>NC_041390.1:224364432-224467313 GCF_002162155.2 Triticum dicoccoides | reverse complement strand
ACCTACCTATGGACCGGTCGCCGACGTAGCTTCGATGGCGGCGTTCCTGGGCGGGGGCGGCTGCTCCGGGGATAGGGAGGGAGGCGCTGCGGTGCCGAAGTCGGGGCCGCGGAGGCTGGGCGCGTGTGGCTACCCGACTCAAGGAGGCAGGGCGACAGAGGTGGAGCCCGAGGAGGCAGGGCAGCGACGGTGGAGCGGGCGGTGGAAGGAGGGGGTGCATGTGAGGGTGTGGCGAGGGGGGAAGTGGATCTGGCGAGGGAGGGACGAAGGGATCGGGCGAATTAGCTAGGGGGACATCACTGATGGCGCACCCCCTGGCGGTGCGCCATTAGAATGTTTTTTTGATATCAATGGCGCACCCTCGAGCGGTGCGCCATAAGTAATCTTTTTTTTGCAAAGCAATGGCGCACCAGCCAGCGGTGCGCCATAAGTAATTTTTTTATTATTTTTTGTTGCATCTAATAATTTTTTAGAAAATGCATATGAATATGAAACAATAATAAAAATTTTATAAAAACAGTAATAATTTTTAAAAAAATATCATCAAATTTGTTATTTGAAAATATCATCAAATTTGTTATTTGAAAATATAATCAAATTTGTTTTTTTGGATTTTTAGTTGCATTCATTTGTGACGGTGGAGCGGGGGAGGGTGCGGGTGGGATCGAGATGGAGGGGGATCGAGATCGAGATGGAGGGGGAATCGAGATCGAGATGGAGGGGGATCGAGATTAAGTGTCCTCATGAATGCAAAAAGTGCCCATGAAATTTAAAAATATTCATGATATCAAAAAGTGCCCATGAAATACAATCGAGAAATGAAGGCTACGATTTAAATACAATCGATCTTAGCTAGCTATCTGTTCACAATCTTCTTGCCCTTCTTTTCACAAATGGAGTTCTTCTGTGGAACAGACGTCCTTTAGGTAGGGTGGTCCTGCTTCTTCTTATGGTGTGTGCTGCTACTTCATCGTCGTCGTCATGTTCGATCTTTGGGTTGCCGTACTTGTCGAAGTCTTGCTCATTGGCTACTCCATCCATTCCGATGATCTTCCTTTTCCCTCTCCTCACGACAACACGACTGGGCTTTGACGGGTCGGTAATGAAGAAGCATTGGTCCACTTGGGAAGCCAGTACCCATGGCTCATTTTTCGCGGTGACGTTTGCGCCCGCGGTCTTGGATTTGGCTTCGGGTATAACCATGGTGGTGAAATACCGGTCTTCTTTTAGGACGCTCTTCGCCCATCTGACACGGAACATCGGGACCTTCTCTCCAGCGTAGCTCAGCTCCCAGATCTCCTCGATCCTTCCATAGTATCTGTCCTTGTCATTACCGGTGTAGGATTCCATCGTTACCCCAGAGTTCTGATAACCATCG
This sequence comes from Triticum dicoccoides, assembly GCF_002162155.2. NCBI lineage: Eukaryota > Viridiplantae > Streptophyta > Magnoliopsida > Poales > Poaceae > Triticum > Triticum dicoccoides. The sequence continues at coordinate 224,465,935 of NC_041390.1, read as the reverse complement.
CTCTTCATGTCCTTGTCCTCGGTGTAGAATGTGTAGCCGTTGATATCGTACGCCTCATAGGTCATCAGGTTGTGCTCGGCGCCCTGTGACAAGGCGAATATGAGTTGTTCTTCCGCGGAAGAATCCTCATGTAAAGGGTACGACAGAAGCTTCTGCTTGAACCAACGCGTGAAACATGAGTTGTGCTCTTTGAGTATATCTCCATCCGTCCTCTGTTGGCCTCAGTCATTGTACGTCTTCTCAATAAAGGTTTTGTGCTCTACCACCCAAGGATCGACCACGTCTATGTGTTGTAGCGCGACAAGGTTTGCTCTTTCAAAGTCGGCAAGTCGACCCTCGAAGTCGACATGCATTTCGCGGCGACCCTCACGGTGACCCCATCCAGCGAGCCTGCCGAGGTGCCTGTTGACGGGCATACCAACGGGGTTCTCGATGCCTAGATAATTCGTGCAGTAGGAGATGCACTCTTCGGTCAGAAAGCCCCTGGCTATACTTCCCTCTGGACGTGACATGTTGCGAACATATCCTTTGATGACACCATTCATCCTTTCAAATGGCATCATGTTGTGCAGGAACGTCGGCCGAGTTGGATGATATCGTCCATGATATGGACCAATAGATGCACCATAATGTCGAAGAATGCAGGCGGGAAGTACATCTCAAGCTCGCATAGTATCACCACGATCTCTTCCTATAGCCTTCTGAGTTGCCTCACGCCAATCGACTTCCGAGAGATGACATCGAAAAAGTTGCATAGGCCAAATAGTGTTTCACGGACGTGCGCGTCCATGATCCCATAGATTGCAACTGGAAGTATCTGCGTCATCAGCACATGACAGTCATGAGACTTCATCCCGCTGAACTTCTGCTTCGCTGGGTCTCGGTATCTGCTTATCCTCCCCGCATAACTGTAAGGAAGTTTTACTCCTAGGAGGCAGGTGAAAAACTGTTCGATCTCCTCCTGACTTAGAGTGAAGCACGCGGGCGGGTAGTCATTTCCGGTCTTCTTGGCCTTTTTGCCTTTGCGATGACTTTCTGTGTCCTGCTTCGCCTCATCATCATCATCATCATCATCATCATCATCATTAGCGTGAAGCTCCTGCCTGATGCCCATTGATTTCCAGTCTGCCCTTGCTTTCGGCCCATCTTTGGTCCTCTCTGGCTTGTTGAGCAGGGTACCAAGAAGACTCTCGCACACGTTCTTCATGATATGCATGACATCAAGGCTGTGAGGCACACGGTGGATCTTCCAGTACGGCAAGTCCCAGAAAACAGACCTCATTTTCCATACCTTCAACAGCGGCTCTGGCGCCTTTCGCTTATTTCCCGGCAGTGGGCAGTCTTTCCAATTTTTCAACAACTCGTCTATTTCCTCGCCGCTCCTCGTACACGGGCATTTTCGGGGTTCGGTTTCACCATCGAACAGATCCTTGCGTTTCCTCCACGGGTCATCGTCGCGAAGCCACCTTCGATGTCCCATGAACACGGTTTTCAAAGACCCGGGATCTCTATCTAGCTGGCGATACATTGTGTCATCCATGCACCTTACGCATCCAGAAAATCCATGGACTACCTGCCCCGCGAGATATCCATAATCGAGATAGTCGTGCACCGTCGTGAGTAGTGCGGCTCTCATAGGGAAATATTCTTTCTCTGCGGCGTCCCACGTATTGGCTGATGTTTTCCACAGCGTGTCTAGCTCCTCCTTCAGCAGCCCCAGATACAGATTGATGTCATTCCCTGGTTGTTTCGGCCCTTCAATTAGCATACTCATGTGAATGTACTTCCTCTTCATGCACAACCAAGGGGGAAGGTTGTACATCCACACAAACACAGGCCAGGTGCTATGTGTGCTTCTCTGGATGCCAAACGGATTGACTCCATCGGTGCTCGCGCCCAGCATGATGTTCCTTGGATCCTTCCCAAATTCTGGGTATTCGAAGTTCAACGCTTGCCACTGGCTCGCATCCTTAGGGTGACTCAGCATCTTGTCTTTTTTATTTATCTCCGGATCATTTCCGTCATCTTCCCGCTTCTTCTCCTCCCTATCCGCGTGCCAATGCAGGAGCTTTGCTAACTTAGGGTCCGTGAAATACCACTGCAGACGAGGAGTGATCGGAAAGTACCACACCGATTTTCGAGGAGCTTTCTTCCTCTTCTTGTATCGAGTGACGCCGCACACCGGACATATGGTAGACTCCGCGTGCTCGTCCCGATAAATGATACAATTGTTCATGCACACATGGTATTTCACGTGCGGTAAATCCAGAGGACACACGATTTTCTTCGCCTCCTCGAAACTGGTCGGGCACTTGTTCCTCTTGGGAAGACGTTCGTGCCAGAATGACATGTTCTCGTCGAAGCATGCGTCGGTCATTTTGTGTTTTACCTTCATCTCCAGAGCCATGAGCGTTACTTTCAGGCGGGTATCCTCGGGCCTGCATCCTTCATACAATGGAGTAAACGCGTCTATCTCCAGTTGATCCAGCTTTGCTTTCTCTTAGGCGGCAGCTCTTGCGTTATCCGTCTGCTTGAGAAGCAGCTCTTGAATATGAGGGTCCTGCACCCTGCCTCCATCATCGTCTGCTCCGGCATCTTCATCTTCATGATCATGCCCATCGTCTCGATCTTCCTCATCATCATGTACGACATCTTCTACATGATGACTGTGTACAGCATCACCGTCGTGATCATGTCCTGGAGATTCTTCATCTTCTCGCCCGCCCTCGCCGCGGTGGTACTTATCTTGTTGCCCTTCCACATTTCTTGCCCGACCCCCATGGACGACTTCATAGTCATCTTCATCACCTTGCCACCGATAGCCATACATGAAACCACGCAAGAGCAGGTGGTCCCGCACCTGCCCGGAATCCGGGTCCGCGATAAGGCTCTTCAGCTTGCATCTTCAACACGGACATCTTATCTCCGTCTCATTCTTTTGAAGCATCTTGGCCTTCGCGGAGCTCAAAAACCTATTCACGATGCCTTCAGTCATCGTGCGGACCATGGTCACCTGCGGGGTAGAGCAAAATGATATTTTAGAACCAAGAAATTTTTTGGCATGACCTTCCCTAAAAATAGGACCAAAAAGAATGCATAATGCCAAAATTCTCGCTTAAACGGAAATGAAGCAAAACATTCCGGCAAAATATTGGCAACTATCGCATTTAAAATACCGGTACCTTCAAACACAAACATATATGCAACACCACAAACACATGCAACACCACAAACATACATAGATCTAGCTAGGCCACAAAAAGTGCATGTGCACGTTGTTGGAGCGAGTTAGGGAGAAAAAAAGTAGATCTACATCATGAAGATAGCTTTCCCCTTACTTACCTATCAAAAAAAGGTAATTTCACCACTTAATTTTGATGAATCTATGGTGGAAATGAGGTGAGGAGGAGGAGGCAGCCGAAAGCTTGGAGAAGGAGGTGGAGGGAATGAAGTGGGGAAAGTGAGTGGGCAGGTGTGGGGCTGTCCAAAATATCTTGTTGGGGTCCCAGGTTACTAATGGCGCACCACCAACAAATGCGCCATTAGTAACCCTGGTTACTAATGGCGCACCTGCAGGTGGTGCGCCATTAGTAGTTTTGCAAAAAAGTAAATATATATATATATATACTAATGGCGCACCGGGTAATAGTGTGCCATTACTAGTTTAAACTAGTAATGGCGCACTGTGAAACGGTGCGCCATTAGTAGTTTTGCAAAAAAAGAATAAAAAAATTATAGTAATGGCGCACTGTCTGCCTGGTGCGCCATTACTAGTTAGAACTAGTAATGGCGCACTTCGACCTGATGCGCCATTAGTTTGTATGGAAAATGGAAAAAAAATTAATACTAGTGGCGCACCCTCTTTCTGTTGTGCCATTAGTGTCTTCCACAGTAATGGCGCATCACCAACCGGTGCGCCATTAGTATATAGTAGTGGCGCACTGCTTCCATGGTGCTCCATTAGTATCAATCCTATCTATAGCCCTTTTCCTAGTAGTGTATATTTTCTACCGTGGTTGGGTTTTGAGTCTTTACTCAACTTCATACCTTGCAACACAGGCAAGAACTCCTTCTTTGACTTTTCCATTTTGAACTACTTCAAAATCTTGTCAAGGTATGTACTCATTGAAAATATATCAAGCGTCTTGATCTATCTCTATAGATCTTGATGCTCAATATGTAAGCAGCTTCATCATGGTCTTTCTTTGAATAACTCTTTTCAAACACTCCTTTATGCTTTCCAGAAAATTCTACATTATTTCCAATCAATAATATGTCATTCACATATACTTATCAGAAATGTTGTAGTGCTCTCACTCACTTTCTTGTAAATACAGGCTTCACAGCAAGTTTGTTACCATATGCTTTGATCACACTATCAAAGCATATATTCCAACTCCGAGATGCTTGCCCCAGTCCATAAATGGATCGTTAGAGCTTACACACTTTATTTGCACCTTTTGGATTGACAAAACCTTCTGGTTGCATCATATACAACTCTTCTTTAAGATATCCATTAAGGAATGCAATTTTGATATCCATTTGCCAGATTTCATAAAATGCGGCAACTGCTAACATGATTCGTGCAGACTTTTAAGCATCAATACAAGTGAGAAAATCTCATCATAGTCAACACCTTGAACTTTGTCAAAAACCTTTTTCGACAAGTCTAGCTTTGTAGATAGTAACACTACTATTAGCGTCCGTCTTCCTCTTGAAGATCCATTTATTCTCAATGACTCACCGATCAACGGGAAAGTCAATCAAAATCCATAGTTTGTTCTCATACATGGATCCCATCTCAGATTTCATGGCCTCAAGCCATTTTGCGGAATCTGGGCTCATCATCGCTTCCTCATAGTTGGTAGGTTCTCATGGTCTCGTAATATGACTTCCAGAACAGGATTACCGTACCACTCTGGTGCAGACCGTACTCTGATTGACCTACGAGGTTCGGTAGTAACTTGATCTGAAGTTTCATGATCATCATCATTAGCTTCCTCACTAATTGGTGTAGGAATCACTGGAACTGATTTCTATGATGAACTACTTTCCAATTCGGGAGAAGGTACAATTACCTTATCAAGTTCTACTTTCCTCCCACTCACTTCTTTCAAGAGGAACTCCTTCTCTAGAAAGGATCTATTCTTAGCAACAAAATATCTTGCCTTCGTGTCGTGGTTTTGTCACGGCAGATGTCCTAGAGAAAGGACTTAGTCGTGGAGCCATCGCGATGGGTTAGCTTGAAGGGGTTAAAGCGGACACAGGGACGCAAGAGAGTTTATACTAGTTCGGCCCCTTCAATGAAGGTAAAAGCCCACGTATAGTTGTGATAGAATTGATGGGGTTTCGATGACTAGGGAGCAAACAAGCTTCGCCTATGTCTCGAGTTGTTGTCTGTTGTCCTTGAACCGCCATCGGGTCGTCCCCTTATATACACGGGTGACACCCGCCGGTTCACAGAGTCCCAACACCGGTCGATATTCGTATCTGGGTTGGTCTCTCCTTATTCCTAACTTACAATACAAGTTTATATACAAATTCCGGTTTACAGCTACAAGTCTTGAACTGGCTACGGGCCTTAGGCCCTCATCTGCCTTCTTGGGCTTTATCACTTCTGGAACTACTGATGAAGTTGACCCGGCCTAGATAGGCCGGTTTACGCCCAGTAGTAATATCCCCAACATTAGGCCCCAGATTGATTTGAATGGGTTCATGTCAATCCTTTAACAAAACTTCATCTTCAATGTCTTCTCATAAATTGGTAAACCGCCATGATGTCATCTTCTCTGATTACTGTAAACCGGAGTGACGTCACCTGTCATAACAAAGATATTCATTATGCTTCTTTATTTAATATATCTGTGGGAATCAAGGCGACAGCTCCGTTTCGTGGCCCCTTGATTGTCGCGCCTGACACATGTCTTTTTGCCTTATAAATAGGACCGAAGGGTCATTTCCTTTCTCTTTCCCTTCTTCCCCCTTCTGCTTCGTCTTCCTTGCATCGCCCAGCTTCAGAGCTCCGCCGCCACCGTCGACCTCTGCCTCAACCTTGGCCGCTGCATCAACCTGGGCGCACCAGAGCATCGCGGCAACCCTCCGTGTCTTCCTCAGCTCCAGTAAACCTTCTATCCTTTCCCCTGCAGATCTGTTTTAGGGTTTCACAGTTCTTCAGTATTCATCGTCTGCCTATTTCTCATGCGATAGATCTTTAGATGAATCCGCAAATCTTTACTCTTTGCAATGATAGTTGTTTGACCTTCGCCTTCACTTATGCATCTCAAAACCATAGATCTATATGAACGTTTTGCTCATTGGTTCGGTACTGCTCCTTTGAACCTCTAAGTATTTATCTCTTTTCTGAACTTGCTTCAGATCCAATGCTATAAGGAAATCTTGTGAAACATGTTTCTGCGTACTTGTCCATCCGCAATGCTTAGATCAGGCGGTTTAACCTTATAGAAAAAATTTCCAGACCGGTATATGCCATTAGTCCCCTTATTGAACCGCCGGATGCTTGTTGCTTCATAAAACTCCGGTTCAGATAGTTCTGTCTCCGGTTTAACAGTGCCCATACCAATATATCTTGATCAAATGCATTTTTGAATCGGGATCTTCTACCTTGTAGATTCCATCATGGCCAAGCAAGTGTATGAATGCAATTGGGTTTCTCCTCGCGTCATAGAGGCTCAACTGGATGATTTAGTCCTGATTGGCGCTTTAGGCAGCAAAGATACCATCCATTGGAGGGCTCCTGGCAAAGAATGCCCTCCTACACCTCGAGAAGGAGAGGTTGTTGTTTTCGTAGATCACTTAGCCCGGGGCTTTAAGTCGCCCGGTTCTAAATTTTACCAGGATGTTTTAGCCGATTTCCAGCACCATCCACAAGATACTGGCCCCAACTCTGTTACAAATATGTGTCACTTCCAACTGCTTTGTGAAGCGTTCTTTTAAGAGGAGCCCACAATGGAATTGTTCAGAGACCTTTTCCATCTAAACCGCCGTACTGAGTTTACTGACGGCTCCAATACGGAGTTGGGTGGTGTAGCGATTCAGAAAAGGAAAGAGGTCACATACCCTCACGCCAAACTGCATAGCCACCCCAAAGAATGGAATCAGACATGGTTCTACTGCAAAGACACCTCCCCTGCTGGTGAGAATCCCTTGCCTGTCTTTCGACCGGAGCGGCTCAGCAATACACACCCTTTTCCACAAAGATTGACTGCACAGGAGAGAAGCAAATATGCTCCTCAACTGTCAAAGCTCAGAGCCTTTATGGCCAACGGTTTAACAGGTGTTGATCTCGCTCGCTGTTGGATATCATGGAGCATACTGCCCCTTAGTCAGCGCTCCAGTTTGATGTGCGAGTATACTGGCAGTGTTGATGACCCACTGCGACATTCCAAAATCCAGCTCACCGACGAAGAAATCATAGAGGCTGTGAATAAGATGCTGAATGAACCGGAACACGTTTGTGCTAGAAACGGCCTGCTTCCCTTCTATGCCACCAACAAACCGCCAGCTGTAAGACTTTGATTTTTCTTTTTGCTGAATCTTTTAATGATATATCTGGTCTTTGTTTAATATCAGTGTCTGTGTAATCAGGGCAATGATCCATTTTGGAGCAAGAAACTGCCGCAGGAAAAACCAGAAAAAACAGATAAACCAGAAAGAGCAACTCGGCAAAAGACTAAAGCTGTGAAGAAGACTGCCCACAGGACAAGAACCACTGCATCTTCTAATCCGGCCCCTAATGATGATGTGGATAATCCGGACTTTGAGGTAGAGCTTGACTCACTTGGTTTATTTTTCATGCGTCTTATTGATGATGATATTTGTCAGGATGATGCCGAAGCCAGCCATGCGGATGTTGCAGAGGTAATTATTCTCTCTTCCGATTCAGACACTTTGCCTTCACAAAAAATCCGTCAAGCAAACCAGAAAGTTAAATTTTCTCATCCTCTTGCTTATTTGGATCCTAAATTTCTTATGAAGACCCAACAACACGAAGCTCGTCGACAACCCGGCACAGCGGCCAGGTAGTTACCTCCGCCGGTTTACCGAACAGTCCGGTTCGGAAACGCCATTCAGAGGTCTCTAATTTGCTTGTCAGTGCTTGTCCTAAAGCGGGCTGCTTTCGTCAACCTCTTAATCCATCTGACTCCGATTACCAGGTTACTTCCCACTCATCTTCTGGCAAGTCATCGGCTACTCAGCTCCCACCGCTCAAAACGGTGCTTGGGTAAGTTGTACTTATTGTGATGTTTGTAGTACATCGCCTTAAAACATATGCTGTATTTGATTTTGTTATTCTTCTCAGGGCCAAACCTAGGCCAAGCAAGAAGGCCAGCCTGGACAAAGCGGCCGAAGAAGATGTCGTTCTTGAAGCAGGCAAGACACCCAATCTTGAAGCGGCTATTCCTGAGGATATACCCAACAATCCACCGCAGCAAGACGATGATCTTATTGCTGAAGAGAGACCTACTGATGCCTCAGGTCCTGTCAATCAGCCCACAGGTTCCATCCGGATTGAAATCTCCACCGGTCCAGGAAAACCTACTAACAAGCCAACAGCTCCAGTGCAAACCGGCGGTACCCAGGATGATGAGGTTGTCATTACTGGCACTGGCCATACTGAGCCAAGCAATCCTGTCGCTTTGTCCAAACATTCTGCCAAGGAAGAATTTACTGCCTTTGGCAAAGGCAAGTGGAACGCTGATCTGACGACTTATGCTGCTCTGAACGCCCAAGATATCCATTCCGGCTATCTGAACCGGTTGTATACCAGTCGCAACTATGAAGCCGGTCTGGTTAATATGATGAAAGATAAATATCAGGTAACTTCCATATGCTCCTTCCTGCTTGTATGCTTCCATTCTTGCTGACTCTCCTAGCCCCCAAGGGCCGGTTTGTAATATTCTTTCAAACCGGGACTTACTAACATAAATCTTAATACTTTGAACTTTTGCCGATGTAGCCCCCAAGGGCCGGTTCAACTTAGCGTAGTTAAACTGGTACTTTAGGTAATTGAGATTGCCGCATCAAAATATATATACGAGCAAATAACCATTAGCCCCCAAGTGCCAAGTTGAATACTTGTATTGACCTTGGGACTTTGCAAGTAATTGAAAGATGAAGATTGAATATGCATTAGCCCCCAAGTGCTAAGTGCATAACTTGTTATGTGATTGGTACTTGAATCCTTATACCGATTTGTTGAAGCATATATCTGTATGCATGCAGGCGGAGCTAAAGACGAAAGAAAACCAAGTCACCGATCTCCAAGAAAACCTAAAAACCCAACAGGCTGAAAGCTCCAAAGCAAAAGAGGAATTTGCCAGCGCTTTAAGCGCCATGGAACAGCTTAAGGAGAGCTTCAAGAAGAAACGGGCGGATTGGGATACTGAAAAGTCCGCTTTGATCAAACGAGCAGAGGATGCTGAGGCTGCACTAAAACTAGTGGCGGATGAACTGACCAGCATAAAGCGGCACGTGCATGCCATGACTACTGCTATCTTTGGTAAGCCAGTTTGCCTTCTGAATTGGCTCTGCCTTCTTACAGAGTCGCCGGCTTATTAACCCTTTATGGTATTTCAGGGACACGCATTGGTCACTTGGGGTCAGATGTGCGGAAGAAACTGAAAGCCGCCTATACATTGGTTGAACAATTGTATACTGGTGCCCAGCAGATCATCTATACCGCATCTCATAACAAACCGGCGCCCACTTTGATTCAAGATACTCTGATGAAACTGTCGGTGCTTCCTGCCCGGGTTGAAGAGCTGAAGAAATCTGCTGCTCGAACCGGTGCAATCAATGCCTTAATCCGGGCAAAAGCCTGGGTGCCGTATTTTGATCCTATTGAAGCTGCTCAGGGCTATCCTAGCTTGAAGGAAGACGGGTCAGAATTTGGTGAAGTGGATCTGTGAGCAATAAACCGAGAGGTACGTCCGCTAGCTTGTCAATTAGCTGAAGAAGCAGACTTGTCTCATTATCAAGCCCAATATGACAGTCAGAACAAGCGAATAGTTGCACCAATCCATGAATCAGAAAATCTGATCCCTCCAATCCGTAAGCATACTTACGCTCCCGATATTGACCCGTCATTGCTGATCCATGATGAGGCTGTTTTTCAAGCATTAATGGGAATCGACTGGACAACTATGGATTTCCAGCCACTGGGTAGAGAAACGGAGGCTGAAGCGGCGCAGGATGACCCACAACCATCAGGCCAGGCTGGTGACCAAGCTTGAACCGGAAGCCGGTTTTAAAACTGCCTCTCCTTTGCGAAAAACAATTATATTATTATGGGCACCATGTTGCCTTGTAATAGGCTAGCTGATACTTTTGATGTTGATATGCCTTCGTGCATAATTTGTTCTTCCTGTGGTGATGAACTTTCCAAAGCACTTTCTGAAATGAGAAATTCGTCAAGTGCCACCGCGGTTGTACTGTCAGGCGGAATATGATGTCTGCATATATGAAATCAAAACATCCAAAACAAAATTTTAAGTATATGATCAAATTTTTGAGATACATAATACCTGCCATCATTGAGCGTGAAGTTGGCTTGGCCAATCTTGAAGCGGAGTTTTGTAAACCCACACTATTGAGGAGATAACAGCTCCTGTATATATATATGACTCTGGTTTACCATGTAAACCGTGCCTGGTTATAATAAACATCGTGTTACTCCGTAAGAGGATGTTAACAACAAGGATCAAACTGGGCAAATATTCTCTGGATTGACGTGAACTGTGTTCCGTCAATGGATTGGTTAAAAAACTTTGTCGGTTTAAAAAACGCAATAAAAAACCAAAAAAAACCTTCAAAGAAAAGTGTAAATCAAGTGCAATGACAAAACGTTGCAAAAAAAGGTTTATTTGAGCTGATCAGATGGTGTTACCATGGCCGAACACGACCAAGCTCCCGTTAGGTGTAACTATGATTCTAGTTAGCCAGGTCCCCAAATGAAACCGTGGCATTTATGCCGATCAAGTGGCATGGTCATGGTTTGGGTTCGACCAAGCCCCCAAGTGATTCTGTGGCCTTAAGCCGATCAAGAGGCATGACTGGTTCAGACATGACCAAGTCCCCAAGTGATCTGGTGGCTCTCGCCTATCAAGAGGCATGGTATTGGTTCGGACACGACCAATCCTCCAAGTGATATAACACGATGCTTTTAGCAAAGCAAACTCAAGGGGTAAACCGGAAGCCGCTTTAGAACAACTCCGTGTAACCACACATGATGTAAAAGAACAGATACCTCGCTTTAGCTGAGGTTCCGGCTTATTATAGTTAATATATACATTGTTGTAATATGTACATAAGTAGAACCAATGGCTCAGGTATAATAAGGCCGAAGATGAGCTATGTTCCATGGCCTGTTGGTCTCCTCCTCTAATGTACGTGAGTCCTTATGTTCTCGAATATCGATCAGATAGTATGACCCGTTGTGCAGATTCTTGCTGACCACGAAAGGCCCCTCCCAAGGTGGGGATAACTTATGCATATCAGTCTGATCTTGGATGAGCCGAAGCACCAAATCTCCTTCCTAAAAGGTTCTGGTTCTGACTCGGCGACTGTGATAACGACGAAGATCCTGCTGGTAAAGCGCTGATCGAGCGGCTGCGATGTCACGCTCTTCATCCAACCGGTCCAAAGCATCTTGCTGTGCTGTCTCATTGTCCGCTTCAATATAAGCCGTTACACGAGGTGAATCATGACGGATATCACTGGGGAGAACCACCTCCGCTCCATAAACCATGAAGAACGGTGTGTATCCTATTGATCTGTTGGGTGTTGTATTGATGCTCCATAACACAGATGGTAATTCTTCTACCCAACAACCCGGTGTTCTCTGCAAAGGAACCATGAGCTGGGGCTTGATGCCTCTCAAGATCTCTTGATTGGCTCTTTCTGCTTGACCATTGGACTGTGGATGTGCCACTGATGAAATGTCGAGCCGGATGTGCCCCCGTTCCCAGAACTCCTTCATAGCACCTTTGGACAAATTGGTACCATTATCTGTGATAATACTGTGCGGAAAGCCAAACCGGAAAATCACCTTTTTGATGAACTGAACCGCTGTGGCCGCATCACACTTGCTAACAGGTTCTGCCTCCACCCACTTTGTAAACTTGTCAACCGCCACCAGGAGGTGGGTCTTCTTATCTTTGGACCTTTTGAAAGGCCCAACCATATCCAGCCCCCAAGTCGCAAACGGCCAAGTAATTGGAATCATTCTCAATTCTTGAGCCGGTACATGAGCACGTCTTGAAAACCTTTGGCAACCATCACATCGTCTGACCAGATCCTCCGCATCAGCATGAGCAGTTAACCAATAGAAGCCATGGCGAAACGCTTTAGCCACCAGAGACTTTTAACCGGCGTGGTGACCAAAATCTCCTTTGTGGATCTCACGCAAAATTTCACGGCCTTCTTCAGGAGACACACAACGTTGAACAGCTCCTGATACACTGCAATGATGCAACTCGCCGTTGATGATAGCCATGGACTTGGATCGCCGGATTATCTGCCAGGCCAGAATCTCATCCTCTGGCAACTCGCCCCGGTTCTTGTACGCCAGGTAAGGAAGCGTCCAATCCGGAATAACATGAAGAGCCACCACCAATTGAGCCTTCGGATCAAGAATAGCCAAATCCTCTTCACCAGGGATCTTGACCGACGGGTTGTGCAGCACATCCAGAAAAACATTGGGCAGGACCGGTTTGCGCTGAGAGCCCAGCCGGCTTAAAGCGTCCGCCGCTTCATTTTTCCGCCGGTCCACGTGGTCCACTTGATAGCCTTTGAAATAACCTGCAACAGTATCCACCTCACGACGATATGCTGCCATGAGTGGGTCCTTGGAGTCCCAAGTGCCAGACACTTGTTGAGCCACAAGGTCCGAGTCACCGAAGCACTTAACTCGACTTAGATTCATCTCCTTAGCCATCCGCAGACCATGGAGCAAGGCTTCATACTCAGCTGCATTGTTAGTACAAGGGAACATTAAGCAGAGAACATAACAAAACTTATCACCTCATGGGGAAGTTAATACGACTCCAGCCCCCGAGCCTTCCAGTTGCCTGGATCTGTCAAAATGGATGGTCCAATATGTGTGATCTGGCTTTTCTTCAGGTGCTTGCATTTCCGTCCAATCATTGATGAAATCAACAAGTGCTTGAGACATAACCGCTGTCCGAGGCACATACTTCAAACCGTACGGCCCCAGCTCTATGGCCCACTTTGCAATCCGGTCAGTTGCTTCCTGGTTCTGGATGATATCTCCCAAAGGAGCAGAACTGACCACCGTAATTGGGTGCCCTTGGAAATATTGTTTAAGCTTCCAGCTTGCCATAAAAACTCCATACACCAGCTTCTGCCAATGCGGATACCTTTGCTTGGACTTGATTAGCACCTCGCTGATATAATAGACCGGTCGTTGAACCGGATGCTCCTTGCCTGCCTCCTCTCGCTCCACCACAATAGCCACAATAGCCACTTATAACCTCCCACCTGAGGCGCCACCACTAGAGCCAACTGACCCGGATTATCGACCTAGGGAGGGTGATCCTCTCTGCTCCATATGATTGGTTGTTCCGACCAACGTAGATAACGGGGTATGGCCGGTTTAACATAGTTGACCACCCACCTCTGAACCTTCCGGTCTCGCTTGTCCAAGCTAGTGGTGAAGACATGGTACTGCCCACTACTCAACTGCTTTGTGTTGCTCTGGTAACCTGACTGTTGTTGCTGTTGGTTGTAACCACCCTGGTTGTTCTGACTATTTTGACCATTATGTCCTCCCGGATTACCATTGAATCCTGAACCGGAACTTCCTCAACCGTAACCCGGCCCGGATCCTGAGCCACCGCTAGATTCGTGATCATACCGGAAATTATTAGAATTCTTGAACTCCTGCATAATAAAGCAATCCTTCCAAAGGTGGTTTGCTGGCGCCTCATTCGTCCCATGTCTTGGACAGGGCTGGCTTAGCAGATAGTTTAGGCAGTTTGGGTTAGGGTTGGGTGCTCCATTACGATTTTTCGGTCTACCCTTGCATCGCTAGCCATTGTCCTGTGCGTTGGTATTAGCCACAAAGTCCATGTTACCATCCGCTTTACGCTTGCCTCCACCACCATTGCCTGCCCAGTGATGCTGCTGACCTTTGGAGCTGTTGTTCTTCTTCCCTTTCCCTGTCTTGTCATCATCAGATTCGGGATCCTTGGTACTATCAGAATCAGCATATTTCACCAAAGCGGCCATGAGGGTCCCCATGTCGGTGCAATGACGCTTCATCCGTCCCAACTTCAGCTTTAGGGGCCTGAACCGGCAGTCGCCTTCTAGGGTTAATACAGCGGTATCAGCGTTGATGCAGTCTGAGGAGTGCAACACTTGTGAAACCCGGCGCACCCAATGAGTCGTTGATTCTCCTTCCTCCTGGACGCATGCAGCTAAGTCCACTATCGACATAGGTTGTTTACAGGTATCCTTGAAATTGCTGATAAACCGGGCTCGTAGTTGGGCCCATGAACTGATAGAATTAGCAGGCAAGCTTTTTAACCAAGTACAGGTCATTCCTTCAAGCATCATGGTGAAGTATTTTGCACACGCCGCGTCATCCACATCAAGCATCTCCATGGCCATCTCATAGCTCTCCACCCATGTCTCTGGAGGTTGATCCGCCGTGTAATTTGGTACCTTGCGTGGGCCTTTGAAATCCTTGGGCAGGCGCACGTTGCGTAAAGCGGGGATAAGGCAAGGCACCCCCAAAGAACTAGAAGTAACACCAGGTTCAGTTAAGGTGGTTGGACGAACCGGCGTGAGCTGCCGAGCCTGATATTGTGTGGCTAACTCGGCCTCCCTGTGCGCGCGGGCCCGGTCCACCACTCCCTGAGCGTTATCAGCGCCACCTGCCGGGTTGTTGTCACAGGGTGCCCCACGTCATTCATTACTCGACACTGCTGGTTCATCCATATGTCTGCTATAGCTCCGTCTTGGACGGGGGGTCGAGTGGATCCGGTCGTGGCTGTACGAGTATGCTTCCTATTGGGCCAAAGCTGTCCTCAGAAGTTCCTTTACCCGTCGCGTTTCTACTACCTGCGGCGAGTCACCCTCAATTGGAATGGCCTCCAGCCATGCAGCAGCGGCAACAAGATTGTCCATTGGGTTGGAGTAGTGACCCGGAGGTGTTAAAGCAGCCTGAGGTATAATGGTATTTTGACGAGGCGGGTCCATCTGACGAGGCTGAACCGGTGCACCGGTCCCAGGGGCTTCTGCCCGGTTTCCCTCCAGCGGATTGCCGGCTCTTGGTCCTGGAGTGTTGAAAAGGTCTTTGGCCTCGAAAACCGGAGGTAAGCGGGATCGGTGCTTCCTCCTCATGACTTCATGCGACGCACTCTGGTCCAACATAAGCCTGTATGCCTGTGCGTCTAAAGCGGCCCGCTCTACGGCCATCCTGGTGTCCTCAGCCGCCAGATCTGCCTTGGCCTGGGTGATCTGTTCCTTTACCTTTGCAATCTCCGTGTTGTGAACGTCCTGATCCGGCGGATTAACTTCCGCCATAAGCACAGCCAACGCATCAAATAGTTCTGATAGAACCTGAGCCGGCGGGCACACAGGGCCTCCTGCCCCGGCAGCCGTCGCCGCTGCTGAACCAGAAATCGTTGCCGCAGCTGTCGAAGAATGAAGCGCTGCTTGTGTTCCGGCCATGAATATTCCAACCCGGTTGGGCAGATCAGAGGGGTCTGGAATATTGTCGCCATCGGAACAGCTCCCAATCCGGCCATCTTGTAGCTGATAAAGAGATTCGGTTTCTTCGGTCGAAGATTCGTCACTGGAACAAACGACGGTCGCGCCATGAAATTCTGATCCGTCCTCATAACTTCCTCCATGGATGACTCCCACGAAGGCACGCTTCATGGCCAGTTTAACCCGGGCGGATCGCGCACGCTGAGCCGTCTCGACGAGATCGGTGCAGATGTCCGGCTCAGGGCCCGGTTCACTGATCTTGCCAAGGAAAACGTGAATGCTACCAAAGGGGACCCGGTACCCGTACTCAATTGAGCCGGCCTCGGGGCCCCAGCCTGCGTCATCGATGTAGAGCTTGCCGCGACGACTCTTAGTCATCCGGCCCACAGCGTAGCCCTCGAGTCCTTCAAAGAGGCCCTCCAAGAACCGGAAACCATCGTGCGATTACCCCACGGTGGGCACCAACTGTCGTGGTTTTGTCACGGCAGATGTCCTAGAGAAAGGACTTAGTCGTGGAGCCATCGCAACGGGTTAGCTTGAAGGGGTTAAAGCAGACACAGGGACGCAAGAGAGTTTATACTAGTTCGGCCCCTTCAATGAAGGTAAAAGCCTACGTCTAGTTGTGATGGAATTGATGGGGTTTCGATGACTAGGGAGCAAACAAGCTTCGCCTATGTCTCGAGTTGTTGTCTGTTGTCCTTGAACCGCTGCCGGGTCGTCCCCTTATATACACGGGTGACACCCGTCGGTTCACAGAGTCCCAACACCGATCGATATTCGTATACGGGTTGGTCTCTCCTTATTCCTAACTTACAATACAAGTTTATATACAAATTCCGGTTTACAGCTACAAGTCTTGAACCGGCTACGGGCCTTAGGCCCTCATCTGCCTTCTTGGGCTTTATCACTTCTGGAACTACTGATGAAGTTGACCCGGTCTAGATAGGCCGGTTTACGCCCAGCAGTAATATCCCCAACACTTCGGATCTGTGATAGAAGGTGTACCCAATTGTCTCCTTTGGGTATCCTGTGAAGACGCACTTCTCCTATTTGGGTTGAGCTTATCAGGATAAAAAAATCACATAAGCATCGCAACTCCAAACTTTAAGAAATGACAACTTTGGTTTCTTGCCAAACCACATTTCATATGGTGTCGTCTGAACTGGTTTAGATGGTGCCCTATTTAATGTGAATGCAGTTGTTTTTAATGCATAACCCCAAAACGATAGTGGTAAATCGGTAGGAGACATCATAGATTGCACCATATCTAATAAAGTACAATTACGATGTTCGCACACACCGTTACACTATGGTGTTCCAGGTGGCGTGAGTTGCGGAACTATTCCACATTCTTTCAAATGAAGACCAAACTCGTAACTCAAATATTCGCCTCTGCGATCAGATCGTAGACACTTATTTTCTTGTTACGATGATTTTCCACTTCATCCTGAAATTCTTTGAACTTTTCAAATGTTTCAGAGTTATGTTTCCTTAAGTAGATATTCCCATATCTGCTCAAATCATCTCTGAAGGTCAGAAAATAACAATACCCGCCGCGAGCTTCAACACTTATCGGGTCGCATACATCAGTATGTATTATTTCCAATAAGTTAGTTGCTTGCACCATTGTTCCGGAGAATAGAGTCTTAGTCATCTTGCCCATGAGGCATGGTTCGCAAGCATCAAATGATTTATAATCAAGTGATTCCAAAAGCCCATCAGCATGGATTTTCTTCATGCGCTTTACACCAATATGACCTAAACGGCAGTGCCACAAATAAGTTGCACTATCATTATTAACTTTGCAACTTTTGGCTTCAATATTATGAATATGTGTATCACTATGATCAAGATTCAATAAACCATTCACCTTGGGTGTATGACCATTGAAGGTTTTATTCATGTAAACAGAACAACAATTATTCTCTGACTTTAAATGAATAACCATATTGTAATAAACATGATCAAATCATATTCATGCTTAACGCAAACACCAAATAACATTTGTTTTGGTTCAACACTAATCCCGAAAGTATAGGGAGTGTGCGTGATGATCATATCAATCTTGGAACCACTTCCAACACACATCGTCACTTCACCCTTAACTAGTCTCTGTTCTTTCTACAACTCCTGTTTCGAGTTATTAATCTTTAGCAAGTGAACTAGTATCAAATACTAAGGGGTTGCTATAAACACTAGTAAAGCACACATCAATAACATGTATATCAAATATACCTTTGTTCACTTTGCCATCCTTCTTATCCGCCAAATATTTGGGGTAGTTCTGCTTCCAGTGACCAGTCCCTTTGCAGTAGAAGCACTTAGTCTCAGGCTTAGATCTAGACTTGTGCTTCTTCACTGAAGCAGCAACTTGCTTGTCGTTCTTCTTGAAGTTCCCCTTCTTCCCTTTTCCCTTTTCTTGAAACTAGTGTTCTTGTGAACCATCAACACTTGATGATTTTTTTGATTTCTACCTTCATCGATTTCAGCATCACAAAGAACTTGGGAATCGTTTACGTTATCCCTTGCATTTTATAGTTCATCACGAAGTTCTAGTAACTTGGTGATAGTGACTAGAGAACTCTGTCAATCACTATCTTATCTGGAAGATTAACTCCCACTTGATTCAAGTGATTTTAGTACTTAGACATTTTGAGCACGTGCTCACTAGCTGAGCTATTCTCCTCCATCTTGTAGGCAAAGTGCTTGTCAAAGGTCTCATACCTTTTGACATGGGCATGAGTCTGAAATACTAATTTCAACTCTTGGAACATCTCATATGCTCTGTGGCATTCAAAACGTCTTTGAAGCCCTGATTCTAAGCCGTAAAGCAAGGTGCACTAAACTTTCAAGTAGTCATCATATCGAGCTTGCCAAATGTTCATAACTTCTGCATCTACTCCTGCAATAGGTATGTCACCTAGCGGTGCATCAAGGACGTAATTCTTCTGTGCCGCAATGAGGATAATCCTCAGACCACAGACCTAGTCCGCATCATTGCTACTATCATCTTTCAACATAGTTTTTCTCTAGGAACATATCAAAAATAAACGGGGATCTACATTGCGAGCTATTGATCTACAACATAGTTATGCAAATACTATCAGGACTAAGTTCATGATAAATTAAAGTTCAATTAATCATATTACTTAAGAACTCCCACTTAGACAGACATCCCTCTAGTCATCTAAATGATCGCGTGATCCAAATCAACTAAACCATGTCCGATCATCACGTGATATGGAGTAGTTTTCAATGGTGAACATCACTATGTTAATCATATCTACTATATGATTCACGCTCGACCTTTCGGTCTCCAGTGTTCAGAGGCCATATCTGCATATGCTAGGCTCATCAACTTTAACCCGAGTATTCCACGTGTGCAAAACTGGCTTGCACCCGTTGTATGTGAACGTAGAGCTTATCACACCCGATCATCACGTGGTGTCTCGGCACGATGAACTGTCGCAATGATCCATACTCAGGGAGAACACTTATACCTTGAAATTTAGAGAGAGATCATGTTATAATGCTACTGCCGAACTAAGCAAAATAAGATGCATAAAGGATAAACATCACATGCAATCAAAATATGTGACATGATATGGCCATGATCATCTTGCGCCTTTGATCTCCATCTCCAAAGTACCGTCATGATCTCTATCGTCACTGGCATGACACCATGATCTCCATCATCTTGATCTCTATCAACGTGTCGTCACATGGTCATCTCGCCAACTATTGCTCTCGCAACTATTGCTATCGCATAGTGATAAAGTAACGCAATTATTTAGCACTTGCATCTTATGCAATAAAGAGACAACCATAAGGCTCTGCCAGTTGCCGATAACTTCAACAAAACATGATCATATCATACAAAAATTTATATCTCATCACGTCTTGACCATATCACATCACAACACGCCCTGCAAAATCAAGTTAGATGTCCTCTACTTTGTTGTTGCAAGTTTTGCGTGGCTGCTACGGGCTGAGCAAGAACTGTCCTTACCTACGCATCAAAAACCACAATGTAGTATAGTGATTTCTTTTTGATCTTCAGAAAGAACCTTGTGCATTGAAACCGATTCAACTAAAGTTGGAGAAACAGACACCCACTAGCCACCTATGTGCGAAGCACGACGGTAGAACCACTCTCGCGTAAGCGTACGCGTAATGTCGGTCTGGGCCACTTCATCCAACAATACCGCCGAATCAAGAATCAACTAGTAACGGCAAGCAATATGTATATACCCATGCCCACAACTCCTTTGTGTTCTACTGGTGCATATAACATCTATGCATAAACTTGGCTCGGATGCCACTATTGGGGAACGTTGTAATTTAAAAAAAATTCATGCGCACATGCAAGATCATGGTGATGCATAGCAACAAGAGGCGAGAGTATAGTCCACGTACCCTCATAGACCGTAAGTTAAGCGTTATGAGAACGCGGTTGATGTAGTCGTACGTCTTCACGATCCGATCGATCCAAGTACCGAACATACGGCACCTTCGAGTTCAGCACACATTCAGCTCGGTGTTGTCCCACGAACTCCGATCCAGCAGAGATTCGAGGGAGAGTTCCGACAGCACGACGGCGTGATGATGGTGATGATGATGCTACCGATGCAGGGCTTCGCCTAAGCACCGCTACGATATGACCGAGGTGGATTATGGTGGAGGGGGCACTGCACACGACTAAGAACAATGTCGACTTGTGTGTTCTAGGGTGGCCCCTCCCCACATATATAAAGGAGGGAGGGGAGGCCGGCCGACCTCTCTAGGCACGCCAAAGGGGGGAGGAATCCTCCCCCTAGTAGGAATATGATTCCTCCTTTCCTAGTCCTACAAGGAGGGGGAAGGAAGGAGAAGGGGAGGAGAAGGAAAGAGGGGGCGCAACCCCTCCCCTAGTCCAATTCGGACTAGGCCCATGGGGGGCGTGCGGCCAGCCATCGTGGCTTCTTCACTTTTTCCCTTGAAGCCCACTAAGGCCCATATGTACTCCCGTATTCCCGTAACTCCCCCGGTACTCCGAAAAATACCCGAATCACTCGGAACCTTTCTGATGTCCAAATATAGCCTTCCAATATATTGATCTTTACAGCTCGATCATTTTGAGACTCCTCGTCATGTCCGTGATCTCTTCCGGGACTCCGAAAAACCTTCGGTACATCAAATCACATAACCTGATAATACCAATCATCACCGAACATTAAGCGTGCGGACCCTACGGGTTCAAGAACTATGTAGACATGACCGAGACATGTCTCTAGTCAATAACCAATAGCGGAACCTGGATGCTCATATTGGCTCCTACATATTCTATGAAGATCTTTATCAGTCAAACCGCATAACAACATACGTTGTTCCCTTTGTCATCGGTATGTTACTTGCCCGAGATTCGATCATTGGTATCATCATACCTAGTTCAATCTCATTACCGGCAAGTCTCTTTACTTATTCCGTAATGCATCATCCCGCAACTAACTCATTAGTGACAATGCTTGCAAGGCTTATAGTGATGTGCATTACCGAGAGGGCCCAGAGATACCTCTCCGATACACGGAGTGAGAAATCCTAATCTCGATCTATGCCAACTCAACAAACACCATCGGAGACACCTGTAGAGCATCTTTATAATCACCCAGTTACGTTGTGACGTTTGATAGCACACAAGGTGTTCCTCCGGTATTCGGGAGTTGCATAATCTCATAGTCAGAGGAACATGTATAAGTCATGAAGAAAGCAGTAGCAACAAACTAAATGATCATCGTGCTAAGCTAATGGAATGGGTCAAGTCAATCACATCATTCTCTAATGATGTGATCCCGTTAATCAAATGACAACTCATGTCTATGGCTAGGAAACTTAACCATCTTTGATTCAACGAGCTAGTCAAGTAGAGGCATACTAGTGACACTTAGTTTGTCTATGTATTCACACATGTACTAAGTTTCCTGTTAATACAATTCTAGCATGAATAATAAAAATTTATCATGATATAAGGAAATATAAGTAACAACTTTATTATTGCCTCTAGGGCATATTTCCTTCAATATATTATAAAGAATATAATAAAGCTGGCATCCCTAATAAATCAGGGCCTCTGTCGTTTCATTTTTAAGAATAATGAGTCCTTATCACTTCCAATGGTCACTGGGGGCTTCCTGTTCGAACATAGGTGTATTCACCAAAGAGAACATAGCATTACTACCTTCTTGATCCGGCGCAACACCGATGTTACAAATCACACGAGGGCTTCCTATTCAAACATAGGTGTATTCACCAAAGAGAACATAGCGTTACTACCCTCCTGATACCAGCTATCAAGCCAATATGGTAATTCGGCTATCAAGCCAATATGACAATTTCAGAAGAGCACACCTCTGGTTATCTTGGTAATTTGGCTATCAATCCAATATGATAATTTCATAAGAGCACAACTCTGGTTATCTTGGTAATTCATCTATCAAGCCAATATGAAAATTTCATGAGAGCACAGCTCTGATTACCTTGATAATTCGGCTATCAAGCCAATATGAAAATTTCATGAGAGCACAGCTCTGATTACCTTGATAATTCGGCTATGAAGCCAAAATGAAAATTTTATAAGAGCACGGCTCTGATTACCTTGGGATTTATGCTATCAAGGAAGTATTATCACTTCATATGAGCATAGCTTTGACATATTTGGCGGGTTAATTACCGGATTACAAAGACCAAAGAGAGTCTGTTGCATAACACATCTCAAACATAGGTGTCTGGTGAACCGGCGGCACATGATAACATTAAGTACTTCAGAGTATTGTCTTCTCAGTTTTGGGTTATCATCCTAACTACTTTGGTATGATAAGCCGACAGTGCTCAATCACATATCACAGGTATGATATTTCATATATATTTAGTCGTGGTTAAACCGGCCCTGGTTATGACCTATTTTTAGTTGCTAGTGGTTTATATATGGTATTATTACCCGCCCCGCGGTAAACCGCCAGGGCACTTGTGATTTACATGTGTGCAAGATAATGATAAAGCTCCTTCTGCATAAATTGATGATATCATAAGAATAAATTGATACGCTCCTTAAATGGCGGATCAAATGATGTAGCATAAAGCAAAAAACGTGCATGATGGAACGACAGATCAAAGTTTACTGGCATATTACATGACTTCGTGAGCCAAACAAGATCAAGTGTTTTCAAACAATCAAATATATAAACCGCTCGACGGATTACTCATCTTGGCCTTTCTTACTTGAGCCTTCCGGATCATCCTTCTCCAGTTCTTCATCCTCCTCCGCCGTCTGGAAGTTTGGTGTTGACCAATCAATGCCACGTAAGGCATGGAATTTAGCTTCATCATCTATAAGGTTCGACGGGTCAACTTTGGGGGCGAAAGTATACTTACGAATTGGAGGAATCAGATCCATCACTTTATAAGCTGGCGTGGACATCTTCTGGTTCTCTACATCATAAGCCGACTGATATTTTGAGAGATTGGTTTCATCAGCAATTACTGTCGCATGAGGACAAATTTCTTTAACGCAGGCGGCGAAGTCTTGCTGATCAAAAGGAGTGCCATATTCTTTCAGGCTCGGATACCCGGTAGCTACCTCGGCCGG
Organism: Triticum dicoccoides; assembly: GCF_002162155.2. Lineage (NCBI taxonomy): Eukaryota > Viridiplantae > Streptophyta > Magnoliopsida > Poales > Poaceae > Triticum > Triticum dicoccoides. Next base: position 224,442,561 of record NC_041390.1, on the reverse strand, counting down.
GTCTAGCTTGGATAACCATCCCTTTGCACGGCTCAAGGCCGTCACGGCACCGGCTCTCGCACATGACCATTTTATCTCTTGAATCCTCACAGGCAGAATTGATTTTTTTCAACACGTCGCTTAGCAGGTTGGGTCCTTGATTTGTTGGATAAATTGTGGCTAGTGTGCGCTGAGTTACAGTATATAGCTGTTCAACCAACGTATATACGGCTTTAAACTTCACCAGCACATCTTGATTCAGATTACTGCTCCTTGGACCTGTGTGACAATCATGGATGTAATTAGTGGTGGTTTATACCATCACGGAAGAGATTCAATTTCAATATTCACATGGCGACTTACCAAAGATAGCATAAACCATCTGAGACACCCGGCGTTTTAAACCGGTAAGCTCAGAGGTCACCTTTTCCAGACCAGCTTCTGCTTTTTTGGCGCGCTGTGTTAGAGCATTTTTCTCTTCGGCCCAGGAGTTTCTTTCAGCATGAAAATCGGTCTTCAGCTTTTCCGTTTCCTCCAGACTAAACTTGAATTTTAAATCGGCTTTCCGGGTCTTAGACTCTTGAATCTCCAGCCGGGTCTTTGCATCAGCCAATTGTGATTGAAGTTCAACGGTGGCCTCCTGTACGAACACAGAGTTACAAACACATTTACATTCGGGTTACAGGAATATAAGTCCCAAGCCTTTTGCAAGCAACAACACTTGGCACTTGGGGGCTAATGCCTACCGAAGAGTTCTTCCTACATTGATTTATATGACTAAGTCCCAAGCACTTTGCAAGCAACACTACTTTATGATGACCCGCCAGTGCCATGGACAACCACAGCTGGCTCATGGGGCTACATGAGTAAGTTCTGATATGTAAACACTGATTGTCGGATTTGGGGTTCCGGCAAACCCTTAAGGTTCAAACACTGGGGTGCGTGCGAAGTCTTTTCCTCCCACTGATCTACGCCCTAGCTCGCTATGATCTCACGGACGAACTCAACGAACTCGCGACAAATAAAGACACAAGATTTATACTGGTTCGGGCCACCGTTGTGGTGTAATACCCTACTCTAGTGTGGTGGTGGTGGATTGCCTCTAGGGCTGATGATGAACAATACAATGGGAAGAACAGCCTCCTGAGGTTGAGGTTTTCTTGTGCTTGGCTAACTTGTGTGGTTCTGGATGGTATAAAATGGTCCTCCTTGCCTATGGTGGTGGCTAGTCCTACTTATAGAGGCCCTGGTCCTCTTCACAAATATTGAGCGGGAAGGGAGCCAACAACGGCGGGCAAATTTGATGGGGGGCAGCTAGTACAAGCTATCCTAACAAAGGCGGTCTCCGCCTGCGAAAGGCTCTGGTGGTGACGCCGTCTTGGGCTCCATGATGACCTCCGTCTTGCCATCCTTCTGGTCCTGGTCTTGTTGCACCGATATGGAAACCTTTGCCTGATGCCTCGGTACTCCTCGCCTGCGCAGGCCTCCTTAGCACTAAAGAGGAAACAAGGACGTTGCGCACGCTGGCGCCCGCCTGGTGTCGATCGTCATGGCTCAGGTCACGAGAGCCTCGTGCGGTTTGCCTCACCTTGACATCTCCGCTCCTCATGAGCCTGCCCGACTAGGCCACTCCAGAGGAGGTCTTGTGTCATCCGCCTCGTGAGTCTTGGCCCCTCGCGAGGGTCTTGGATGCCTTGTTGATGAAGATGGGATGTACGGCCTGCTGGCTTAGCCATGCAGTGGGCCGCAGGCACGCAAGTTTGGGGACCCCCGATCCTAAAACGCCGACAGTAGCCCCGGGCCCAAGGTGCGCTCGGGCTTGGCTGCACGGCAAAGTCAAGGGTCAAGTACGGAACACCGCAGGCCCCTAAAAGCCTGCGGCCTCGGTTGACGTGTGGCGGTTGATCGGATGCGGGCATCTCCGCTTCCCCACGCTATCTCGGCAACTGCACGACTCGACAAGTCTCTGCGGCACGCAAGGAAAACCATCATTACCTACGATTGTGGGAGGCGCCGGTTGGCCTTCCCTTGCTTTAAATGGGGAGGGGGGCGGAGCCCCCGTCGCCCATCTCTTCCTCGCTTGCTTGCTTCTTCTTCGCTCCATTGCTTGCAGTGCCACCAATGGCGCCATGAAGGAAGTTCTCCACCGCCGAGAAGGGAAAGTCCCCTCGCGAGGGACCCGGCTCCCTGGCGCCCAAGCGTGGACGTGGCCGTCCGTGCAAGCGCATCGCGTCCTCTGCCGCGGCCCACCGTCGGAGCAGTGCCGCGGCACGCGGAGGGGGTTGTGCCAGCCATGGTGATCCAGTTGATGAGGGGAGGCGTGCTCTGGTGGTGCGGCAATCCCGTCCGCGCTTCCACACGATGGAAGTGTCGCCAGAGTTTGTCGTCTGGTCAAAGAATCCGGCCGGCAACTGGCTCCCACTTCCGCGCTTCTTCCCCGACGAGTTGCCGGCCTCCGGTCTAGGCGGACTCTGGCTGCAAGCGGATGGTTGCTGTAGCAAGGCGTCTTGGCTTGCAGTCGCGACTTCCGCCGCTTGCAACATAGCTCTGGCTCGCGGCTGGCAGACGTTCGCCCACGCACACGGCTTGGGCAGGCGGTGCGCCCTCCACTTCAAGTACGATGGTGGATTGACCCTCTACCTGAGGGTGTTTGGGGAAGATGGTCCCCGCGCCGTGTGCTGCCCCGAGGAGAACAATGGTGAGGAGGTGCTCGGTCTCGAGGGCGATCGCGACGAGGATGAGGGCGAGCCCGCCCTCGGGGGCGGCTGTGTCTTGTCCAGCTACGCCGGCTCTTCCTCCGGTGACAGCTCCAGCAGCAGTGGCAACGACCAGTCGTCGCGCCACCGCGCCCGCTTTGAAGGCGGCAGGGGGTCATCTCGTCGTCGCACCTCCGTGAAGCGCGAAGAAGGATCCGGCTAGGCTCGGGGTGCCGCTAGGGGTCTGCCTCTGCGGATTGCTGCAATGCTAGTTTTGTTTTACTCTTTTTCCTGCATCAATAATGAATCCAATATGGGCCCAGGGGACGTGTATCGAACTATAGTTCCTTGGTTGTTGCACTATGTGTGTTGTTCCCGTGTTGTGTCATTACTTCATGCGAAGGTAACTTAACCTGGTATATTCGGGATGCCCTCTTCCTCATGAGGCGCTCATTTCCTCATGTCCAGCTTGCCTCGGCGGCCTGCATTCGCTCGAGAACTGCAAAAACTCGTTAGGAAGTGCGCTAAAAGATTTGTCGTTCACCCTGGCCATGACCTGGCGCTCTGCGTCGCGGTACCCGAGGGGCACGGACTAGGAGAAGCACACCAGCTTTTGGGCTCGAACGAGGGTGGCTTGCGAGAAGGCAGAGAAGGGAGAAAAAATGCTCGCGAGGGCACCTGCCTAGCCCCCTTGCGAGGCATGCGAGAGAGAGAACGCGAGCAAACCCGAGCCGAAAAATGCAGTGAGAGGTGACGGGGTCAGATCAGCAAGGAACGCCAAAAGCAAACTTCAATTAAGGAAAAGCAAGCCAACTATGGAAAGCAAATGAAAAGTCGCGTCCGGCACCTAATCTAGTCTTCAATTCTTCTCACCAGCGCGGAGCTAAGTGCTGCCACTAGGCGTGGGCGGGAGCCCCAGGGCTTGAGGCCGGCACTCCTGAGACTCCGGGGCGTGTATAGCCCCAACTCATTATTATGTGAGAGTGTCACGGGCGGCGATTCTTCACAGGCAGCGGGCCTTCTTCACAGGCTCTGGGCCTTTCTTCACAGGCTCTGGGCCTTGCTTCACAGGCTTTGTGCCCTGCTTCACAGGCTCTGGGCCTTGCTTCACGGGTAGAACTTCCGAAGGTGCTGGATGTTCCAAGCGTTTTGGATTGGTACCCCGTCTTCTCCAGGCGCACGGCGCCAGGCCTGGAGATGTGTACGACCTTAAACGGGCCCTCCCACATTGGTGAAAGCTTATGCAGCCCTTCCCTAGAGAGGACCCGCCTCAGGACTAGGTCGCCCGTCTCGAGTGTCCTGGAGCGGACGTTGCGGCAATGGTATCGCCGCAATGCTTGCTGGTACTTCGCCGCCCGTAGCACAGCTTCGCGGCGACGTTCCTCCCCCAGCATGAGGTCCATCCCCCGCATGGCTTCCTACTGCGTTTTTTCAAACGCCAGGACCCGTGTGGAATGATGCTTGACCTTGTGAGGAACGACCGCTTCAACTCCGTAGATGAGGAAGAATGGAGTCTCTCCCGTTAGCTTGGTGGCGGTGGTTCGGATGGACCACAGTACGGACTGGAGCTCGTCGTCCCAGCCCCTACCGCAGGCCTCCAGCTTCTTCTTGAAGGTCCTGGTCTTGAGGCCCCTCAGGACCTCCGCGTTAGCACATTCGGCCTGACCATTACTCCTGGTGTGGGCCACCGAAGTGTAGTAGATCTGCATTCCAAGGATAGCACAGTAGGTTTTGAAGAAGTTTCTAGTAAACTGTGAACCATTATCTATGATGATGCGGTTGGGGACCCTGAAGCGGCTTATGAGGCCCTTGATGAACTTGACAGCAGAGCCGGCCGAGATGGTACGGACGGCTTCCACCTCCGCCCACTTGGTGAATTTGTCCATGGCGACGTAGAGGTAGCGGTAGCCCCCTAGCGCCCGAGAGAACGGGCCTAGTATATCCAGTCCCTAGACCACGAACGGCCATGTGAGTGGGATGGTTTGAAGACCCTGAGCTGGCTGGTGGATTTGCTTAGCGTGGAACTGGCAAGCTTCACAGAATTTCACCAGCTCGGCTGCGTCGTTGAGTGTTGTAGGCCAGTAGAATCCACTGCGGAACACCTTGCCGACAAGGGTTCGGGATGACGAGTGGTGTCTGCAGTCCCCGCCATGTATGTCAATCAGCAACTCCCTTCCTTGATCGCTGGATATGCAGCGCAGCGTGACATCGTTCGGTCGTTTCCTGTATAACTTGCCATCTTGGATACAGTATGCCGTGGCTTGCCGGGCCACGCGCTCCGCCTCCTCTTCCTTCTCCGGCAGCGTCCCGTGCGTTAAGTACTCCTTGAATTCTTTGGTCCAGCATTGCTCCTGGGGCTCGAGCGCCAAGAGCAGCCGAGCTCCTGAGGTCGGGCCACAGGCTGGGGCTCCTATGGCCGGAGGCTGGGGGAGCTCCTCCCGAGGTTGAATCATGCTTGAAAGAGGTGGCGCAGCTGATGGCTTGAAGAGCCGCTCCTCAAAGACGCCTGGCTCCTGCGGTTGCTTCTTGGATGCTCTCTTGGCGATGTCGTCGGCCTCCTTGTTGGTGCCCCGGGGCACGTGCTGCAGCTCCAGGCCCGAGAATTGTTTCTCCATCTTGCGCACCTCCGTGAGGTTGGACTCCATATGCTCGTCCTTCGGCTCATACACCTTGTTGGAGAAGTTGACGAGGAGTTGTGAGTCGCCTCTGACAGTGAGGCACTTCAGCCCTAGAGCCGCCGCAGCCTTCAGGCCAACTATGAGGCCTCCGTATTCTGCGATATTTTTGGAGACCTTCTCGCCGTGCTGAAAGCAGAGTTGCACGGCGTAGTAGAGCTTACCCTGGGTGGGCGAGATGAGCACCGCTCCAGCCCGCATGCCCTGGTGCGCGAAGGCGCCATCGAAATACATGACCCAGCCATCCGGGGCCTCACTCCCCGGGGAGGTGGATAGGTCTTCTCCTTCCTCGAGTATCGGGGCATCCGTCCATTCTGCCACAAAGTCAGCGAGTGCGGCCCCTTTGATGACCCTGGTAGTGCTGAACTCCAACTGGAATGCTTGCAGCTCGATGTTCCACTCAGTGACCCTTCCGGCCGAGTTAGGGCTCCTAAGTACCCTCTCCAATGGGTAGGCTGAGACGACCTTGATGGGGTGGCCCTGGAAGTAGTGTCGCAGTTTGCGTGGGGCCACCAGGAGTGCGAGCAGGAGTTTCTGGGGCATGGGGTAGCGTGCCATTGCGTCCCATAGTACAGTGCTGACGAAGTACACAGGGTGTTCGAAGAGGGCCGGCACACTGTCAAGGCTCGGGTCATGCGGAGATCGGGGAATATCCTGAGGTGGGAGGATCCCTGAGACCTGATTGTCCTCAGGGGCTTCTGCGATGCCGCCCAGCTAAGCTTGGCCTTCCACTGCTGACGCCTTTGCTGCGCCTTCCTGACCCCGCGCCACTTCAGCCCTGGCTTGGCGCGATGCGCCCTTGGCTTGGCGCTCCTCCCGAACTGCCACCAACACCGCGCTGGCCGAGTACGGGGTGGCAGCAAGGTAGAGTACCAGAGGTTCGAGGGGCCGCGGTGCCACCATCACCGGGCTAGTAAGGTATTTCTTGAGGTCTTGGAAGGCCCGGTCGGCCTCCGGGTTCCACTCGAACGGGCCCTGCTTCTTCATGAGCTTGAAGAAAGGTAAGGCGCGCTCTCCTAGTTTGGAGATGAAACGCCCTAACGCGGTCACCCACCCAGCTAGCTTTTGCATCTCTTTGAGGGTCTGTGGTGGGCTCATGTCCTCGATGGCCTTGATCTTCTTTGGGTTAGCCTTGATCCCTCTGTGGGATACAAGGAATCCCAGCAGCTTGCCAGAGGGGACGCCGAACACGCACTTCTCTGGGTTGAGCCTCAAGTTCACTTGGCGTAGGCTCTCGAAGGTCTCCTCCAAGTCTTGAATCAATGTCCTCGCCTCGCGAGAATTGACCACTATGTCATCGACGTAGGCCTCTGCATTTCTCCCGAACTACCGCCCCAGAGCAATGTGCATCAACCGCTGAAAGGTCGCGCCCGCATTGCGCAGCCCGAAGGGCATGCAGGTGTAGCAGTACACCCCACATGATGTCAGGAAGGCCATATTCTCCACATCTTCCACCGCCATCTTGATTTGATGGTACCCTAAGAACGCATCCAGGAAGCACAGCAGGTCACACTCGGCGGTGGAGTCGACAATCTGGTCAATGTGCGGGAGTGGGAACAGATCTTGGGGGCAGGCTTTGTTAAGATTGGTGAAGTCAATGCACATCCGTTACTTCTCCCGTTTTTTAGCACTACGACAGGGTTCGCCAGCCATTCGGGGTATCGAACCACTCGGATGGCACCTGCCGCTTCCATCTTGCGTGTCTCTTGGACGATGAAGGCTTGCTTCTCAGTGGACTGCCGTCTTGCTCGCTGCTTCACGGGGCAGATGTTGGGGCATACCCTTAGATGATGCTGGATCACCTCCCTTGGGACCCCTACCAGCTAATTGGGCTCCCACGCGAATATCTCCTTGTTCGCGCGCAAGAACCTCACCAAGGCTTCTTCTTGTTCCGGGTCAAGGCCGGATCCTATGGTAAAGGTGGCTCCTGAAGACCCGTCCTCGCTGACCGATACCTGCTTGGTTTCCGCCTTGTCTTGGGTGCACAACTGCTTCTTATTCTAGGTGTGGCCTCCCTGGCCGCGGGGGCACCGGCGTCGGCGGGTTGTGCTACTGTCGCGGTCTTGAAGGCGAGCCTGAGCGCCGTCACGGCCTCCTTAGTGCCCCCCTTGATGGTGAGGACACCCTTGCTCCCTGGCATCTTCATGAGGTTGTAAGCCGGGTACCCGCGTACCCGCGTGTGCGTGCGAGGAATGAGTGTGTGCATGGCGTGCGTGCACATCTTGGCTTCGTGCATGTACCGCCAGTATAGCTCAGGAAGGATGAGTACATTCTTCTGGAACCAGCAGCACATCACTGTGATCAATCCACGGAAGGAGGTCGCGACAACGCCTACACATGTGCCACGTGGCTTCATGAACTGTAAGAGAGACACTGTGTAGCGTGCCATTGGTATTCTAATTTACGTGTTTTGCACATACTCGAAGTACTAGTAAGGTACACGTGCATTGCACGCATCAGATTTTGCAACCAAATTATGAATAAATACCACACTATAGCATGTAAGCTCTGAGTCATATATGCCTGATGTAGCCCTTCGTTTAATTCTTATAGTTCATCTCATTCAAAATCAATTAGTTTTTATAAAAAAGCTAAGAACACGGGAATAGGAAAAACATGGGATTATAGTGCAATGTCATCTTGAATCCTACAGGATTGTACGAGTGTTTGATTGTGCATAGAAAAAATGCAGAATTCTTTCAAAGAGGTTTGAGTGGATGGGATGTTTCCTATGAAATCTAGTGCAAATGAATCATATGGAAAAATTCCTATGGTTTACAATCCTACGAATCAAACAACCAAGATAGGAAAAATTCCTAATGATTAGAATCCTCCAAAATTCCTTTAAGAATCCTTTGAATCAAAGAAGCCCTTAATCTATTTTTTGATTCATGGAATTGTGCGTTGTAAAGCATAAAGTAAAAAAATGGCAATTCAACTAGAAAAAAGTTTGGGCAGTTATGATACGGAAGATTCTAGAACAAAAGAGAACCACTGTTGTTTTGAGGTTTGTGCATTATGCTTAAGTTCAACCATGGAGTATGCTAGATTGTACATGTGGCAAAATCCGGTGGGGGGCTAGAAGATGGTGCGAGGGGCCGAGTGGAGGGAGACTATGAAGGAATGCACAAGTGCGAGATCGATATTTAGAGAGAGGGGGCGAACACATGCACTGATGCGCGCAGTGGCGGAGCCATGAAAAATAAATGAGCTAGGGGGCCAAGCATTGCTAATCCTTTACGAGGAGGGTCAATTCATGAACTTAAACCATTTTTATCAACAATTGTCTAATGATCACGTTCATATTAGCCTTGATATATAGTGATGTTAGGGGGGAGGGGGCAGGGCCCTTACTGCCCCCTGTCTTCGCCATTGTGCACGCGTCTGAGAGATGAAGCGGAAGGCATGGATGATGAGAGGGGAACGTTGGATACATAATTAATGTGGGTGTATTAGCTATATATGTTAATCATATATAGAGAGGTATAGATTGATCGAGTGGACGTGGGAAAGAGGGTGAGACCTCACTGGATATATCGATTGATCGGTTTGTGTGGAAAACTATGTAAGACCTAGCTATATACAAACATACATAGAGGAACATCGATCGTTGCGCATGCACGCGTGAGAGATAAAGAATGCCCGATATGATGGAGAGGGGGATGCGTGTTGGTGTGTGCCTTCATGGGAGACCGACCTGAAGAAAAAGATTGCATGCGTGCGATGGATAATGCCGACTGGTAGTGTGTGTGCATGCATGCACGAGAGAAAGTTAGTGGTACAATTATAAAGAGAAGACTACTGTGTCGGTGTAAAAGAATAGCTAAATAGGTGAGGTCACAATCAATGCAAAGTTGAATTCAAATATTTGAATAAGAGATCCTGATGTTTGAAACCCATGCATGCATGAATATAACGGAGATCTGCGCGGTGTGGTTTGGAAACGAGCATGTTGTAATATATACACATTGAACAAGGTCAGACTGATTTGAATTTGAGATACCGATGGCAGACATCATTTGGCCACGTCGCATCCGTGCATGGACACACTATTCTAATTGGAGATGATGGACGGCTTTTGCATCACATATCTATATCTATACCCCTATATATATAGTGTTACTATTCATCACCCAGGGTGCAGAATAAGTTATTCTTCACCCGAGGTAATCTTACAATCATTTCATAATTAAATTACGTTTCGAATTCAAATAGTTACATTCCTATTCATTCACTACGTAAAATTTGACATAAGAAAATAAAAATATAGGTCATAAGACAAGAAAATTTACAGTTTATGTGTATTTTAGACTATGTTTTTTACGTTTGTAATTTTACATAACATAAAATATTTTTTATGGCGATTATATATTTTCTTACGGTCCTTTTTGCATTAGAAATAAGACAAAACTTACGGAACGTAAAATTACGATGCATTGATGGTAAAATAGAGGCGGTGAAGAATAATTATTCCTCACTCAGGGTGACGAATAGCACGACCCTATATATATAGGGTTGCGCTATCCGTCACCCTGGGTGAGGAATATATATATATATATATAGGATCGCGTTATTCATCACCCTGGGTGAGGAATAGTTATTCTTCACCCCCTCTTTATTTTGACATCAATGCAACGTATTTTTACGTTTCGTAAATTTTGTCTTATTTCATACATAGAAAGAGAACGTAAAAAATATGTACTTGCCGTAAAAAATATTTTATGTTACGTAAAATTACGAATGTAAGAACATAGTGTAAAACATACATAAAATATGATTTTTTCTGGTCTTATAACCTATTTTTTTATACCAAATTTTACATATTGAATCAATATGTATGTAACTATTTATATTGTAAACGTAATTTATTTAGGAAGCGATCGTAAGATTACCTCGGGGGAAGAATAACCTGGGTGATGAATAGTAACACTATATATATATACATACATATATATATATATATATATATTATATATTTCGCCAGTTGGATTTGAGCACTACTGGCCGTTGGATATCATCTAGATTCCACCAGATTTCGCCACATGTATAATCTAGAAGACTCCATGGTTGAACTTAAGCATAATGCACAAACATCAAAACACAAGCACTTCTTATTTGTTCTAGAATCTTCCGTATCAGGATTGCCCAAATGTTTTTCTACATGATTTGCCATTATTTGTTTTTACTTTATGTCTTACGACGCATAATTCCATGAATCTTAAAATAGATTAGCTTTCTTATAAAAACTAGATGATTTTGAATGAAATGAACTATAAGAATTAAACGAACATCTACATCATGCATGTATGACTCAAAGCTTGCATGCTATAATATGGTATTTATTCATAATTTGGTTGCCAAATCTCATGCGTGCAATGCACGTGTACCTTAATCTAGTCCAAATGGTGTTTGTGAGTGTGTTGTGCGTGTTGAGGTGCAAATTGCTTTTTTTTGTACACGTTATGCTTGTTCTTCCGAAATTTCAAGCCGCGCCTTGTTATGCCGAAAATTCAAGCTAGCATCTCTGTTTATCGTGCTGCGAAACTCCCGCCTCTTCAACCCGCGCCTTGTTAGCCCGAAATATTTAAGATATATCTTTGTCTCGTTGTGCTCCGACAACTCCCTCCATTTCAACCCACGCCTTGCTATTCCAAAATTACAACGCGCGCGAAAACTCCCACCTCCTGTGAAATCCCGACACGCGAAATGCCCGTGGTACCCCTGAACCGAAAGAACCGCCTCAAATCGGTGGGGGTACTTTCGTAACTTACCCCACATTTCGGACAAGCGCGTATCTAAGCCATGGTTCCCCACTACCATCCCATCCGCCCACCCATTCGTACACCGAGGCCGCGAAAACCCGCGACGAAACCCCACACCCTGCTCCGTCCGCCACCCAGCCGAAGCCTCTTCCCCGACGACGTCGTCCACAACAACACCTCGACGTCCCTCATCCACCGTACCGGATGAGGATCCATCGTCGATCTCATCGTCTCGCCGGTTTAGCCACCCCGTCCTCCACCTCCAAGGAGCTGCCCCGACATTCCCCTCGTCTTTCGCGCCACCTCCATTCCCACACCGCCGTCTTCACCTGCACCACCGGAAGAGCATCATCATCACCGTTTCCTCGGATGAAGCTGCGGCCTAATCGGCGCCACCAAAGAGGTTGTACACTAATCGCCACATTTTCTTCTTGATTCGATCTCACGGTGCTGCCGGTGCTCGGTCCCAATCCGACACGGCGCGGCTCCATCCATGGTGGCGTCGCCGGCCACTTCCTCCACGGCGGCGCTCCCTCGGCGGCGACGTCCACATCAGTACGACCTGTTGCTTCTTTAGCTCTCGCTCGCGCTACTGCTCTGCTCTTGCTCTCAGTCCCCTGTCTGGTCTGCTCTTGCTATTGCTCTTGCTCGCGCTGCTGCTCTCGCTCTTGCTCTTGCTTGCGATGCTGCTCCGATTTAGCTACACTTCACTCTGATGCCGTCGGGGTGAAGGAAGAACCAGCCACAGCGGGGAGGGGGGCTCGCCGGAGAGGTACCCCACTATCTATCTTAGGGTTCAGGATGGGGGCGGTGGTCACCGACGGTGGCGGGGCGTTGGCGGGGCGGTGGTGTGGGGATCGCCGAAGAAAAAGCTCGGCACGGGGGGCCTAGAGGGATGGCCGGGGCGGCGGCGGACCGGCAGTGGGGAGTGTTTTCGGGGCGGGCGGGGCGGCGCACCGCCGGCCGCGGGCAGCGGCGGACCAGCGGTGGGGAGTGTTTTCGGGGCGGGCGGGGCGGCGCATCGCCGGCCGCGGGCGGTGGGGGACTGCTGTTTGGCCGGCTCAGGGGGTGGAGGTTGAATATGAACAGCAGGCCCTTGATTTCGTATCCAATGGCTGCAAAATTGACTGACCAGAGATGAAAAAGTCAGTCGACCGACGTGTAGCCTCACCTTGCTAGTGCATTCAGTTTCGACAGCAAAATTTAGTTTCGACAGCAAAATTCAGTTTCGACAGTTAAGTTCAATTTCGACAGTTAAGTTCAGTTTCGACAGTTAAATTCAGTTTCGACAGTTAAGTTCAGAGATGAGCGGCTGATGTATTTTACATCTAGCACTTTGTGGTTATGTATTTTACGTCATGTTTTGGAGATGCTATTATAATTCCACTCAGGTTAACGTTGTTCATTGTCTCTCTTGTCTTGCTTCAGCCTCGGCGTCGTACAACTCACCGGAGCTGCACCAACAACGAAACCCTCCATCACAGCGGAGCAGTACCTCGGGCTCCATCTCCAGATGCCTAAGATCTTCTTCCCCTCCTCCGACAGCCAAGTCAACCGGAGCATCCTCACCGGCCAACCCAATCACGCTGAGATCGACATGTCTTCGCCAAAGAGGTTGTACACTTGTTGCATCTCTTTTTTACTCTACATGTTATATATATTGTCCACTGAGCACTCGTAGTAACGGGAAATGCGATTATTTTATCCTACTATATGACAAGTAGTGAGGTACCAGTCAACTTAGCTATCCGTGATGGACTCTCTTGAACGCCATCATTTTTTTATCTCTGCGCGTTTGAGCTGTGCATTTGTCGATGGGCCTGGGAGTTGAGCTAGTATGGCAATGGCCTGGGTCCAAAGTAATAGAAGTAGCACAAAAACATTTTTTAGTGTAGGATTTTCCTTGCTCAAGCCTGCCTACTAGAATCGCCAGTGCTTGAACGGAAAAGTGAATGAAAAACATCGGAATTGGAAAGTTTCCTATGGTACTACTTTTCATGAATTTGGTGCAAAGGAATGGAGCAAAGGAAAACTGTAGGATTTGTTCCTTTAGTGTCTCCTGGAAAGAAAAACTGTAGGAATTCTAATTTCCACTTCTCCTCCTTTTCATATTCCTATTCATCAAGCACAAGACTAAGAGATAGTAACATAATAGCATTATAACCGTACATTTTCTTGTGGTTTGACTTAATCTCACCATGCTTTTTTGCATCCTGTGATCTTCCACTTGTTGTGAATCAAACACCTAGATTGCCAGAAATCTTGTGTTTTTAAATTCTCTATTTTGCACGTGCATTCCTATCCTATTCCTCTCTATTTCCTATCCCTGCATTGTTAGAATCCTCAAATTCAAACAAGCCCTTACTCAATTACTTCTATTACAGATATGTGTCAAAGAAAACGTTGTGTGGTTTGTCCTGCTCCTGCGGCGCTGTGTTCCACCCCAGCTCAGCTGCCCCAATGACGGAAGGGTTCACCACAGCAGGGATCCGCTCTCCAGATTGTCTTTCGCCGCCTCAAATCTTCTTCCCCGCCGCCGGCAGCCACGGCAACTGCATTACCATCATCAACTAAGCAGATGACCTTTTGGACTACATGGGTCCGCAAGAGAGGTCACACTCTTCCGTGTCTGCTTACGTTATGCGTCGCTTAATATGATGACATGCTACATTATCGTCGTGTTCACCTATTAGACTCCGAGTCAGGTCCAAACTAATGCTGAAACTTGAGTTTTTAAATGGTTGTGGGGTACATATTGGGGCAGCAATCAGTACTATCTGTCTACTATCTGGTTAATCTCCGCTGTCTACTATGAGTTTCATGTTGGGTGCAAACAAACACTAAAGGAGCCATTATCTGTATTTTTAACTAAAGCTATTATCTGCCTGCTATCATTGGTTTTGGGTCTATTCAAAGTTTGCTACCATCACTCTGGATTTGTGCATGCACTCCTTACATAATCTCACTATGTTTTATTCCTATGCATGCCAGTTATTGTACGCAATGGAACTGATCATGTAGAGCAAAAGAGACGAGCCTTGCGTGGCAATAAAGTTTCATGCAGACGTCGTTCCATGGTGGGCGCAAAGGCAGCCCCCCCTCCACCCATTTCGGATCATAATCAAGAGGAAGATAACTGTTATGAGGGGGATTCAGAAGGAGAAGACCACTCCTATTTACCCCATGAGGTCTTCGCTCTAACTTGGCATGCTGATGTTGGTAATATCATGCATATGGTGCCTTGCATTGCTTACTATATACATTAAAGATGTCATCTGCTTAGTTTAGACATGCTTTGTGTCAATGCCATCTATTTAGTTTCTTTATCGTATATGTGAATCATGCAATGCCATCTTGTCTAGCCAGGAATCATATATGTGAATTTTGCAATGCCACCCTGGTTAGCCAGTCATCTTATATGTGAATTATATCATGCCATCATTTTTTATTACGTGTTAAATTTGTCAACAATTTTAGTACATTCAATTACTCTTCCTGTGCATCAGCCATTTGGCACGGTCATGGAAAAAATCTGGAGTGGAAACAAGGTCTTCAGAGAAGACAATGCTATCTGATGAAGCGCATGTCTTGTTGGTTACCAATAGCTCCTCAGAGGAGGATTCAGAGACAGATGACCAGTCATATTTCACCCCCGAGGTGCATGCCCTAACTTGGCAGGGTTATGTTGCTCATATCGTGCGTATAGTATCTTGCATTGCTATGTCATTTGCTTAGTTTAGACATGCTTTGTGTGAATGCCACCTGTTTAGTGTCTAATTACCATATATGGGAATTATGCAATGCCATCTTGTTGCAAGACATTATATATGTGAATTATGCAATGTTATCTTGTTGCAAGGCATTATGTATGTGAATTATGCAATGCCATGTTGTTTAGGCAAGCGTCATATATGTGAATTATATCATGCCGTCCTTTTTTTGTATTTCTCATTGCTTTTGTCGAAAATGTTTGTATATTCAACTGCTCTTCCTGTGCATCAGCCATTTGAATTGGTGATGGAGAAATCTGGAGTGAAAACAAGGTCTTCAGAGCAGACAATGCTACCCGCTGAAGCAGATATCTTGCTGGTTACAGATAGCTCTTCAGAGGAGGATTCAGAGGCAGATGACCAGTCCTATTATCCCCCTGAGGTGTATGCTCAAACATGGTAGGGTTATATTACTCATATAATGCATATGTTGTATTGCAATGCTTAGTTTTTACATCATATACAGAATATTGAATGTCATCTCCTTAGTTGACACATCATATATGCGATTGCCCTCTGCTCACTTCCTTAGTATATAAATCATATATTTGAATTATGTCATGCCATGATGTTTACATAGACAGCATGTATCTGAATTATGGCATGCTAACCCATTTTCTAAAGACATAATATAGTTATATCATCTCATCCTGTTTACATAGTCATCATATTTAAATTATGTCATTCTATCCGTGATTTATATCATGCCATCATGTTTCCACCGACGGCATGTTTGTGATTTATGGCATGCCAACCACTTTAATAGACACATCGTATAGTTATATCATGTCATCTTGTTTACATAGTCATCATATTTTGAAGTATGTCATTCTATCCTGTTTAGTTAGCCATCATACATGTGAAATTGTGTCATGCTATCCTGTTTAATTAGCCATCATATATGTGAAATTATGTCCTGCTATTCTGTTTGCTTAGACAACATAAATGTGAATTATTTCATGCCCTGTTTTCTTCCCTACTATCCATTGCACCTGTCTATCTTACAATGTATGTACATTCAATTACTTTTCTTGTTTATCAGCCATTTCAATTGGAGGGAGTGATGGCAGTATATGTGGGAGTAAAAACACGGTCTTCAGAAAATATCATGCTACCTGTCGATGCAGATAGAACCACGGTTGTACTTGCCCAAGAACCAGCCCCACCACACATAACCCACACTCATGCAGATTGTACCCCTACCCAGTTGGATAGAGAACCAGCTTCACCCCTTCTAACCCCAACCCCAGTAGATAGACACCCAGTTCCCATTGACACAGCACCGTCTCCACCACAGAGCACCCAAACACGAGCAGTTAGTAAGGCAACTGCAGTGCCCAAATCACGAGGACCACCACTCCGAACCCGAAGTCAACGCTTAAAGCAAAAGAAGAATTGTTCTCAGGTCAGGTTCCGTAGCTATGGTTCATACTACTTTGCTCTTGCATCACTGTATTTACTGATACCAACTAATTTCAAATTTGAAGGATGCAATTGAAACTCCAATGGTGCAACAGGTATGTTTTAAACCTATTTCTTCAACGTGTTTGGTTGTTTGCTGTTGTAACTTACTCTATGTTGATTTCAGTTTCAATTGAATAAACAGTTATGTTCTCATGCCATGCACATTACAAGTGTTGTTATTGTTGTGTAGTTTCCCGCACTTATATTTTGTCTATGCTGCTTTGTCTTAAATAGATATGATTCGAACTGTATCTATCTTGATTTGGCAACATAAACTAGAATGATATAGACCATACAGTGACCATACTACATAGATATATGTTTGTTTCATGCTATTATCCTGTCCACCTTACTACTGAACTGGTTTACCAAAATGAGTTTCATATACTACATTGTAAACCTGAGATGTGTTTGTTTGTTTCTCTTTTAGAACGCGGATAAAATATTGGAGAAGAGTACCCTGTTATGAAATGGTAAAGGAAGTAATGCAGATAAGGTTCAAGATAGTGAGACATCCCTGTTGGTCTCCAAGAAAGATGATAAAAACTATATTGAAGACACTGAGACAACCCCAAAATCCTGTCTTGATGTAGTGTTCGAGTTACTGGCTACCACTGCTGGCACCAGCTCTTCAAACTCATTGCCTGAATCAGTTCGGCTTCTTGAGTCTCAACTTCAAGTTGAAAGACATCGATCAGATGTTATGCGACAGGAAGCCGAAGGACTGAGGAAGTCCCTGCAGAATTTAGATGCATACTTTCTGGTGCAACATCAAGCGCTGGAGGACTTAAGCGCCAAACAAGAGAAAGTTAATAAGCTTGCTAAGCATCTTGCCAGCATTATGGGTACCCAGGATATTGTTTCTTGAGCTCTTCTGAAGTGGTTTCAGTTCTGGACTTGTTTTGCTGCGGCATTTATATGCTGCTATGTTCCCTATATTTGCACTGGTGGCGAACTTTGATGCCCAGTGGATGTAATATGTGTAATAGTCGTGATAGCCTAGTGTAAGTTGCTTGCTTATTTATTTCCTTGTTGTCTTGTTTATTTGTTTGCTTGTAGTTAGTGCAGTTCTTTTTTTGCAGTTTGCTAGTGGCTGGAATAACATATTTTTTAAAACTAGGCCACAATAACCATGGGCTAATATTTACGGTAGTGACACTGGGCCTCCTACGGGCCGTAGAAACAGTGGGCCTTCTACGGGCCATATAAACAGTGGGCCTTCTACGGGCCGTAGAAATAGTGGGCCTTCTACGAGCCATAGAAACAATGGGCCTTCTACGGGCCGTATCATCAATGGGCCTTATACGGGCCGTATGATCGATTGGCCAAACATGGGCCAAACAGACCGCATTCTGGCCGTAAACGGGCTAGAGTTGGAATCGTCCGTTCATGGGCCAACCATAACGGGCCATCGTTAATAGGCCGTATTTGATGACGCTATGAAAATAGCCCAACGTATTAACGGACCACAAACGGGCCGACTGTAACCACGGGCTGAATTTGGCCCACAAGCAGAAAATGACAGTAACGGGCTGTACGTAAACGAATGCTGGAAATGAGCCCAAGAATAAATGGGCTCTGAGAAGGCCAAAAGATAACATGGGCTGGAGATGGCCCAACGGAATAACGGGCCTTTAATGGCTATAAAGTGATACACAGTTCATTACGGGCCAGTTTCACCACCGGCCGTTAATGGGTGTAAAGTGATACACTGTTCGTTATGGGCCAGTTTCACCAGGGGTCGTTAATAGGCCAAGAGTTACATAGGGCCTCATATGGGCCGAAAGACGTCATTGGCCATACATGGGCCAGAAGTGAAAACGGGCTGGAATCATATTGGATGGCCCAGATGACGCTACTGGGCCTAATTCGGATAGGGCGTAACGGGCCTTGGGTTAGCGGGTTGTAAATGGGCTATATGCGAACAGGTCGTTAACAGGCTTTCCATGGGCCGGCCCGCCACCTTTTGACCAAGTCAAACGGGTCGGCCTTTTCACAGGAATGGGCCTCTGTCGGGCCGTGCCACGTGTCAACGTATCATAGGCGCCTTCTGTCCAATGAGTGGATGACATCTGTCCCGACAATGAGCCGACACGTGTTTCCTCCAGCCAATGATGATTTTACACGTGGAAAAGCCCCATTGGTCGGGGCTGTTAACGGGTTATCGGATCCAAAACCCGACCCGATAGCTTAACGGCGTTCCGTTATGGTGGATGCCACATGTTGGTCACCCTTGACGAAAGCACTTCTGTGACGCGCGATTTATCATCATGGAAGTGGACACTTCCGTGATGATAATTTTGGTAATGTCATGGAACACTTCTACGACAGCACATGTATGACTATGTTGATTCTGTCATAAATTTGTCATGGATGTACATGCATGACATAAAAGGCGGCCTACTATGACAAACACGTATCATCACGGAAGTGTATTTTTTTGTAGTGAGTCCACCAGCTCGATGCGGTAGTTGTCGCGTGTCCCGAAGGTGACAGGGAGGCGGATTTGTCCCAGGGAGTGGGCTGCTCCACCACCCACTCCCGAGAAGGGCTTACTGAGGCCGAGCCGCTCGAGTGGCACATGGAGAAGGCTGAAGGCTTCCGTGAAGAGCAAGTTGAGGCCAGCACCACCGTCGATGAGGGTCTTGGTGATGGCCACGTTGCAGATGGTGGGCGTGTAGAGCACCGGGAGCATTCCGGAGCCGGTGGTGGAGTCGGGGTGGTCTTCTGAGCCGAAGGTGAGGTCGGCCTCTGGCGGAGCCCAACCCGGTGGACCCCCCGGGCACCTGGACGTGGCCCTGATCTGAAGGAGGAACGGCTTGGCATGGCGGTCTGACCGTGGTGCTTGAGAGCCGCCCAGCAGGGTTGCGACTACGTGGTGCGCCGGCACTGTGTAGCGAGAAGTGAAGAGCTCGCGGAGCTCCTCCCAAGATGCCACCGTGGATCCGGGAAGGTTGAGAAGCCAGGCGCGTGGCTCGTCGGCGAGGGCCATGGGAAGCCAGTTGACCATGACCTTGTCATCACCCCTGGCTTCGAGGATGGCATCCTCGTATGCCAGCAGGAAAGCTGATGGGTTCGCCGCGCCGTCATAGTGCGGCGGCATCTCCGGCCTGAACTTGGGTGGCCACTACACCCGCCGCAGGGCGGGGGCCAGGGCTCGGAGCCCCTGGCTCCGTTGTCAACGCTAACAGTCGGAGTCGGCGGCAGGGCGCCTGCCATGTGGGTGAAGCACGGTGGCGACGGAGCACAGAACGACGGAGGGGAAGCTACGGCGCACCCCTACCTGGCACGCCAAATGTCGGATGTGGGGTTCCGGCAAACCCTTAAGGTTTGAACACTGGGGTGCGTGCAAAGTCTTTTCATCCCACCGATCTATGCCCTAGCTCGCTAAGATATCGCGGACGAACTCGACGAACTCACAACACAGAAAGACACAAGATTTATACTGATTCGGGCCACCGTTGTGGTGTAATACCCTACTCCAGTGTGGTGGTGGTGGATTGCCTCTGGGGCTGATGATGAACAATA
This sequence comes from Triticum dicoccoides, assembly GCF_002162155.2. Classification (NCBI taxonomy): domain Eukaryota; kingdom Viridiplantae; phylum Streptophyta; class Magnoliopsida; order Poales; family Poaceae; genus Triticum; species Triticum dicoccoides. The sequence goes on along the minus strand of NC_041390.1, from coordinate 224,422,687 downwards.
CAATGGGAATAACAGCCTCCTGAGGTTGAGGTGTTCTTGTGCTTGGCTAACTTGTGTGGTTCTAGATGGTCTAAAATGGTCCTCCTTGCCTATGGTGGTGGCTAGTCCTACTTATAGAGGCCCTGGTCCTCTTCCCAAATATTGAGCGGGAAGGGAGCCAACAACGGAGGGCAAATTTGAAGGGGGACAACTAGTACAAGCTATCCTGACAAAGGCGGTCTCCGCCTGCGAAAGGCTCTGGTGATGACGCCGTCTTGGTCTCCACGATGACCTCCGTCTTGCCGTCCTTCTGGTCCTGGTCTTATTGCACCGATATGGCAACCTTTGCCTGATGCCTCGGTACTCCTTGCCTGCGCAGGCCTCCTTAGCACCAAAGTGGAAACAAGGATGCTGTGCACGCTGGCGCCCGCCTGGTGTCGATCGTCATGGCTCACGTCACGAGAGCCTCGTGAGGTTTGCCTCGCCTTGACATCTCCGCTCCTCGTGAGCCTACCCGACTAGGCCACTCCAGAAGAGGTCTTGTGTCGTCTGCCTCGCGAGGCTTGGCCCCTCGCGAGGGTCTTGGATGCCTTGTTGATGAAGATGGGTCGTACGGCCTGCTGGCTTAGCCATGCAGCGGGACGTAGGCAGGCAAGTCTGGGGACCCCCGTTCCCAGAATGTTGACGCTGATAAGTACCGGTTTATTCATGCTGATTAAACCGTCCCTTGGGGGCTACAGATGCAATGTTGATCATTAAAATCTGGTTTAAGTGAAAAATGGCTTTTTGAAGGATTTTTTATCAAAAGATGCTTTTTGCTCATTGCTATTCTAAGTCTACAGCATATTCAATTCTATTCTACACAGTAGACTTGGGGGCTGACAGGATATGCATAATGTATTTAAGCCGGAATTCATACCTCATATTTTTGATGCGTCTATTTCACCATATTGATTTCAAGATCGCAGCTGGTATGTACTTGGTTGAGGTAGCCAGAGAGTACTTCACTGCTGCTCAAGTGAGAATAGTGAGCAACGTCAAATCTCACTTTCTTCTTTTCAATGAATTCCTGCTTAGCGGAGTGTTGAGCCAAGACAGTTGGATTTCCCGATTCTGTAAAGCCGGTGCCAATGATCGTAACATCATCAGTATGAGTTTATGACGGTTTAAGTGGGCTTGATGATTCATTGTTCAAAGGATTGAGTTTTGTCTGGTCGCTGGAGAGGTCAGGAATCTCTGGTAGATCGTCACGGACAGGCTCGTCGGGTGGTACCATGGAGGTATCAGATGCTGGAATTTGTTTTTCCGGCTCAGGAACTTTGGGGTCTTCAGCCATCTTGGTCACCTCTGCCCTTTTGTTAGGCTTTTCTTTTCCACTACACGATTCATGAGAGATCAGTACAAGTATAAGAGCATAAGGAGATAGAAAACAAAAGAGATGTTACACAGGAGCAGTCTTAAAATCCGGTAGCTGGGTTTGAGATGGATCACCGAAGGAGGAGCGAGAAACCTCCTCATAAGTTTGAATTGAAAAGATTAAGTGGCTGACGAATGAGACCCGCCAGGGGGTAAAAAGAGTTAAGTTTGGAAAGACCTCATTTTGCCATTTTCATGGAGCTGGAGTATTCAGTAAGCCGGACGATAACTCTTCACCTCCACTAGTCCAAGTTTGTCGCCTGTTCTGGTGCTTCTGTTGCTTCAAAAGAAAGTGAGGATCCAAATGAGCTAAGGGGTGCGAAAAGCTTACTTTCTGGGTTACCTATCGAATTTTTTGTCTTGGCAAAGGATTTGAATCGGACGAAATAATAGTTACCTCTTCTTTAGCTGCTTGGCTGGCCCCCGTGTCATCCTGAGTATAATCAGTGTCAATAAGGTGATTGAAAAAGGAGCCAAGGGAGTCAAGGGCTAGCTCCAACTCAGAGTTGTCATCTAGTTCAAACATGCTGGAGGTGCTTGATTTCTTCTTATTTTTCTCAGTGTTTTTCTTGGCGGCTTTCTTAGCAGCCCTGGCCTTCTTGTCAGCTTCATGGTCGTACTTCTTCTTCCAAAATTCAGAATCATCCTGTGAAAAGTTGTAACACCCCGGATGTAACTTTCCCAATTTGTACTCCAACTCTTGCCATTTCCGGTGTTAAGTTATTTATTTCCTCGGGTTTGGGTCTTTGTCTCCGTGTGTTGTTATCGTTGTCATGCATCTCATATCATGTCATCATGTGCATTGCATTTGCATACGTGTTCGTCTCATGCATTCGAGCATTTTCCCCGTTGTCCGTTTCGCATTCCGGTGCTTCATTCTCCTCCAGTGGTCATTTCTACCTTTCTTTCATGTGTGGGGATTAAACATTTCCGGATTGGACCGAGACTTGCCAAGCGGCCTTGGTTTACTACCGGTAGACCGCCTGTCAAGTTTCGTACCATTTGGACTTCGTTTGATACTCCAACGGTTAACCGAGGGACCGAAAAGGCCTCGTGTGTGTTGCAGCCCAACACCCCTCCAATTTGGCCCAAAACCCACCAAAACCCTCTCCATCATCTAGAGCGTTCGATCACGATTGCGTGAACGAAAACCGCACCTCATTTGGACTCTCCTAGCTCCCTCTATGCCTATATATAGACCCCTTCCCCGAAATCCGGATCTCCTTCTCCCCCGAAACCCTAAAGTTCGTCCCCGCACCGGCCGGACACATCCATCCGGGCCAGACATAGCCGCCGCCCCAACCGGGAGCTGCCACGTGGCGCCACCCGGACCACATCCCCGCCAGCCCGCCGAGCCCGCATCCGGCCCCCGCGGGCCCATCCGCGCGCGCCGCCCGCCCGGTCGCCCCGCCGCCTTCTCCTTCCTCCCGCGCCGCTCGCCGCCTCCCCGCCGCCACCGTGCCGGCGCGCGCCACCGCACTCCTTTGGCCGGAGCCGCACCCCGCCGCCGCCATCCTCGTCGACGCTGGCCCGGCCCCGCGCCGCCGAGCCGCCGCCCGGCCGCCGCGTCCGCTCCCCCTCGCCGTCCCCGCCTCCACATCGACCTCCGGGGAGCTCCTCCCCGTCGGTGAACAGTGCCTCGCCGGCCCCGCCTCGATCTACGTGCCTCGGGTCAAAACCCTAGATCTTGGAGGTTGATTTTTCCTCTAAGTCCCAAAAATTCTCAGATCCAAGTGCCCCTATTCATAGCTCCGTAACTTTGCATCCGTAGCTTCGATTCATGCATACAGCATATCAAAATGTTCATCTGTGAGAGTACATCATTTCATTCCATTGCATCATTTTCATTTGAGCTCATCTTGATGCCCGAAATGCTATTAGAAGAGGGCTACTTGAGTTAATTGTCAGATCTGCTGGTCCATTTAGCTTTTTGTCATTTTTGCCATGATTAATGTGTGCATGATATGCCCTGGTGCTCTACATGTGTTTTGTTAAGGGTTTTGTCATCTTTCCAGAGGTGCAACCCATGTATTTTTGTGATGTGTGTGGTGACTAGCACAAGCTTGCAAAGTGGTGCACTTGTTAATTCTGTTTTCAGGGACTTAGCATTTCCACTAAGTCCTTGAGCTATTTATCTCATGATGTCATATGTTCATGTTGTTTCCTAGTGATCCGTGCCTCTTTTAAGGATGATCAGTAAGGATGTTTTGTTAATCTTGTAGTGCTCTATCCATCCATGTCTTTGTTTGCAATTATGGAGCACCCTAGATTGAGTCAATCGAGCTCTACTTTTGCTACTTTGTGAATCTGGGTAGATTGTCAGCTTGTTTGCAATTTTGCCGATGATGTTGTAGTTGATCCGTGCATGCTATACTATTGTTCTTGCCATGTCTAGCTTGAATTTTGTGCCTTATTGATGGATGTATGCTTATCTTGTCATGACTTGCACCATAGTGAGTGCATCGAGCTCGTAAACATGCCTACTTGAGTTATGTTTCAGCATGTGCCAGTTTTCACTAAGTCTGAAAACTGATTATGTTTTTTGCCATGTTCACATGCTTGCAATTATATTTTCTGATACCTTTTCGCTCAAGGTCACTAAGGGACTTTTGTTAAGCTCGTTGAGTAGCTCCATGACATGCTTTACTTTGCCATGTTCAGATCCTGTAGCATGTAGTTTTGCTGCTCCGAAGAGTGCTACCTGATCTGAAATTCCAGACAAGTGTTAATTTCACTAAGTCTGAGATGTGTTTGCCATATGCATTTTTGCCATGCTTGTTTGAACCTGTTAATGGATCAATTGGCCGTAGCTTAGTGCTAGACTTTTGTTAAGCATCTTGAATGCATCCCTGCCATGTATTTTGTTGTCATGTTTGTGTGCTGTAGCTTGTTCATCTCATTGCATTTAGATGGCTACTTGCTGTAAATCGCAGACCGGTGTCATTTTTGGATCGCTTGCCATTTCCAAACCGTAACTCCGATTCCGGCGTTCTTTATATTGTTTTCAAGCGATTTCATCTCATCTTTCCAGTGGCACACTTGGATTTCCAAGTTGAGGTTAGGTTCATGCATTCCCTGTCATATCTTGCATTTTGCATCCCGCATCGCATCCCGCATAGCATATCATCATTGCATCATATTGTTTGATCCTTGCACGTGGTTGATTGTATCCTTGTTGCTTGTTTGTCTTATTTGGGTAGAGACGGGAGACGAGCTCACTAACGAGGAGCCCGTTGAGTTTGCTTTCAAGGATCCAGTCAACTCTGACAACTGTGTAGGCAAGATGATCATACCCTCGAAATCACTACTATATTTGCTATGCTAGTTTGCTCGCTCTTTTGCTATGCCAATGCTACGATGCCTACCACTTGCTTTAAAGCCTCCAAAATTGCCATGTCAAACCTCTAACCCACCATGTCCTAGCAAACCGTTGATTGGCTATGTTACCGCTTTGCTCAGCCCCTCTTATAGCGTTGCTAGTTGCAGGTGAAGATTGGAGGTCGTTCCTTGTTGGAACATTTATTTACTTGTTGGGATATCATTATATTGCCATGTTATCTTAATGCATCTATATACTTGGTAAAGGGTGGAAGGCTCGGCCTCTCGCCTAGTGTTTTATTCCACTCTTGCCGCCCTAGTTTCCGTCATATCGGTGTTATGTTCCCGGATTTTGCGTTCCTTACGCGGTTGGGTTATAATGGGAACCCCTTGATAGTTCGCCTTGATTAAAGCTTTTCCAGCAATGCCCAACCTTGGTTTTACCATTTCCACCTAGCATTTTCTTTCCCTTGGGTTCTGCAGACTCAAGGGTCATCATTATTTTAACCCCCGGGGCCAGTGCTCCTCTGAGTGTTGGTCCAAACTGTCAGCCGCCGGTGGCTACCAGGGGCAACTCTGGGCTGGTCTACCGGAAGTTTAGACAATCTGAGTGTGCCCTGAGAAAGAGATATGTGCAGCTCCTATCAGGATTTGTCGGCACATTCGGGCGGTGTTGCTGGACTTGTTTTAACCTGTCAAAGTGTCTTGAATTACCGAGATACCGAGTCTGATCGGAACGTCTTGGGAGGAAGTTTATTCCTTCGTTGAACGTGAGAGCTTGTCATGGGCTAAGTTGGGACTCCCCTGCAGGGATTTGAACTTTCAAAAGTCGTGCCCGCGGTTATGGGCATATGGGAATTTGTTAATGTCCGGTTGTAGATAACTTGAACCTTAACTTGATTAAAATGAATCAACTGAGTGTGTTACCGTGATGGCCTCTTCTCGCGGAGTCCGGGAAGTGGACACGGTGTTGGAGTAATGTTTGCGCAGGTTATTCTCTAGTTTCTCGCTCGCGCTTTGCCTCCTCTTCTCGCTCTCTTTTGCGAATAAGTTAGCCACCATATTTTGCTAGTCACTTGCTGCAGCTCCACATATATTTACCTTGCCTTACCTATAAGCTTAAATAGTCTTGATCGCGAGGGTGCGAGATTGCTGAGTCCCTGTGGCTCACAGATTACTATTACACCAGATGCAGGGCCAGATGATTCCGCTCCAGGAGACGCACTTGAGCTCAAGTGGGAGTTCGACGAAGACTCTCAATGTTACTATGTTTCCTTTCCCGATGATCAGTAGTGGTGCCTAGTTGGGGGTGATCGGGACCGTGTCGCATGTTGGGTTCTCTTTTATTTTGGCGCCGTAGTCGGGCCATGAGTGTTTTGATGATGTAATGTTATTTATGTACTTGATTGACGTGGCGAGTGTAAGCCAACTATGTTATCTCCCCTTTATTATTATATTACATGGGATGTTGTGAAGATTGCCTAATTTGCGACATATGCCTTCAATGCGATTATGCCTCTAAGTCGTGCCTCGACACGTGGGAGATATAGTCGCATCGAGGGTGTTACAAAAGTCATCAAAGTTGAGTTAATAAAATGTTTAAATAATGAGGTAAAGGTAAGAAAATTGGAGACTCACATCTGGTGGCGGGTTAAGTTTGCAGAAAGGGTTCAGACCCACTTTGTTACAATCTTTCGGATCTTCATTCAGAAGGGAGTTGTTCATTTCGTTGATTGCCTCGTTAGTTAAGCGTACAGAGCTGTGGCGCAACGGATCCTTTATACCACCAGTGTAATTACACATTAAGCTGGGCCGGCGGCTCAAGGATCTAATTCGCCAAGAGACCCAGCACCGAACCAAGTCAATGCCAATTAAACCGTTTCCCGATCTTCATTCAGAAGGGAGTTGTTCATTTCGTTGATTGCCTCGTTAGTTAAGCGTACAGAGCTGTGGCGCAACGGATCCTTTATACCACCAGTGTAATTACACATTAAGCTGGGCCGGCGGCTCAAGGATCTAATTCGCCAAGAGACCCAGCACCGAACCAAGTCAATGCCAATTAAACCGTTTCCCGGCAGAGCTTTGACCTTTGCCGTGACGGGGGCAAGTTTTGCACGTTCGGCAGTGGTAAGCTTCTCAGGAAGAAGATGTTTTGGGTCAAGGCGCTCGACGCGATAACCCGACAATGGATTCTCGTCAGCCGGAGAGGTATCTTTGCAATAAAACCATGTTTGGTTACAGTCCTTGGGATGACTCAGCAAGCAAGCATAGGGGAAGATAGCATCTCTTCTTCGTTGAATTGAGATTGCGCCGAGCTCCAAGCTGGGTCCGTTTGTGAATTCGTTTTGGCGGTTCAAATAAAATTATTCTCTGAAAAGTTCAACACTGGGCTCCTCTTGAAGGTATACTTCGCAGAAGACTTGAAAGTTGCAAATGTTTGACACGGAATTGGGTCCAATGTCTTGCGGACGGAGTTGAAAGAAGTGCAGAACATATCCAAAAAATTTAGAGCCGGATGGTGAGAAGACCCGGTTCATGTGGTCAGTGAAAACAATGACCTCACCATACGTTGGTTGAGGTCTTTCTTCGCCTGTATTGGGGGCGCGATAATGCATAACATTCTTTGCTGGCAAGTACCCGATTTTGACAAAATCTTTGAGAGTGTCTTCCGTAACAATGGACTTAACCCAGTTGCATGAAGTGACTGTCTTTGGCGGCATTGTGAAGAGAAAAGCCTAAAGAAAATAATTTTTTTGCCATGTTAAGTTGATTCATTAAAGCCGAATGTAAAAAACTACAGCATATACTCCGAATGGCGGCTTAAATGGGGCCTAATGATATATGAGTAATTATAAGCCGGTGATGTAAGCCGCCATAACAAGCACTGATATTCAAGATCTGACAAGAGCGAATTTTACTAAGTGTTGGGACAAACATGTTTAGATTGGAGCTATAATATTGGATCTGCAGCAGTTCAAAGAAATGAAATAAAATCTAAACCTAAGGTGGCGGCAGCAGAAAAGTGGGGATGCCTAGATGATATCTGTTGCAATGAGGATATGTTCTGATATTAAAAAAAGTGCTAAAACTGCTACCGCACAAGATTTGTGTCGTTTTCAGATCAAAACTATGCAATCTAGGAAAGAGAAGGATGAACGGTGATGAACGCCGATGAACAGGGAAACCCTAAGGTAGATCTATTAAGAGGAAAAGTGAAGGCTTACCAATGCTGATAAACAGCGGAGAGGCGCCGCGATGTTCTGGTTCATTCAGGGTGATGAAGCGGCCGGAGTTGAAGCAGTGGACGAAGGTCAACGGCAGCGGAGCTCGGGCGCGCTGGAACATTGCGAGGAAGAAGATGAAGGCGAGAAGGCAAAGGGAGGAGAGTGAAAGGAGGACCCGTGGCCCTATTTATAAGGCTGAAAGGATAAGTGGCAGGCGCAGGAATTGAGGAGACAAGAAAATGGATATGTGATGGCGTGAGCACCTCAATTTTCGGAGGTTCATTAAAAGAAAAGATTTATTAAGATTTGGGCCGTATATAATATTAATAATAGGTGATGTCATGGCGGATTACCACAATCTCAGGAGATGGCATTATGGCGGGTTGCAATATCTCGCAAAAAGATGAAGAAGGATTTTTTTGTAAGTACCGAAGATTGACATGAACAAGTTCAAATCAACCTGGGGCCTAATGTTGGGGAGATAACTATTGGGTTAACCCGCCCAGGAGGGGCCGGGTTAACCCATGGCGGTTTATCAAGATGAAGCCCATAAAGGTGTTCAAGATGGCGGTCCACTATGAAGACTTGTTTAAAGGCCCAGAGCCCAGAGGCGGCTAGAAGCCCATGAGTGTAAACCGCCATGTATGTATGACTTGTATTGTAAGGCATGTATATTTGGTCACTAAGCCGGACACATTGTTATCAGCCGGCGGAACTCTGTAAGCCGCAGGGCGTCAACCTGTGTATATAAAGGGACGACCCAACGGCGGTTTAGGGCAAGAGACAACATATCAAAAGCTAGGTCAAGCGTATCGAGACATAAGCAATACCACCTCAAACTGGATTAGGACTTTACCTTCATCGCAACGAGCCGAACCAGTATAAACTTATGTGTCCTTTGTCCCGTTTAACCCCTTTAAGCTAACATAGTGTGATGGCTCCACAACTAAGTCCTCACACAAGGACATCTGTCGTGACAAATCTGCGACAGGGGTCCTTCCCACATGACCCAGAAACTGTCGGGGATATGCCCTCCTAGCACACATGCTTGGCAAAATGAGATCGTGTGCGACCGGCGAGTGAGCAAATACGGTTATATGTATAGTAGTGCTAAAAAATACAATTATACAGGCACAATCGTTTTTGGTCGTAAGTACATCCCACACAGTCAGTCCTCGCAAAATGTTTCTGTTCATATATGCATCCCACACAGTCGCTTCGAGGAAAACGTTTGCGCAAGGTGGCCTAACGCAATTTTTTTTCAAGAGAATGTCATGTGTGATTGTTCATTGATCCAACACGGTTTATTCCTAGAAACTGCGTGTGTTGCCTGAGGTCATCGCCCACGGTGTTTTCTCAATAACCGTTTGCAATAGGAAAACCCAATTAGCTGGCTAATTGCCCTATTATTAATAATCCATTTATTAATCTAATTGACATTCATATTAATCACATAATATATTTTATTTCCATATTAAGGAAGTAGGATTTCATAATTGAAATACATCCAAGTACAACATGATATAGCTTTAGCACTCAGCTACCCCATTACACAACCAGCACCAAGTTTCACATGCAACATCTAGAACCTTTCAAAGTTAGCATCATAGACGGTACATAGACAGATGCATCTCATCTGGAAAACTGTTGAAGCGGAAGGAGAATATTGAGCCTTCATTCATGTTGAAGGTCTTTGCAACTTTAGGCCAGTGCCTGTGGATGATTGACCGCCCATCCTTCGTCCTCTTCAGGAACACTTCAATATTGAAACGTGGGTGTTGTATGAAAACCTTCCTCGCCTCCTGGCCATAGACGTGGTTTGAGAGGTAATCATCAGTGAACTGCTTTGGAAAGGCCTGAAGACAAGGATGTGAATAAATATCTTCTCTATATTGGAAATGGGGCAAAGGAATAAAAAAGGCAATGTATAATAGTTAGTACCATCTTATTGTGAACCGCTGTCTTCTTCATTGTGCAGACAAAGATTTTGTTGTTTTTGGTCGCTAATTTCTTTTATCCTAACAATCTTTCTGACTTTCTTGACCTGATTGATATTCATGGACAACTCAGTTCCCCATATGCAAAAAGGGTCAAACCGTGGGTCAAAACCTCTGGCAGCAGGACCTACATGTGCAAGGCCAAATTGTTGAAAAACTAAATATTAGAATGGTTCCTGCAATTGCACAATAATGTGCTATTAGAAAACGGACCATGCATGTGCTAACCTTGATTGTAAACCTCAGTGCTTCCCATTGTTTCCCTGCAACAAATAGAAGGTAGTTAGTCATCAGGTTAAGTAAGGGTTCACATGCTATCAATAAAATATGTTGATGAAAAATAAGCACATTGCAGATTCATCAGATTAATTCAAGCCACATGGAAAACCCATTTATCCAAACCAAGCATGATTAAGAACTAGGAAATATAGCACTTGTAGATGTTTGTCATGTATTAAGTGCAGCCAAATTCTATTTTTTCCTCACATGCACAACAATACAAAATTCTACCCACGACAATTGGACATCGCGTTGCAGAATTCAACCAAGAAGTTAACTAAACACCACAACAAATGAACCAAACGCTAACTGAGCACCACATTGCATAATATAACATACTCCTAATAGAAGATCAGACATTTAATCAAACCAATCATGCTTAACAACTTGGAAATATATCAATTGTATTTGTTTCTCATGTATTTTGTACAACCAAATTTGATTTATTTCTCACATGGTATACAATAATAGAATCCAGCCACAACAATTGAACACTGCACTGCAGAATTGAACCAAGCAGTTAACTAAACACCACAACAAATGAATCAAATGTTAACTGAGCACCGCATTGCACAATATAACATACTCCTAATAGAAGATCAAACAGTTAACCAAACAAAGCATGCTTGACAACTTGGAAATATAGCAATTGTATTTGTTTCTCATGTATTTAGTACAGCAAAATTCGATTTATTTCTCACATGGTATACAATAACAGAATGCAGCCACAACAATTGAACATCGCATTGCAGAATTGAACCAAATAGTTAACTAAACACCACAACAAATGAACCAAACGTTAACTGAGCACCACATTGCACAATGTATAACATAGTAGAAGATCAGACAGTTAACCAAACCAAGCATGCTTGACAACTTGGAAATATAGCAATTGTATTTGTTTCTCATGTACTTTGTAAAGAGAAATCCGGTTTATTTCTCACATGGAAGACAATACAAAATTGCACCCTGAAGAATTGAACATCACATTTCCAGAATTGCACCAAATAGTTAACTAAACACGACAACTAATTAACCAAATAGTTAATAAGTGAGAACCACATTGCACGACATATAGAACATCTACACTAGAGCAACATATTGCATGGTAAAAGTAGATAGCACAATTCACTAGAATTTGCTAAAGAAAGGTAGTAGCTAGAAAATTGAACATGGGTCCTTATAGTGAGCTAATAAGGCAAGCTACTCCTCATTGTCGGAGATATCAATGACGATTGGCTCCTTGGACATGGAAGAGGGTGAGGCCTCCGCATCGTGGGTGCCCTCATCATAGTGGTGAGTTGCCTGAGCCGCTCCGGGCACCAACCTGTTGGCTCTCAAGATGAGGTAAGCACGTGAACGCTGAGAAAACACCTCGTAGTCTTCGTCGAAGGCACTGAGGGTGGCCTCGAGAAAATGCCACTAATTGTCGTTTAAAGCAGCCAACCGTGTCACGGCGTCGGCGCGCGAGGCGTCAACAGTGGCCTCAATGGAGAGGTGCTCCTCCAAGATCTGGGGGTTGGCACGAATGGAAGCCATCGCGACCTCATCCACGTGTGCGACCGCGATTTGCTTCTCCACTGCCAAATGCTCCTTGAGATCATGGCTATACTGCGTGCACCATGGCTTAGGGTGGCGCTTATTTGGTGGAGGGGTCGGTGATTTGGGTGGAAGGTGTTGCGTCGGCGGTCGGGGCATGTGGGATGTGGAAGGAGGAGGAGGATGGGGGTCGGGTGTGGATTACCTACCTGGATAGGCGAGGCCGAGCAGCATGAAGGAGGGTCGCCGGCGAGGAGGCAGCACTGCAAGCAACTAGTGAAGGTTTCAACTTGGAAAGGAAGGCGTAAATAGGGGAAATGTGGCTTTTGGTAAGGGGGAGGGGCGGGGAGGTAGATATTTCCGCGGAAGCCGAAAATTTTGAATCGCGTCAGCGAAAAAATTGGCGCGCAAAGTGTCATTAGACGGTGCTCCAGGATATTTTGTACTGCATCTCACACGGTTGGTGATAATAAACTGTGTGGGATCTATATGATTTTTCATCTTGAATTACGTAATGGGGTCACAACGGCAATGGACGGTGTTTGAATTGCTAGAACTTTTATCTACAGTGAACATGCAACTATATGTGTGTCGTAAAAGAATTGGAATTATTCTGGGTTCGTTTGGAGATTTTATAGATTAAATTGGTTTTATAGCCATTTCAGGTGCATAATTGAAAATTAAACTACGTGCACATGCTCCAGTGCAACAACATGGGTTGTAAAATCATATATGTGTCCATGGGTTTATGCTTACGTCCCATGCAAGAAATGGGGATGAATTTCGAACACCACGGCACCATGGCTCTCCGGCAAATGTTGAGGTACATGCTTTTGTAATTCTAGTAAATCCAAAACCCGTATGAAATTCATGAACCTTGGCATGCTATCTTGGAATGGCATCAACATGCTGGGGTAAAAAATATTGTCCAATTTGGGGCAGGTTATGGTATAAACTTCTCACAAACCAGAGCTTCTCAGAAGAAGCCTCATGGTTTTGTTAGAGAAATGTATCACCTTTGTGGACAAAATGATATTCGTCGCCTCTTCATCCTTTCAATTTTTTTCCTGGAGTCAACATAGAACAACACGAGTGTTGTCAAGTTTTGGGATTTTTCAGGGTTCGCTTGGACATTTTTATACATTACCTGAGTTTTCTATGCATTCATGTGCATAATTCAAATTTGAACTACATGCACATGCACCAGTGCATATAAATTGGTTCAAAATTCGAATGTGTGTCCTTGGTTACATGCTTAAGTCCCATGCAGGAAATGATAATGAATGTCAAACACCTTGCCACCATCGCTTGGCTGCTAACATTGAAATACATGGTTTTTAAATTCTAGTAAATCGAAAACGCGTCTGAAATTTATGAAACTTGACATGCTAGCATGGAATGACATCAACATGCAGTGGTAAAAATATTGTCCCATTTGGTGCAGGTTGGGGTATATAAGCTTCTCACAAACCAGAGCTTCTCACAACAAGCCTCATGGTTATGGTAGGGAACGTTTCACCTTTCTGGACGAAACGATATCCGTTGCCTCTTCTTGATTTCAAATTTTTTCTAGTGTCAGCATAGAACAACATGAGTGTTCTGTCAATTTTTGGAATTTTTCGGGGCTCGTTTGGACATTTTTATACATTAACTAAGTTTTCTATGCATTTATGTGCGTAATTCACATTTGAACTACAGGCACATGCTCTAATGCATATAAATTTATTGAAAATTCAAATATGTGTCCTTGGTTGCATGCTTAGGTCCCAGCAAGAAATGGGAATGAATGTCAAACACCCTACCATCGTGACTCGGCCGCAAACATCGAGATTTCTGGTTTTTAAATTCTTGTGAATCCAAAACTCGTCTGAAATTCATGAAACTTGGCATGCTATCATGGAGCGTCATCAACATGCCATGGTAAAAATTTGGTCCCATTTGGGGCAGGTTTGGGTATAAACTTCTCACAATAAGGCTGATGGTTTCGGTAGGGAACGTGTCACCTTTGGGGACGAAACGATATCCGTTGCCTGTTATTGCTTTCAAAAAAATTCTAGTGTCAACATAGAACAACATGAGTGTTGTGTTAAATTTTGGCATTTTTCGGGGTTCGTTTGGACATTTTTATACATTAACTGGGTTTTCTAGGCATTTTATGTGCATAATTTAAATTTGAACTACATGCACATGCTCCAGTACATATAGATTGGTTGAAAATTCAAATATGTGTCCTTGGATGCATGCTTAGGTTCCATGCAAGAAATGGGAATGAATTTCAAACACCCTGCCACTGTCACTCGACCGCAAACATTGAGATACCTAGCTTTTAAATTCTAGTAAATCCAAAACTCGTCTGAAATTCACAAAATTTGGCATGCTATAATGGAGCGGCATCAACATGTCGTGGTAAAATTTTTGTCCCATTTGGGGCAGGTTTGGGTATAAGCTTCTCACAAATCAAAGCTTCTCACAACAAGCCTGATGGTTTCGGTAGGGAACGTGCCACCTTTGGAGACGAAACGGTATCCATTGCCTCTTATTGCTTTCAAAAAAATTCTAGTGTCAACATAGAACAACAGGAGTGTTGTGTTAAATTTTGGAATTTTTTGGGGTTCGTTTGGACATTTTTATACATTAACTGGGTTTTCTAGGCATTTTATGTGCATAATTGAAATTTTAACTACATGCACGTGCTCTAGTGCATAGAAATTGGTTGAAAAATCAAATATGTGTCCTTGGGTGCATGCTTAGGTCCCATGCAAGAAATGGGAATGAATTTCAAACATCAAGGCACTGTTGATTGCCGGCAAAACATTGAGATACTTTATTTTTAAATTCTAGTAAATCCAAAACTCGTCTGAAAATCATGAAACTTGGCATGCTATCATGAATGGCACCCGATATGTTGTGGTATTTTTCGTGTCCATTTTGAGAGAAGGCGCACTCTAATAACAGCCAACAAAGGCATTTTGAAAAAACAGCTGTCACTTTAATATCTCAAACGTTTGTATAATTCAAATCGTGTGTGTTATGTTAGCCATTCAACGCCACGTGTCTTGGTTTTAATGGCTATAGGAGGTGTCGTGCGGATAGCTGCTTGACTGAACGGGAGGCGTGCGAGCGCAGTCCGGTGCGCAGGCTCACCAAGAGGCTCACCGGGAAGCGTGCGAGCTGTTCAACGTAGGATTTGTGCATCTCTTCAATGCAACCGGTTCAGACTGAATATGGTATGCAAATGAAAGCTAGACTTTGGCGCTAAGCCAAGAGACACTCAATTTGTCAAAATATGTAGCTAAAAACCACTAGCACTATCTAATTTTTGCAACTAAAATTCAGTAATTAAGCATAGGTCATTCATAGAGTAAGCGGTCGTTCTCACAGGGAAGTGGGGCAGCCTTGGACTACTGCCGCCTCGCTCCCACTGGTCCGTATTAATGGCGCGATCGACCGGCCGCACCCCCCATCCTCGCCACACACACAATCCTCTCTCTTCACCCGCATCCTCGACGCCGTTCTCAATCCTCAAAGGCATCAGTGTATGAGGATGCCGCCGAAGTGCCCCATCGGAGGGAGTGGCGATGCCGTGGCCGCTGAAGCACCGGAGGACAGCGTGAATATGGAGACAGAGGTTTCCATCGCCACCGACGAGGTGGAGAACGAAGCTGCCAACAAGCGGAGGCGGGTCGAGAAAGAACCGCAAGCAACTCCAGCAGGCCTAGACTTCATCAGCAACCTCCCCGACGATATGTTGAGAGTCATCATATCCCTCCTCCCAATAAAATATGGGGCGAGGACAGCTGCCCTTTCCTGGTGGTGGCACCCCTTATGGCTCCTCACCCCTGTCGACCTCCTCGACGCCCATGAGCTCTGCCATGGCTATCACAAAAGCTTGGGTGCATTCTCCCATATCCTCAGCAGTCACCATGGACCAATCAGAGGCCTTATCACGGGAAAGTTTCTAATGGCAAGGACCGAGCCAAGCTTGACGAGTGGTTCCGATCCCCCACCATAGATCAGCTCGAGAAGCTCAGGTTTAATGATGGGCATATGCGCTCGTTGCCAACGTCCGCGCTCCATTTCGCGCCCACGCTGTGCGTCGCCAAGTTCATGAACTGCCATCCCCCTTAATGACACGCCCGTTGTTTTTCTGCAACGACTGAGGCACCTTGAGCTCGTCGATGTCTGCATCCCAAAGGATGACATGGAGCTCCTGCTCCGCGGTTGTACTGCACTCGAGTTCCTTTGTCTTCAGGCGATGAATTAGTCGAGTACCTTCCACATCACCTCCAGAACTCTCCGGACTATTTATGTGTGCCGGTGCTGCAATGAGAGATCACAAAAGGTGTACCACAATATGGTCACTCAGGACACACCTTCACTTGAGAGATTACTTGTAGTTGATCAACAAGGTCCAACAAAAATCAATGTCATTTCTACACCGAAATTGATAGTGGTGGGCTACTCGTCTATCAAATACTACTACTTTCAGGTACAACAATCGCCTTTTACCTCTCCTTCCTTATATCAACATTATTTCTAGTTTTGAAGATGTATGTTCGTCTGTCATCCAGCAAAGCTTCACCCAGATTCTGGGCACAGTGAAGGTCTTGGCACTAGAATTTGTCGGCCCCAACCTGGACCAAGCTGTCAGTTGCCTGAGATGCTTTCCGTGCCTGAAGAAGCTGTATATCGAGGTGATGTTCCTTTCCTGTTAAATGTTAACCATAAGGGAGTTCAATTTTTTGCACCTTTTCCCAAGTTTACAAAGACAATGTACTACGATTTCTGAAGGAATTTTGGAGGATTTCAGGACACACACACACCCCGTATTGGTTGCTTGATTCATATGGTTACAATCCATAAGCATTTCTCCTTTGGGTTCATATGTACTAGTTTTCTAAGGGAATTTTCATCCAATCCAACCTCTTGTGAAGAAGGCTACATGTTTCTAGATTGTAATCAAATGCTCATGTTGATCATGTCAGATTGAAGATGGCACGTTGATGCATTTTACAAATCCTACAACCAAATAGGCGTGTAGTAGTGTTCAAAACTGCATGTAGGCACTAACATGTTCTCTTCTTTTGCAGATAATAATAGGCCCAGAGGTGGATAATGTTTATGACGACAATCACATCGAATGCCTGGATCTACATCTCTCAAATATTACTTTAAACTCCTACTGAGGGACCTTACCGAAGATTACACTCGCCAGGTTCTTTCTTGCCAGAGCAAGGGTGCTGATGGTACTAAGGTTGAACAAACATTTAATTAGGAAAGATGAATGGTATGTTGATCAAAGCCGGCAGGTAGTGCAGAATGGAAGAGGCTCCAAAAAAGCTAAACTTCGTATTGGAAGAGCATATGACAGAGCAATTGGAAGTCATTGTGTCAAACCCATACATGACTTGTCAGCGGCTGATCCCTTTGCAGAAATGACGATGTTTGCAATGTATGATTTTGGGCATTGTAATCTGTGAATTTGAACCTTGCAATATTTATGGTATTTGTTATATAGCGTAATTGGATGTTTAATTTGGTATTGCAATCATGTCATGTTACAAGTATGTATATGTTGTTCTTTTGTACACAGAGCATAGATGTTCTTCACACAGAGCATATCACAACACACAGGGACCGCACTAGGTAACCCCTCAGCGATGAATTCATCAATCACAAACGGTTATATACCAGCAAGCGTTTGCCCACAGTTTGTCTTATTTGCCACGTATCACTGTGCCGGGCTCTGCTCGCATCTCCCGACAAGTTGTACTCACCGTTAGGCGCCGCGGCGCGCTTTGCTCAAGTCCGTCGACACGCTCGGCTTGTGGACAAATTTTCCTTGTGTGTTCAACTTATATATGCATGTATATGGTTGCTCGCTGTTGAGGAAACCGTGGAGCGCTCTGCTCGCGTCCCTCCGCGCGCGCTCGGCCAGCGGTTGGGCCTGCGCACGATCATGTCGGGGGGCCCATATGCATGCGGTTGCGCCGCGCGCGTTGCCATGCAATGCAGTTACGTGTGGCATGATGGAGTTAAGCGCTGCAAATTAGAACTACCATCAGGGCCTGCCGATATTCCAGGCCGTCTGGCTTCCCCTTTAATTCCCGCGACCATTATAACCTTAGTCTCTTCAACCTTTTGATTGCGCCCCACAACACAACAAGCACACCCACAACGACACATAGAGGGGATGTCTAGCGGCGCTCCAATGGAGTTCGGCGAGCATAAAGTGGAGACCCACGCGAGGGAGATGGATCTCTCAGTGGTGTACACCATCGACCCGCCGGTGGTGGACGACTACATCAACATCGTTGAGCAGTTGCTTGCTCGAGACAAGTACAAGGTGGTCGGCATCGACCTCCGGTACACCTCCGGTCATCCCAACATAGATCAGAAGGTTGCCGTCGGTCAGTTGTGCGCGCGCCATCATGTCCTCATCTACCATTACTGCATGACCACAGAGCCTTGCGACCGTTTCACCAGGTTTGTCAACAACATCGACTACAAGTTCGCCAACGTGGAAACCACCGACAATGTAAGAGTGCTCAGGGTTACGGGCTTGGCCTGCCAGAACCTTGTCGAAATCCGTGAGCACTACAGGGTCTGGGGCAGCACGAAGAAGGACTCCCTGGTTGAACTCGCCTCAGCCACCATCGACCCATACTACAAAGAGATGAAGCAGGATTCCAACAGAACACGTCCTGTATCCTAGCATGGGGCCTGGATGCGGCAACTAGATGAACCTCACCTCGGGTTTGCGGCGAAGAGTGTGTACACATGCTACGAGATGCACAAGCGGATCCTTGACATGAGGAAGTGCCTTGTTACGGAGATCGACGAGGCTGGATCGAGCCACAACCAGAGCAAGCGTCACAAGAGGTAGATGATGATCAGATGATCATTTATCCTAGTTAATCATGCATGTAATATGTAGTTTACTTTGGTGTGTGAAAATGCCATGTGTGTAGTAGCCACCTATGTAATTATGCATGTAATAGTTTACTTTGGTGTGTGCAAATGCCATGGTTGTAGTAGCCACCTATGTAAGTGGATGTTTAATTTGGTTATGCAACCATGTCCTTATAAATGTGTGTGTATATATGTTGTTGTTCTGTATGCATTCCCTCGCAGAACACACACATCTTGTTAAATTGAACCGTTTCTGCTCTATTGTCTCAACGCAAATAGTTCAACTGAGTGAACTGTATGTCGTATATCATACACACCTTGATCTGGCTGACCGTCTCTTTTGTGTTGCCTAATCACAAACAGTTCATCCAAGTGAACCGTATGTTGTGTATCGCACACATCTTCATCTGGCTGCCCGTTTATTTTCTTTTGCCTCATCGCAAATAGTTCATTAAGTGAACCGTATGCCCCTCACCCACACACAACTCAATTCTGAACCGTGTTTGATGCATCCGTCATCGCAAATGTTTTGCATCTTTTTTGATGGCTTTTTACATCACCGTTTGTGATTATTGCATCGCACACAGTTTCGTCAAAGGGTCTCTGATTGTAGTGTCGCGTTAGCAGCATCCTGCAGTAGTGCATCCCCAAGAAGCCTAAAGACATCGGAAGTTATTTGTTTTCATTGCATGGAAGCAGGACATTATGCTACTAAATGTCCCGACAAGATGAAAGCTGGAGCTGAGTAGTTGGAATTTTGATATTGGTAATAAGCATAGTAGGAAGCAAATCTATTTCCACGAGTACAATGAGTTGAGTCATGTAATGGGTGCTTAGGGATTGTAATGAATTCATGAAATCAATTAAGTTAATGTGTCATGATTTCATATGTTAAATTTTATGAGTTGTTACCCTATGAACAAGGATTTTGACCATTTTCAAAGATATGAGAAATGTGGTCTGAATTGAGTTTTTTTTGTTTAATGGTGCTATTTCTCTGTGAGTACACTTGACACATGGAAACGATAATGATATTCCACGGAGTGGAGTTTGGACAACATAAGTTGGAGTTTTGTTTTGATATGATGGATAGGAAGAAAGGAAGTACTCATGGAATTAAGAAGGTGTAATATGGAACAATATAACTCAAAAGGATGAGCTAAAGTTGTGCAAGTACTGAAGTGGGCCCACAACCCACAGGCCCACGAGTTAATAAAGATCAAGCACTACCTTGTTAAATGGAGAAATCCAGAAGAAGCTGCAATTTGATCAGCAGACGTTTATTAGGAGGATACGAAAACCCAAGAGTTGTGAGGAAATGTTAGATGTCTTGTTCGGCTTGTAGAAACAATGGATTTACCTAAACCTAATTCAAGGACAAGAGAAATTCTTCAATTCTTGTGAGGATGCCCAAGTGTTAGAATACGTGATTCACTGTTTGCGTATGTGGTAATGATTTAAGTACGGGATGGATTGGCCCCCATACCAGAGACTTCTATCATGAACTATCATATGTTGATGGAAAATCAAAGCCTTAAAACCTTAGAAGAGAGTCGACACGACAAGCCAAAAACCTTATAATGGCAGGATGATGGAACCCTATACATGCAACCATTGCCAATCGTAGGATATACGGTGAGATTCAACCCAGACCAATTTCCTGCAGAAACCAGAAATGGTTGACCACCATGAGAATATCGAAATTGTTAAGTATTGGCGACAGACCCGTCAGTTAATAAGACCTAGCCACGGAAGAACTTTACCATGATGAAAGGACTCGGGATTTTGAGAAAATGGGTTATGACCTTACCGGAAGGACACCAGTGAAAGAGTTATCCCAAAGAATATGAGAAGACCGACACCGTCAACCTAGATGGATGGAGTAAATGAGTTTTGGTCGGAACCATAACCCTACTGTTAAGTGTGGTAGCACACTAGACTATTCTGATCAATGCATTTATTTGAAGACCCCCGAACCCTAACCTTTTCTTGCTAGCCTCTTCGAATCTCTAGGACGAGATTCATTTTAAGTGTGGTAGGTTTGTAACACCTCAAAATTCTAAATTTTGGAATGTTATATGAATTAAATAAATATGATTGTATGCTTTTCTTTGGTTGAAAGTGAGTGGAATTTGAAACAAAAGAATAAATCAAAGGGAATAAAAGGACTTTCCCAAAATTTTCCATTTGAATCCCTATTTAATTATAAGTTTGAATCTTGTCAAAAATTCTCTGATAAACAAATAATATGAGAAGAGCAAAATGACACTCCAAAATCAGAGATAAAGTTTTGTTTGACATTCAACTTTGAAAATAGAAACTATTTTCAGTTTATTTGAAATCCAATTTCCCTTTCATTTTGGGGTTATTACAAAAAGGTTTATTTTTAAGTATTTTACTAGGAAATATGCCCGTGAGTTGCAACAGGAGAAAAAACTTACATGCCAGTCCACTACCTATATTACATCGACCATAACTTACGTGAAAACAAACATTGCCCACTATGAACACCACCACATCCCTGTGGCCCATGCAAGTCCTTTGACACAATATTGAGCATGTGATGCCACCTCCACTCTACGCAGACAACCCACGGTGTCATCCAATAGCAATGCACAATGCTGCTTTACAGGGATAAAGGATCATGGGGGAGTTCTTGTCCAAATCGGGATTCAAGACGACAAATAAGCTTCAATGAAACCATGATATTAGTATCCCTCAGTTTATCTCTTTAGCAAAAGCCTATAAAGCAGATTTAATAATTGATTTCCAATTCACCTTGCTTTCTACTGCGTAACTAGAATTTTTTAGTTACAACAATAGGTAACAAACCACTATCTCCATCTAATTTTTCATAGCCACACTGAAGTTATACTGGTTCCAAGTTTTATTCGGCTACCCCAAGTAATCGTCTACCACACATGCATATTATATTTTGTAAATTGGCATTTCCATTCCTGTGTAGCACAAATTTCACATACCATGTTTACATACGGATCCTTGTAGCCACCAGTTGCCTACATGACATAAGCCAATCTACTGCTTCTGCAACCTGCAAATTCCCAACAGAGATATGGATATAGATGAGGCAGTTAGGCAGCAAATTTTAGAACATCTTAATCCAATAGTTGGATTGGATTTGGAGGAAGAGTTCTACTCAACAGTGCAGAGCCATGCTTGTTACAACGTTGTTATTGATGGTGGCACAAATGGATGGATGTCTCTATTGCTAGCGTCACCTTCTGCAGCAATAGCCACTCCATGATCGAGTTGGCCTTCCTCGGCAAACTCTCACAACCACCGCTCATCCATGGAGGAAGTCGACATCTCCTCGACGTTGCCTTCTATGAACACAGCTCCCATGATGGTGCTCCCCTCTCTGGCCACTCTGTTGCCCCACTCGCACTCCCTGACAACAACTTCTATAGTACTCCCTCCGTTCCATATTACTTGTCGCTGATTTAGTACGACGAGTAATATGGAACGGAAGGAGTATGAATATTGGAATGATATACCAGTAACCGACAAACTGAAACACCAATGAAAAAGTAACGCTTGATATTCTTACTACAGCAGAAAAGTTCAATATTGTCAGCTATATGATTCTATAGTACGTATAAGGACATTTGTGTGTGAGCTTAATTACATATGAGAGGACCTTCAGAGCAGTTAAAAAACCTTCATGGTCGGAAAAGAAAAAAATACAACTGAATTTCATCAGCTTGATCCATGTAGTTTTGAACTCTACCAAGAGAATAAGATGTCAGTATCCACTGTCAATAGTTGCAGTGTGGCAAATAATTAGTGGTAAGGCAATTAGTTGGATGTTCAGATATGTAAGCTGAGCTCCTCCTACAACTTTATACATGATTTATGTAGAGAAGAACGACATGGTACTAAGGCAGTAATAAGTAATATTGAAATCTTCTCTGCATATCATCTATAGTATTTGCAGGTTGCAGGATGGTTACATCGGATTCCCATGAAAGGTCAAGGAGACGTAGACAATACTAACGGAAATAGCTTCAGTTCAGTTCCACTTTGTTTTGCTAACACTTCTAATTTCTACAGGATCATGGATACCTCTAGTAAACAACTGCTGGGAACCGTGAAAGATATCCTGGGTTTTAACCAGCTGATTCAAAAACCAAGGGGGGCCAGATTAGAGATGCTTTAGTTCTGTTCCACTGTATGTTTCCTGCATACAGTTCGTATGCAGCTGTACTACCCTGTGATTTTGAGAAACACCTTGTACTACACACCTTCATGAATGAAAAGCCAATCTGGCATTTTCAACAAAAAAATAACTCTTGGGTTCTAAGGAAACAATCTAAATCCAGTATGTAATTTGAAGTTCGAATTTTGTTTTTACTCAACAATAGTATCCACTAAATGTACGCAGTATAATTATGTTTCAAGTAATAGACAAGCTATGTAGTAACTAAATAAAAGATATATAAGGTGTGCCATAATGAGAACAAATAGTCATACAACAAATAATAATATCAAACCTAACCCTCTAACTCTTGTCAGCAGCTTGTATCAAGTTGTGGAAGGCCCGTGTCTGAATTATTGGAAGATAAAACACATCAAGTCTTATTACATAAGAACATGGAACCATAAAGAGCATTTACTCAGGCATGTTCGCATGGATCTGGAGCTTTGCCCATAAGCTAATGGTGGACAAAATTTTAGTAGTGAAAGAAACAAACCAGTGTCATCCATATCCTCAAATTCCATATGAATCAAAAAGTGATAAAAATCCTTGAGAACAAGCCATATATTTAGCATCGATCAGTGAGCAGCATCATAGAAGTGTTATTGAAGAACTCGGTGAAAAGATGGCGCGTCCGCTACATGACCCTCGATGGCGCGTCCGCTACGCGGCGGATCTGGAGACCGTCCGCACCGTCGCCTTCCATGACGGCGAGCTCCTTCTTCAAAGGGACGCTCTCCTCCTTGTTCTCTACAACGACACGGGCACGGTGCTGGACGCCCGGGCCCTTCGAGAGCACGAGTTCGTTGACATCAGGCACATCGTCGCTTTCCCCTGCTTCTTCGCTAGGGTGCGTGACAGGATCCCGAACCCCACGACGTCCCCGCATCGTGTTGGCAACGAGCATGAACGGCGCGACGTGACAGCTCTCAAGGCGACCCGGGCGGTACACGATGCGGGGGTGCGACACGGTGTTCCACCTGATCCGCCATGGGTGGAACCCGTGGTTGGGGACGCCGCTGCAATGGCGGCAGCCATACATGTGGACGGCGATCAAGCACCTCCAGCACGTCACGGGCATCTGGGCGTGGGTACAAAAGCCAAACCCCATTCCCCCCTCGACCTAGATGCCGATTTCTCCCACTTCTGGACGGCACCGAGAAACCCTAGATCCAATCCACCTGCCTCCTTCTCCTAGTGGAGGGGCAAAATTGGCGGAGATCTCAGATCCTTTGCCGAAATCGTGGCCTCCCCTCCGCGACCACACGATTCCATGGCGGACAAGGGCGGGCAAGGATTCCGTGACGACCGCCGCGAGGGATTCCGTGCGGGTCGGGCGAGCCATGGCGCCGGCCGTTTCGACCGCGGTGGCGGGCGATTCGACCTGGCGCAGGCAGATCTGACCGCGGCGGCGGGCGGTTCTCGTGGCGGCGCGATGGCTTCGACAACAACACCAGCAAGTCCACCCACTCAGACACGTCTGGCACATCGCGCTGGGACGCCGCTGCTGCTTCCCAGGAGCGCATCGACAACAACTCGACAGGCGTGTGGGTGGAGAAGCACCAGCGATCCACTAGATCTGGCGGGGGGAGCAGCCATCAAGTCAACTCAATCCCCGCCCGCTCGCTCCTACAGCTGCTAAAACTCCGCCGAGAAATCAGGTGCTACCTTACAAATCTGGCAACCCTTCCCCATATGCAAAATCTGCTGGTCATTTCCCTGTTCGTTGTCCGCAAGCATTCTGTGAGAGATGTAATAAACTGGGTCATCTTGCTTCTGTTTGCACTGAGTTTCTGCCATGGGAATGTATTGCCCAGAGTGTGCTTTCCAGGCTAGGGGGCAAGGTTTCTTCTATATCCATGACTATTGTTCTGCTGAGCAAGCTAGAGAGCGTTCATGCAATGTCGTCATCACTGTCTTGAGGGGAAATCCTACTGTTAAACAGATGAATGACACATTCTTCTTGTATTTGGGTAAAACTTGGAGGTGTTCTGCTAAGGTGCTGGAACCAGGTGTTTTTCTGATGAGGTTTCCTAACACTAGAGAGGTGGAGAAAGCCTGCTACAGTGATCGCATGACTATGAAACCATGCGGTAGTGTAGTCAGAGTTACTCATTGGAATCATGATGATGGCGCTAAGGGAATTCTTGAAAAAGCTTGGGTTAAGGTGGGTAATATCCCTATTGATATGAGGAGTGAGAGAAATGTCGCTTTCGTTGCCTCTCTTGCGGGAGTGCCTCTGGAAATTGACATGGCCACTCTGCATCGGCCTGATTCTGTGAGAGTGAAACTGGGATGCCGTGATGTCGATGAGATCACTCCAGTGGCTGAGTCAGTCCTGGGGGGGAGTTTCTATGATATCACATTTTCTGTTGATCAAGTGCTGGTTAGAGACAACAAAAAAGAGAGCTTCAAAAACAAGACTCCTGCTGAACAGGAAGAACCCTCACCAAAAAGCAGAAGAAAACGGTTGGGGGTGTGGATCCAATGGGAAGCTCCTCGGCTGGGGGGGACTGTTCTGAGAGAGAAATTTACAAAGGGGAATGATACTGGCCCTTCCGAGTCCCCTCTTTCTGTCAATTCAGACAGCTCGAACCACGACACTCTCCTGATCCACTCCATGGAACAGGATGCTCTTGCTGAGGCAGGAAAGGATTATCAGGGGTGTAATTCTGAGATACCTACTCGGTTGGTTGCTAGTCCTATTGGCAGTGAGAAGAGGACCAAGACTTATGCTGAAAAAGTTAAGGAGAACATACAAGTGACTGAATTGGAAGGGCCTTTTGGAGCCAATGATGATTACAAGGTTGAGTACAGTGTTCAATCTCCTGACTCAGCTCTTAACTGCTGCGTTGAGGTGATTCCCACACCTCCACTTGT
Source organism: Triticum dicoccoides (assembly GCF_002162155.2). Classification (NCBI taxonomy): domain Eukaryota; kingdom Viridiplantae; phylum Streptophyta; class Magnoliopsida; order Poales; family Poaceae; genus Triticum; species Triticum dicoccoides. The sequence goes on along the minus strand of NC_041390.1, from coordinate 224,396,927 downwards.
TTCTAAAAATGCTCTCAGGTTCAGTTTGAGGACAGCTCGGACCAATCTGGAGAAAGTGGAGGACAGAGCCAAAGCTGTCAACAAGAAGAGAGATCTGGAAGGTACTACCTCATATACCAACTCCTTTGCTGTTCTTTCTGATCCTGAACTTTTGCTAAGAGCTAATATGATGGGGGTTATGATCCCAGACACTGATTTTTGAAAAGTTAACATCCTGCGTGAACTTGAGAATTTTAGAAATAATGCTGTTGAAAAAGATACCCCCCTGTTAATAATATGTTCATTACTACTGGGAAGGGGGGAGGACATACCTATTAACCTCAAATGGGGGGATGATTATAATAGTGACACCTCTGATTTTACTGTTGTTGGTCCTAGAAAGAAAAAAGTGCTAAGAAAGTTAAAACTAGCATCTCTAGGCCTAGAACTAGAAGTCAAAAAACAGTGGAGCCCACTGTTGATCCTGGTAATGCTGCCAAATCTCCTAGCAGAGTGACCAGGGGGAGGGGGAGGAAGAAATTTTTAAAATGAATGGGCTTTTTTGGAATTGCAGAGGGGCAGGCAAGAAAGGAATGACTACTTGCCTCTCTGACTTTATTAAAGATCATTCCCTGGACTTTCTTTGTTTGCAAGAAACTAAGAAGAATAAAGTCACTCCTGGTTTTTTGAGGAAAATAGATACTTATAATGCCTTTGAGTGGAACTAGGTTCCCTCTCTGGGCAAGGTTGGAGGCATGCTTTGTGGGGTTAAAAAAAGCAAACTAGAAATTATTTCCTAGTCTCTAGGAAGGTTCATTATGCAAGTGATTGTGTTTGATGTCGAGAAAAAGTGTATTTGGGCTCCTCTAAATGTGTATGGTGCTGCTCACGATGAGTAAAAAGAGGAATTCCTCTATGAGCTCGCTAGTTTCTGTAGCCATCTCTCAATTCCTTATATTGTGGGGGGAGACTTCAATATCCTTAGGCACTGTGGTGAGAAAAATTAAAAAATGGCTACCTCTCAATATGTTGATAGATTCAATGCCATCATTAATACTATGTGCTTGAGAGAAATCTTTATAGAAGGGGGCTTGTATACTTGGTCTAACAATCAAACTCACCCTACCCTGGAAAAGCTTGACAGAATCCTCATGAGCAATGATTGGGAGGACTTGTTCCCTTTAGTTACTATTAGGAAATTGCTTAGAGACCTCTCTGACCACAAATCTCTCCTTCTCTCCACTAACAGTAATCGCCCTCAAACTCCCAAACCTCGTGAATTCAGGTTTGAAATGAGTTAGATGACCAAGGAGGAATTCCTCCCGTTGGTTAGCAAAATTTGGCAGAGACCTGTCAAATCGTCTGACCCCTTTGATGTCCTAAATATCAAATTAAAACGCTTTAAAAAATTCTTCAAAGGGTGGGGTGCTGATAAGTTTGGGCATGACAGAAAAGAAAAAGAGAAGATTAAAAACGAACTTGCTGACATAGAGACTATGGAAGAGCAAGGGCACCTTGATCCTGAAACCCTCGACAGGCGAGCTGAGCTTTGTGGCAAGCTTCAGCAAATGCTGGCTGATGAGGAGCTTTTTTGGTTACAACAGTCCCATGAGACATGGCTGTTGAAAGGGGACCAAAATACTTCTTTTTTCCATAGGATTGCCAATGGAAGGAAAAGGAAAAACACAATTCACTCCTTCTCTAATGGAGATGAGACGATTGAGGGCACTGAAAATTTATTGAAACATGCTACTGATTACTATAGAGAGCTCTTTGGGACAGCTCCTGGTAATCTCTTTCATATGGACCCTGGTTCTTGGGGAGAGGATGAAAAACTTACTGACACGGATAATGATTTCCTTACCCGTCCCTTTAGTGAGGAAGAAGTTAAAGCAACCCTCTTCTCCACGGATAGCAATCGTGCACCAGGCCCGGATAACATACCAGCAGGATTCTATAGGTTCTGTTGGGAGACTGTTAAACAGGACATCATGAACTTATTTGTGGCCTTCGATGAGGGTACCTTGGATGTAGAGAGGCTTAACTATGGTATAATTACTCTTATTCCCAAAATTAGTGGGGCAAAAAAAATCCAAGAGTTCCGCCCCATCTGCCTTCTCCGTTGCCCCTATAAGCTTATCACCAAAGTCTTGGACAATAGGGTGGCAGTGTTTGCTGATTAGCTTATCAGCCGCCATCAAAATGCTTTTATCAAAAATCATAATATTATGGATGTAATTCTAACTTTGCATGAGGTCCTCCACCACACGCATGTTAAAAAAAGAACCGGAGTTGTGCTTAAACTCGATTTCGAGAAAGCATACGACAAAGTCAATTGGGACTTCCTTCTTGAATGCCACAAGCTTAGGGGCTTAGAAGACAAGTGGTGTACATGGGTTGATCAAGTTTTGCGGAATGGGACCATGAGTGTTAAAATTAACAACACAGTAGGGGCGTATTTTCAAAGTTTTAAAGGGGTTCGTCAGGGAGACCCTATGTTCCCCTTTTTGTTCAATTTAGCAGCTGAATGTTTGTCCAAAATGGTTTTCAATGCTCAAAAGAATAATTTGCTCAAAGGGCTTGTGGCTGACCGTATCCCAGGGGGCGTGGCTATTCTTCAATATGCCGACGATACGGTCCTTTGTATCGAGGACAATATCGAGCAAGCTGTCAACCTTAAGTTGTTGTTGTACCTCTTCGAGCTTATGTCTGGTCTTAAAATCATTTTTTTAAAGTGAAGTCTTGTGTGTGGGAGGTGATGAGTCTACACTTCGTAAGTATGCGGATCTCTTTGGATGCAAAATTGGCCACTTTCCTATGAAATACTTAGGGGTGCCTGTGAGCTATTCTTCTTTATGGAACATTGACTGGGAGTTTGTTGCTATTAGATACCTCACGAGTTGTGATGCCTGGATTGGCAGCTCAGCCTCCTCTGGCGGAAGACTAACTTTGCTCAATTCTTCCCTGTCCAGTATAGCTTACTACTATATGTCTATGTTCCTTCTCTCTAAAACATTCATTGAGAGACTGGACAAGTATCATCGTAAATTTTTTTGGTGTGGTGGCACGGAGAAAAGACGTTACCACCTTGTTAAGTGGTCTCGGGTGTGCCGATCTAAGAGAAAAGGGGGGCTAGGAGTTAAAGACCTCCATAAATAGAACATATCTCTTCTAGCGAAGTGGTGGTGGAAAATTGATACGGGCGAAGGCTTATGGCAAGAAGTGATTAGAGCCAAATATCTTAAAAACTGTTCTGTGGCCACGGTGAAAATGAAGTTCAGTGACTCCCCTGTTTGGAAGGCTTTGCTCAAAGTGAAAGAACATTATATGGCTGGTAGGAGAGTGACCATTAGATCTGGTAATGTGGCCAGGATTTGGCAGGACCCTGTTGGGGAACACCCACCCCTATGTGAGACGTATCCGCTCCTGTTCAGCAAAGCTAATCATCCTGATGATACGATCGCTCAATTTCGGGGCAGGGAAAAAGGGGACATCTTCAGAAGAAGATTGAACCCTGATTTAACTAGTCAGTTTGCTGGTCTTAATAGCATTATTGAGAGCATTGCTCCTTCCATGGAACCTGATAAAATAAAATGGGTTCTTGGCCCCAAAGAGAAGTATATGACGAAAGCGATGTATTCTTACCTTGAGAGAAACATCTCTGGGTGTGATTATAGATGGATTTGGAAGGCCAGGTTGCCAACCAAAATACAGATCTTTTTGTGGCAATTGTTTCAAGACGCAATTCTAACCAGAGATGTCATGAGACGCAGGAATTGAGCAGGCGATCCTCGCTGCTCATTCTGCGATTGTCGAGAGACCTATCTTCACTTATTCTTTCTATGCCCTGTCGCCAGGACTGTCTGGGGGACAGTAGGGGCGATGTTGGGTACTGACTTATGTCCCAACAACCTGTGCCAGTTCTACTCTTGGTGCTATGCTTTTCTTCCCCAAGGGGAACACCACTTCACTGTGGGTTTGGCAGCTGTCTGCTGGGCAATCTGGAACCGCAGAAACCAAGTTACCTTTGAGCACAAGAAAATGTCATCTCCTTTCGAGATTGTCTTCACAGCTTGTGTACACTTGAAATACTGGGCAGGTCTATTGAAAGGCTCGGAGCGGGAAGAACTGGAGCACGACGCGCTGCTGCTGAGGGATAACGCCATGAGGATGATGAGGCTGTGCGCATCAGCTCACACTGAGAGAAGCTCGGATTGAAGATTGAACAAGACTGATCGTGGGATTCTAGAGCTTTAGTTTGGCGCCTTCTGCTGTGGCGACTTTGTGCCTTTTACCTGTGGTCCTTTTGAGTTGGCGATCTCGACTACTTTGTGTTGGTGTTTCTCTGAACTATAGTCACTTGCTTAAATGGTGTCTCAGGGTTTTCGCCCCACAGTAGGTGTTTCGATTGCGAGCATCTATGGTGGGTTTCCCTGGGATGCTTGAACCCCTTTTTTCCCTTTCCCTTTCGTTTTGTTCTGGAACTCGGAAGGGGATTAACCCGGTTCAAAATAAAATAAAATAAAAGTGTCATTTATTTGGTTTCTAGCAGAGAGCATCAATATATTAAGGGGGTCAACGCCTTCTTGCGAACTCCGAGATATGCATGCTCATGTTCCTGCCTGCAGGTAATGAAAGACTAAGCACTTAGCTTATAATTCAATGTAAATGTCAATAAAGAATATGTAAAGGGGATAAGTACACTCTTGTTATCCAATGATTCAGATGTATATGGCTACATCACACAGTACTATTGAAATCCTAGCGGAAGAAATATTTCATGGTAGAACGATTATCATCAAAATCATGAGGCCAAATGGCCAATAATTTAGTGGGGCCCTGTGATTTTGGGCCAACAATGTTCATATATTTCCAGTACATATATCCCAAAGAACATGCATCACTTTCTTGCTTTTATTGTAACACCAGTTGATTGACCACAAAACTGATAAAATATTCCTAGGGAAAATTTCTTCTAGCTAGAACTGAAGCCTTTTGAAGTTAGCAACTCATCTAGAGTGCCTTGCCCAACATCACGAAATAAGCATGAGAATGAGGAATGAAGGATTCAACCTGGGCAGATAAAAGTTAATGCATTCCAAAATTGTTGTGGTGGACAGAGCAGCGTAGACGCAGCTTGATCTCGTCCTTGTTGAAGTCGTTGATGAAGAGGTCTAGATTAACACATAGATGAGCAAACAATTCCCCTATGCATCACTGGCTGAGAACAATCATAACAACTTGTGATTGATCTTAGGCTTCCTCCTCTGTGTCCACGAGCTGCAAGTCAACCTCTACCTCTGAATCGGTGTGTTGACAACGGGGGAAAGGAGACTGGAAGAGTGCGGCACGCTGCTGTAAACTGAGAAGGGGAGAAGAGGCTTACTGCCATGTTACTGACGGGCTAGGCTGCTGTCTGCGCTCCCCCTCGCTGACGAGCTTGGACCTGCAGGGTCGTCGGCAGCATACATGGCTGGAGATCCGGAGAGGCAGGGCTCGGCGAGCAGGGGCGGGGCATAGAGCGCGGCCACCGCGGCCAGAGCCTCCGCGTCCGTGTCGCCGTAACCATCGGCCGGATCCAATGCGCGCGATTCTGACGCTGCCCTACTTCCTGCGCATCCTCCTCCTCCTCTCGGCCGTTTCCCGTGGAGGCGAGGAGCATGTTGAGCAACCCGTCGAGGTCGGCGGCGAGTGCTTGAGCCGGCCGGTGCAGGTCCGGAGCGCGGCGGCCTGGGCCTTGACGAACCGCGCGGGGAGGACTCGGACGGTGCGGAGAGGAGGGCGCGGCGGAGAGGAGGCAGACCGGGGTGCGGGGAGGCCGGCAGCACGGTGCGGCGGAGGAGGCGGGCCGGCGGCGGATCCAGATGGGGTGGGAGACGCGGTCGCTCGATTCGGGGGGTGACTTTTTTTATCGAGCACGTCCGTGGGCAGAAATACGAAACATTTTTTCCCACTTATTTACTGGATTGCGGGTTTATTTTTATAAAAGTCAAGGGTTTTTTTGCAAAATCGCTGACAGACGACGTTGGTTTATTATTATTATTATTAGGAAAAGATTGAAAGCGTAAAATCATGACAAGAAGCGTATTCTGACAGTAAATCTGACAAAATCAATCCATGCTTTATTATAGGGAGAGAGGGAGAGATTTGTCCATGAAAATTTGTTCATGTTTTAGGATTTTTTTATTCTGAAAAATTTGGTATATAATATGCCTATATATTTTTTTTCTATTTATTTATCTTTTTCCTTGTTGTTCAAAAAGAAAGCCGCCCGTCAGGCCAGGCCACGGCCCAGCCAAGCGCTAGCTGGCGCTCGAGGACACCAGCCCTCAGGCGCATGAGCCAGGAGGCCAGCGCCCGCACAGGAGGAGGCCAGCAACCACGTCGCCCGATCTTCACTGTCTCTTTCTCGTGTGTTTTTTCCCCTGATGCTGCCCTGCCTCCTGCGCCTCCTCCTCCTCCTCCCGGCCGTTTCCCGTGGAGGCCAGGAGCATGTTGAGCAACCCGTCGCGGTCGGCGGCGAGTGCTCGAGCCGGCCGGTGCAGGTCCGGAGCACGGCGGCCTGGACCTCGGCGAACCGCGCGCGGGGGACTTGGACGGTGCGGGGAGGAGGGCGCGGCGGAGAGGAGGCAGGCCGGGTGCGGGGAGGATGACAGCACAGCGCGGCGGAGGATGCAGGCCGGCGGCAGCGAGGCGGCGGATCCAGATGGGGTGGGAGACGCGGTCGCTCGATTCGGGGGTGACTTTTTTTTGTCAAGCGCGTCCATGGGCAGAAATACGAAACATCTTTTCCCATTTATTTACTGGATTGCGGGTTTATTTTCATAAAAGTCAAGGTTTTTTTTGCAAAATTGCTCACGTACGAACAGTAGCAATCGTTGGTTTATTATTAGGAAAAGATTGAAAACAGAAAATCATGAGACGAAGCGTATTGTGACGGTGAACCCGACAAAGTCAATCCGTACTTTATTATTAGGGAGAGATTTGTCCATGAAAATGTGTTCATGTTTTAGGATTTTTTATTATAAAGATTTTGGTATATAATAAGCCTATATAATTTTTTCTATTTATTTATCATTTTCCTTGTTGTTCAAAAAGAAACCCGCCCGTTAGGCCAGGCCGCGGCCCAGCCGAGCGCTAGCTGGCGCTCGAGGCCACCAGCCCTCAGGCGCATGAGCCAGGAGGCCAGCGCCCGCACACGAGGAGGCCAACAACCACATCGCTCGATCTCCACTGTCTCTCTCTCGTGCGCGTTTTCCCATGGCGCGTGGACCCCATCCCGCCCATCTTCTTCCTCCCCATGCTGCGTCGTGCCCTGCTCGCCCAACGCCTCCAAATCCCGTTTCTTCTGGGATACGATCCTGAGGTTGCCCCCTTCCGCACGAAGATGCCCTATAAGTACCCTACAAAGTCCTCGTCCCCCCCCCCAAAACCCACACCTCTACCTCACGTGTTCTTCGTTTGGATCTCACCGGCCGAGATGGTTCGTCGTAAATCCCGACGCTGGCGAGCAACCCCGAACCACCAAACCTTCTCTAACGTACTTCTCTCACTGTTGCGCATCTCTTTGACATTGTCCCGATCTCCAGGAAGCACCGGAGACTCGCCCGACATTGCCGGGGGAAAGAGTTCATCTCGATGGCCCACTCACCTTTGTCATCCCTGACCTCAACCTTCAACAAAAAAATCGGTCGCCCTAGATGATCCACATCCGCTGGACATGACCGTTAACGCCTCCATCAACCGGAGCCGCCGCCACGCCGAAGTCCACTTCCATGCACTTCTCTATTGCCAACGTTCTGTAAGCGCCACCTCTTCCTCGTTTGTTTTTTGTTAACGATAGATTGAATCATTTTTCTTTAAGAAGCGGGCGTCCGCTAGTTAGGCCCTGCAGCAAACATTCTCTAGTCAGTAATATTCCGCCACGTAGCGAGGACCCAGATTTCGATTATTTCTTTTTCAGAGTTAATCCTGATTTATAAATAGCTACAGTTTCTAAACCGTAATGCAAAATTTAATGATTCTTTTTGCTACCGATTCACAAAAATTCCATCTATTCCGTGGATCCAATGAAAAATATTTTTGAACTTTTAAATTCGAATTCAAACAGATTTGTTACAAACACTATATTGCTAATAACTTCTATTTAAAAATAGCTTTTGATTTATTCTTTTTGCTAGTGATCACTTGATCTTTTGTCTAAACAGTAGGCTTTTGCAAATTAGTTTTGGTTTATTTTTAATTAAGATTTTAGGCAAAACAATACTGTTTTGACTTCGTATTTTTTACCCTTAAACTTTTACTTTTAATTGTTTTTAAATTATTTCTTTTTTGTCAATTCTAACAAACTTAGTTTATTTTCTGTTTATCAATAGAAGAAAATTATACTTTTATTTTAAAAATTCATTTCATTTTGCTTTGTATGAAAACTTGTATAGGTCATAGTTAGAGTTTTATAAAAGCTCATTATTTGTTTCTTTTTGCTACTAAAAGTTTATGAAAAACTCTTTCTATTATAAAAACTCTATTTCTTTTCTATTAATTTATTAGTTTAGTATTTTATTGTTAAGTTTAATTAGGTAAAAAAACTACTTTTGTGTTGGTTGTAGTAAAAACTCTATAGTTTGCTTGTAGTTTTCTTTGAAATTTTCTTTGGATTTCTATTTGGTTTTCTGATGGATTTCTTTGTTGCTTTTAATTTCTTGATTTTTTTATTGTGAGTGTAGGAATTGCTTGCTAGTATGTTTCTTTATATGAATGCTATGTTTGACTTAATAGATTTACATCGGAGTGACGGATAGTATCAAGTTATTTTCGAGAGCGTTATTATCTTCATCAACTTACCAGACAAGTTCACTTTGACCATGTGTTTTCATACCTATGTTTTATTTGCATTTAGTGTCACCATTCATAATCCCTCCAGTAGTGATATTGACTTCTTCTAGTTGAGTAAAATGCACGAGGTAAGAACCCATCTCCCTGTTATCAAGCCCGGGACATTATATAGTTCTAATTCTATGCTATAGTAGACGTGGTTTGGTATGAGTGCTCGGGAGTGATGTGAGAACGGAGGACTCTACGTCAATAATGACAACTTCATGATGGCACCTACAAGGACTACATCTTCAAGGCCTCAAGACTTCAAGACTCGAGACAAGAATTCAATATACCTCTAGGTCGAGAATGGTTAAGGAGGGTACATGGTGCACCCAGTACTCAGTGATTCCAAAGAAGCATTGTGATATCATGCGGAAAGCTCCACCCAAGATCAAAGAGATGGAAGAACACTTCATGCCCGGAATCTTACCTGTGCAACCGCAAGTCACTATGGGCTCTGTCTTGGTTGACCCTAGTGGTGACTCTGGCTGGGTTGGTGCCAGCAGATGTAGAACTACGGTAGGATTGGATGGGCACCAGACAGTGGTCAGAGGAACTCTTCGGAATACCATGTTTCGATCGTCTTGTTCTCAAACAATCTGAAGTGCGAGGACAAAAAGGGAGGATTGAATCTTGCAGGTAAAGTGTACAAACCTCTACTGAGTGTTAAAACCTAATCGATTAGCCGTGTCCCCGGTTACGCACAATTTGAGCCTCTGGACTGGGATCTATCTCAGAACTCTCAACACTGGATTGATAACTTAATTGTGGGAAACTTATGATGATTTGGGCTATGAGACATCGGTTGGCGGAACCATGCCATGGTAGAAAACTCCATAATAAGGACTCCGAGTATTCCTTTGTTGTAGGAAAAATAGAGCCAGCTTCTACATCAAAACTCAGACATAGAGCCACAAAGCCATATTGAATATATAATAGTTTTATCATCTTTTTCTTATGGTGATCTTGCCGGTACATTCAATGTACTGACCTACGTGGCTGCAACGTCTCATGTTGCAGATATTTTTCTTCGGACAAGTAAGAGTATGGTACAGGATTACGGTCTACACTCAACTTACTGATGGCATTGATGGGACTCCACACTCGTTTGTTTGTTTATGGTGAGACATGTATATATCAGTTTCATGTGATTTATACATGTGATTGCACTTTCATATATACATTGATGTACTGTGTGTGCCAGCATACTGATCCAGGGATGGCACAGATACACAGAGGCTTGACCATTTGAGGTCGGGTCGCTACATTACTACTTATTACCTGTTACAAATTATCTTACTATCAAACTACTCATTATTGATAATTTTCGTGCTTGCAGAGAATACCATGTTGAAAACCTCTTGTCATTTCCTTCTGCTCCTCGTTGGGTTCGACACTCTTACTTATCAAAACGACTATGATTGATCCCCTATACTTGTGGGTCATCACGTGGACATAGAAAGGGGGTGGGTGCGTGTGGAAGACACACATCTGGCGCACTTCTTCTTCACCTTTGCCTCATCGGAGGAATGTGACGCGGTCTTCGCTCATTTTGGCCAGATCGGCTGCCCCGGGGCTCCCATCGCCTTCTAGCATTGGCATCGGAGCGCGCAGGCATCTAGCGGCAAGCTATAGGTTTTATGCAAGCTTGGGATCAAAGATATCCCTACCAGTGCATAGGAATGGGGGGCATTAGTTAGCTCATCAATAACCTACAAGGTCAGTTGATGGAGATCCTGCCTTAGAATGACCGCTGGTAGCTAGAGGTGATGGCATGGATGAGGAACCTGTCTGGCATCCCCAAGATCTATGACCTGGAGGTACCAGAGCCGATGGGGTTGTCGAACATGGTTGACCTGGAGTGGCCGATCACCCCTCGGCCACCAGCGCCGCCTACCGAGCGCATCACGCTTTTGCATCCTCTCACCATTCAAATTCTAGACATGGTGGACCGCATCATGCCATGTCTGCAGTTTCGACCAAAGTTCGAGCCAAAGGATGATGAATATCTCACAAGAAGGCACGATTACTCCAACATCTGCCACCAGGGAAGGATTGGCAGCACTGGCGTGGGCGACACACCTAGGTATGGTGGCCACCCCTTCGACGACCCTAGTGGAGTGGGCATCACGGGTGACAGGGGAGGGCGCACTGTCAACGACCTCCTTACCCTAAAAGGAGGCCTGGAGATTGGCACGTTGGGGCGGGCGCCGGTCGCGCCGCACTCTTGTTCGCTTCCGGTAGGCGGGCCTTGGCTGGGGTGCAGTCCCCCACTTCGAGCGCCACGACGGCGGTGGACTCCATTGCACAAGTGGATACCCCCAAGGTGGAAGTCGCCGATTTCTACGATGGTGGGATCAGCGGCGTTGGGTCATATGCCGGAGCTTTCCTCAAGCGACCGGGGGTGCACGCCATCGGGAAGGAGGCTGTCTTTAGCCCAGTGGCAGCAGGAGTCACTGCGACAGGATTACCTCATGCTGAGGATAAGGAGGATGGGGCAGGACTGGGCTTGATAACAGGGCCTAGATTGAGGAGCCGCCGGAGGACGTGGGGGCGGGGGTGCAGCTTCCACCGTTGTGCATTCTGAATAGGCACAAGGAGGACGGACCATTGGTGAGGGAGCTATCCTGCACTCTGATCATCGTTCCCCTTAAGGAGCATCAAGTGTTGTGGCCGAACGTGGCGGGCACGACTATGGAGATCGGTCCCAAATCGGCGGTGACCACCCTCCTCGAGGGCATTGGGGCCACACCAGCACCATCGATCATGGGAACCAGGCCGGTGGCATCCATATTGGCTAGGCTCAAGAAGCCTCTGCCTCCCATTTCACACCCACAAGGAGTGTTAGGCTCTGCAAGAACGATGATGGGATGGACAAAGGACTGGAGCAGCGTGTCTAGACGGTGCCGCTCCGATGTGTAGCCAATGAGAATCTGTCTCAGGAAGCACTCGATGTGTATCTGAAGCTCTTAAACAAGCCGCTCGCGCCACACCACATTAGGCGGTGATTACCCTGCTTGATCCAGAGGGACAGGAGTTTGACGAGCCAGTGCAGTTCCAGTTTGGTGTTTTCTCGCTGCCCGATCAAGTGGAGACATGCGGCATGTAGTCGCTGTAGCATGGGAGGAGGAAGCCTTTTTCTTGGTTTAATGTCGTTAGGCCTAGTGGCTTGGAATGTACGGGGGCTCAATAACTCCGTGCGGCGCAGTGCGGTCCACTTGTTCTTGCAATCTTATAATGTTTCGATGGTGTATTTGCAAGAGTCAAAATTGGCCACGGTGGAAGGGAGCTAGGTCCCACAAACTCTAGGGCTAGGGTTTGATGAGTTCGATTATCTACAAGCCGTGGGCATGAGGGGTGGGATCCTGATAGCATGGATATCAGATCACCTACATGTCTCTGAGCTGCAGAATAGGGAATTTTTTTATCTCAGCAATGGTTAGATCACTTTAGGATGACAAAGTTTGGAGAATATCATCAGCTTATGGCCACAAGAGGTGGAAAACAAGCTCGGGTTTTTGGAGGAAATGCCCCTCCTCGGCCAGCAGGTACAGTCTCCCTGGATCATCAATGGGGACTTCAACCTCGTACACAACAAGGAGGAGAGAAGCAAGGGAAGGATCAACAGGAGGATTGCCAATAAGTTTAGGCACACTTTGAACAGTCTGGGAATGCATGAAATGCCTCTGGCGGGTCGGAATTTCATTTGGTGCAATGAACAGGAGCAGACGATCATGGCGCGACTCGATAGGCTACTGTTTAATAATGCTTGGGAAGACGTTATTGTGATGGCCTGACTTATTAGGGATGATAGACTACTCATATCAATAAGGAATTCCTTCTTTTCCGGGAGCCCATTCGGACAGAACTCCAAAGTTAAGTGTGCTCAGCTTGGAGTAGTGTTAGGATGGGTGACCGGCCGGGAAGTTGCTCCCGGGTGCGCATGAGTGAGGAAAAAGTGCGCAGAAAAGACTAGTATTGATCTGTGGGCCAGTCTAGATCCCTCCAGGAGTAACGACCACCAGCGGGTGTGTCCGGAGCGTTACAAATTGGTATCAAAGCCGACCCTTGCGGTTACACGGATGTTTGCAGATAGGTGCACGGTCATGTTGTTCATGACGTTTGTGACCCGTCGTGGCACACGGCATGGTACATGTACCAGACTGGATGCACAGACGTATGTGCCAAGAGGGAACATTCCTGTGGCCTGACGAGGACGTCGGTTCCTCTGAGTGGGGGTGTATGTGATGGCCTGGCTTATTAGGGATGATAGACTACTCATATCAATAAGGAATTCCTTCTTTTCTGGGAGCCCATTCGGACAGAACTCCAAAGTTAAGCATGCTCAGCTTGGAGTAGTGTCAGGATGGGTGACCGGCCGGGAAGTTGCTCCCGGGTGCGCATGAGTGAGGACAAAGTGCGCAGAAAAGACTAGTATTGATCTGTGGGGCCAGTCTAGATCCCGCCAGGAGTAACGACCACTGGCGGGTGTGTCCGGGGCATTACAGTTATTCCGATCAGTGATCTACTGCCCCTAAGCTCGAATATCTCCGATCACTGCCCTCCTTTTCTCTCTTGCTCCCGAGAGAGACCACACACATACATATTTAGATTTGAATATTTCCGGTGCAAAATACCTAGTTTTCTGGAGGTTCTCCAGGGGCATGGGAGGAGACATTTAACAACCATGACCCGATGAAGATCTTCAGTACCAAGCTACAGCGCATAACAAAAGCCTTGAGGAGTTGGGGTCAGAGAAAGAAGAGCGCTTTCAACCTCTAATTTCATATTGCAGGTGAGGTAATCATGCGCTTGGATACTGCTCAAGAGATCAGGGCTGTATTAGAGGAGGAGACGAGATTGAGAACCTTTCTAAAGGGCAAGTGTCTGGCCCTCGCATCCTTGGAGAGGACGAGGCTACGACAGAGGGCGCACATTAAAGATCTCAAGGATGGTGTCACAAATACTAAGTACTTCCACATGAAGTCTAATGGCAGGAGGAGAAAGCACTTGATACCATGCATCACCGACGGGACACAATCTGCTACTACAATTGAAGACAAAGCTGGAGCTAGCCATGGGATTTTTCATGGAGCTCATGGGCACACCTACAGGGCGCTCTAACCTGATCAACCTTGATGGGCTACAACTCCGGGCTTTCGATCCAGATATGGCTCATGACTTGGAGGCCCCTTTTTTAGATGAGGAGGTCAAGAGGGTGGTTCTGAGCATGCCGTCTGTCTGCGCTCCCGACTAGGACAGATTCTCGAGGCTTTTTATCACATTTGCTGGGATGTTATCGCCGAGGATTTCACAGAGGTGATGAAGGAGCTTCACAGGGGCGGTTTCAATTCATTCGACATCCTCAACACATCCATCTTGACGTTGTTTCCCAAGAAGGAGGGATCGTCGCATCTCAGGGACTTCAAGCCTATCAACCCGATTCACGGAGCTGCGAAGATCTTTGCTAAAGTGCTGGCGGTGCGGCTGTTGCCTCTGCTTCTAAGGATTATTGCCCAAGCCCAGAGCTCTTTCGTGAGCTCCAGAAGTATACACGAGAGTTTAAAGTTTGTGCGCGGGGCAGCTAGACACCTGCATCAAAGGAAAACCAAGGCAATTCTCATAAAGATTGACATCTCAAAGGCTTTCAATACACTCTCTTGGGAATTCCTACTTATGGTCCCACAGAGAAGAGGTTTGGGATGAGATGGATTTTGTGGATTTTTGGACTACTGCAGGCTGCCTCAACTTCTATTCTTATTAATGGTGCCTTGTGTGAACACCTCATGCTGGGCAGTGGAGTCAGGCAAGGAAATCTGCTAGCTATGATCATTATTGCTATGGACACTATCCATGCCATGATGGAATGGGCGAAGCAGAGGAGACTGCTGTCGTCCATTGGTTGGGACAAGCAGGTGCCGAGGACCTTCATATTTGTGGACGACGTGATCCTATTCTTCACTCCATCAAGGACTGACCTTCAGTTGGTGTCGACATTCTTGAGCTCCTTGGGGAGGCTTCGGGACTACACATTAACTTTTAGAAGAGCTCGATCACTGACATCCCTGTGACGAGGAGCAACTTGAGTCCATGGTGAATCACTTTCAATGCAAGAAGCAACCTTTTCCTTTCAGATACCTAGGGCTTCCCTTGTCAATCTATAGGCTCAAGCGCTATGACATGTTGCCACTGGTGGACAAGTACTCTAGGAAAATGAAGGGTTGGAAGCCAAAGATGCTAGCCATCTCAGGACGACTGACACTTTGCCAATCGGTTCTGGTGGCGCTGCCAATACACCGTATGTATGTTCTTCCTCTACTAGTCTGGGCGATCAAGATGATTGGGAGAAGGTGCAGAAGCTTCGTGTGGAGAGGGGAGCAACAAATCATACACTACTAGGGAAAACCTTATACACAAAATGTTAGCAACAATGCGGTACAAAAAGAGGCGCTACTGCTAATTTTCAGTAGTGTGGAGATGATCGACCGACGGTACCCATCAACCTAGGTTTAGCAGCAGCGCGCTACTGCGACCCGAGCTACTACTAAAGTAATAGTAGTAGCACACTTTTTTTGGTCGCTACTGCTAATTTTGAAACTAGCCACATGGCGGGCCCTGCTTAGCAATAGCGCTTGTGCAGGAAGCGCGCTGCTGCTATGTTCTTAGCAGTAGCGTACTTTACGACCTGCGCTACTGCTAAGACGCAGCATAATACCACCTTTCCCTCCCCCTCCCTATCCTCTCTTCCTCACTTTCCCCTACCTCCCACCTCCTCTCTCCCTCACTTTGCTTCTTCCTCAATACTTCTCCCCCCATTACTCTCCCTCTTCTACCTACCTTTCTCTGTCTTTATTACTCCTAGCTAACTACACCACCTCCATTAATGCATCTCCTTTCTCTTTTTCCTTCCCCATCCACTAGTTGAAGTTGTCTCCTCCCAAATTAGCTAGCTAGGTAGATTTAGCATTTAGTGAAGTGACCTATGTGCCCCATAACTAGATCTAGCTTTGTCAAGAAGAGCTTTGTCCACTTTTGATCTCCCTACTACATCATCATCTACACCGTGTGCTCGATCTCGAGATAGGTGATTAAAAATTCATGCTTTTGCAAGAATGGAAATATGTGTATGTGTGTGCAATATAATGGAAATTGTGTGTGTGGCATGAGTTGACACCGAATTGTGCTTGTGAGTTGCCTATGTTTTGCCGAAATGTCAATTTATTTCCGTTTCGGCAAATTCCGGGCAAACTCTAGATCTATATGTCCTATTTTTAGGGAAGGTCATGTGGAATTTTTGTATGACTTTGATGCATGCACGCATTTTTATAATCAAATTGTATATTATTACCGTGCAGGTGTTAATGATGGTCAATGGAACAATGATGGACAGGTGGTTGCGGTCGGTGTTGCAGGACATGAAAGAAAATAATATGACAGAGGTTTTATGTCTGTGTCGAAGATGCAAAGGAATAGTTTTGCTCGACCCCTATGACGATGGTCGTGTTGAAGCGCACCTGCTCATGCATGGTTTCATGGATGGCTATACTTGGTGGATAATTGAAGATGAGGATGATGATGTTGAGGACGTCGACGGGGCAGGCAATGACGACACGGGGCAAGACGAAGAGATGATCGATAATGGCGGCGGGGAATAGGCCAGACATGGCGGCGGAGAATGGGTCGGATATGGCGAAGGAGAATGTAACGCCCCAAGACCGGAGCTTCAGATGCCTTCCATGTTTCCGAGTGTTGTCGGGTGATTCGTTTTGGTTCGTTGCATCATGTGCTTTGCATCATGTCATCATGTCATAAGTCTTTTGCATCTCAACTAAATAAACCGTATGGATCTTCGATCCATTTAAACCGAGGGAATTCACATGGTGATTCTCTTTACAACATATCCTCTCGATATTTAGAGAGCTATAGTAAATATTCCAATTATTTGGATTTACCGCAAACACACTTGCAAAATATCCCAATGCCTTTGTTATCTTAATTCTTGGTCTCCAACATGGCCATATATTTCTTTCATCATATTCCAGAGCTCCACCAAAAACCTCAACATTTTTGGACCTCCCTATCACCTACTTCCTATGCAAAACCATTTGAATTAAATTCAAATGATTTCGTTTCAAACTTCACCCACATGATCATTTCCATTTTTCGTGGATCAGGCTCATTTTTGTGACTCTGAGAAAAAATTTACTTCATGTCCAAACTCCACTGCAATCCCTCTCGGCTTTTCTTCCAAGTTTCTTTTCTTTTATTTAGTTAAAAGAAAAAAAGATTTGGAGGGAGAAGAGAGAGCCCAGCAGCCTGGCCGTTTTCCTTTCCATTGGGCCGGCCTCCCAAGGCCCACTCCCCAGCTAACCCTAGCGCAGGGAGAGAGCCCATCTCCTCTCCCTCTCGATCCCATCTCTCCCTCGACCCCTTCCCGCACCACCGCCTCTCCCTTCGTCCCTCCCAGTGCTCGATCCCCTCGCGCTTCTCTTGATCCCGCACATCTCCCCCTCCTCCTCTTGCGCCACCAGAGGAGAACCTCTCCTCGATCCTCACCCTCCCCTTGGCGCTGCCATGCCAGCCTGCGGCGCCACCTCCGAGCTCCACCAGGACCACGCCGGCCTTTCCTCCTTCCTCGCCGTGCCTCTGCCTCTGGCCGTCGCCAGCGAGCAGCTCCCCTGCTTCGTCCATGGCGTCCGCCGCTCCTACCAAGTCCCTCGTCAGGATCCGTCAAGCCCCGCCGCCTCCTACTGTTTTCTTCCCTCGCCGAGCCGCGTCAAGTCACGTTGCTGCCCTGCTTCCCCATCTTCGCTAGAGCACGTCGCCGCCCCGCCGCCCGCATGGCTCCATCCTGCAGCCGCTACTCCCTGCGTCGAGGAGTCGCCGCGCCAAGTCCCTGTGCCAGGCGCCTCCGCCTTGCTGCCCCGACGTGCCTCCTCCTCGTCGCCTTGCCGCTCCATGCCCATCGCTGTACCTCCCCTACTGCTCCATGCATCAGTCCTAGGGCTGACCCTCTCACCCGCGAGCACTTCCGGCTGCTGCTGTTGTCGCAACGTCCCCGAACAGACGGCTACCTCTATTTGGATTTCGTCAAGTTCGGCTTCAACAAGTGTACCCCTATGTGTTGGTTACCGCACTGGACCGCCAAGTTCGACTACCGCACGGTTATGCCAAGTTCATCTACGAAACGTGTACATCTACTCCGTCAAGACCCGGACCGACAAGTACCCCAACGTCATGTGTACAATGACCGTCGCTAAAGACCCGGGTAGCAAAAACGTCAAGTACCTATGACCGAAGAACGACATGTACCTCTCCGAAAAATGAACATGTACCACTACTTCCGAAGACCTCGAACCCGTCAAGTCCGACAACAATTGTGCACAACTACCGATGACGTGCTTGTTGCCAAGTACCCTCTCCGGATCATCATGTTTGACTACCGATAAACATGTACCACTACCGTCGCTGAGATCGCGAGAACCTCTACCGTCGACCCTAGAGCGTGCGAGAACGACTACTTCCACTACCGCTGTCGCGAGAACGTCTACTTCCTCTACCTTGCACCGAACGATAACTATTCCACTTGCACGCTTCAAAGGTATAACCTCGAGACGACGTCCGTGAACGAATGCTTGCGATGTTTGAGATGCTCAGGTTTTGCACCATGTCCAAATTGTCACTCGTTTCCTCGTCGTCAACTCGTGGGACACCCGGAATCCAGGAGCACCCCACCATCTTTTGCACGCATCCGCACACTTCTCCTTTGCATTGGTATCTCAATCGAGTTACCGGAACCGGAACGCTGCCGTGGCACCGTTTTCGTTATCGTTGTCATGGCACCCTTTTTCGTTTCCGCCACGATGACAAATGCTTCATAATGCTCTTGTAAACTTTTTCATAAAATTGCATAAAACTTGAACATGTCATCCGCATCATGTTAACAACATTAAGATGGTTTAAATTGTTGTTTGCATTAATTTACTAATGCACATGGGGATTTACCGGATTTGTTGTTTGCTATATCCGGCCCCATTTAAATTGTTTAGATAGATAATCCCTTTATGTTTCACCTCTTGTCATGCTTAACAACATTTAATATTGTTGGGTACATAAACGAGATCGAACTAAATAACTTGAATGTGGTGTTTTGTCAATATGCAACGGAGTTGCATATTGAGCTCCACTTAATTGGTAGGGTTGTTTGTGCACTTTGCCATGCCATGCCTCATTAAACCGGACATGCATCATACTTGATTGTGCATCATGCCATGTTTATGTGGTGGTTGTTTACTATGTTGTTTTCTTTCTTTCCGGTGTTGCTTCTTCGGGTTAGTTCCGATAACGTCGCGTTTGTGAGGATCCATTCGTCTATGTCCATTTATTTTCTTCATGGGCTCGTTTTTCTTCCTTGCGGGATTTCAGGCAAGATGACCATACCCTCGAAATCACTTCTATCTTTGCTTGCTAGTTTCTCACTCTTTTGCTATGCCTATGCTGCGATACCTACCACTTGCTTATCATGCCTCCCATGTTGTTAAGCCAAGCCTCTAACCCACCTTGTCCTAGCAAACCGTTGCTTGGCTACATTACCGCTTTGCTCAGCCCCTCTTATAGCATTGTTAGTTGCAGGTGAAGATTGGAGTTTGTTCCATGTTCAACATGGATATTTTGTTGGGATATCATAATATCTCTTATTTAATTAATGCATCTATATACTTGGTAAAGGGTGGAAGGCTCGGCCTTATGCCTGGTGTTTTGTTCCACTCTTGCCGCCCTAGTTTCCGCCATACCAGTGTTATGTTCCCGGATTTTGTGTTCCTTACACGGTTGGGTTATAATGGGAACCCCTTGACAATTCGCTTTGAATAAAACTCCTCCAGCAAGGCCCAACCTTGGTTTTACCATTCGCCACCTAGCCTTTTCCCTTGGGAGTCGCGCATCCCGAGGGTCATCTTTATTTTAACCCCCCAGGCCAGTTCTTGTCTAAGTGTTGGTCCGAACTAGACCCTTTACAGTGCCACCTCAGGGAAACTTGAGGGCTGGTTTTAGTTGTATGGAGCGCTCATCCGGCATTGCCCTGAGAACAAGATATGTGCAGCTCCTATCAGGATGTCGGCGCATCGGGCGGTCTTGCTGGTCTTGTTTTACCATTGTCAAAATGTATTGTAACCGGGATTCCGAGTCTGATCGAGTTGTCTTGGGAGAAGGAATATCCTTCGTTAACCGTGAGAGCTTGTGATGGGCTAAGTTGGGACACCCCTACAGGGATTTTATCTTTCAAAAGCCGTGCCCGCGGTTATGGGAAGATGGGAATTTGTTAATGTCCGATTGTAGAAAACTCGACACTTAACTTAATTAAAACGCATCAACCGCGTGTGTAACCGTGATGGTCTCTTCTCGGCGGAGTCCGGGAAGTGAACACGGTGTTGGAGTTATGCTTGATGTAGGTTGTTCTAGGATCACTTCTTGATCATAGATCCTCGACCATGCTTTGCCTTCTCTTCTCGCTCCCATTTGCGTATGTTAGCCACCATATCTGCTAGTGCTTACTGTAGCTCCACCTCATACCTTTTCCCTACCTATAAGCTTAAATAGTCTTGATCATGAGGGTGTGAGATTGCTGAGTCCCCGTGACTCACAGATATTTCCAAAACCTGTTTGCAGGTGCCGATGAAATCGTGCAGGTGACACAACCGAGCTCAAGGCGGAGCTCGATGAAGATCGTGTTCTTTATGTTGTTCCGTTTCCAGTTGATCAGTAGTGGAGCCCAGTTGGGACGATCGGGGATCTGTGTAGCATTTGGGGTAGTCTTCTTTTATTTTGGTTCCGTAGTCGGACCTTGATTGTATCTGGATGATGTAATGCTTTATTCATGTATTGTGTGAAGTGGCAATTGTAAGCCAACTATGTTTCTCTTGCCCTTATGTATTACATGGGTTGTGTGAAGATTACCTCACTTGCGACATTGCTTTTAATGCGGTTATGCCTCTAAGCCGCGCTTCGACACGTGGGAGATATAGCCGCATCGAGGGCATTACAAGTTGGTATCAGAGCCTTCCCCGACCTTAGGAGCCCCCTGCTTGATCGAATCGCTGGTGTTGTTGAGTCTAGAAAAATGTTTTGAGTCTTTTAGGATTATATATTAACATAGAGTTTTGACTCTTCTCTTCTCAAATTTCACTAAAAAAAATTAGGATCACACGGGTATCTTGGAATCGTTCCGTTGGTTTTGTGACGAGAACATTGTTCTTGGTGCCTCCTGACATTTAGGGGTTGTGGCAGTGTCCCGGGGAGTTGAGCTTCGAGGTGTTGTCGTCACAATTTTATCGTTGCAATTCTGGAATACCTGAGTTTCGCTGACATCGAAAATCTCTTTTATGCAGTTGTTGGTGAGATAACCTCCACGCCACCCAGTACTGGGGCGGGAGTTCGGGAGTATTGCCATAACTCGTATAACGGATGCTTTTTGAAGGTTGAGGTAAATGATTTCCGAAGGTTTCTTGCTTATGTGTTGAAGGATGGATACAGCTGGATGTAGGATTTGCTAGTTTTGGGTGAGATATTATGCTTCCCCTGTATCCCCAACACCTGATTGCACAACCCGAAAATTTTGGGAGTTTATAAGTGGGAATTCAAGTAGCTCTTAGGATATTTTTCCGACAGATATATGATATGAAATTGGGGTTCGACGTCTAGTGGTCCGCCTATTCACGGTTGGTTCTACAGTGGTCTCGTTGTGTCTTAAAGAGTCCTTGGCTATGCTGACTCGGGGACGCTTCGTATGTCATGTGCACTGCCTTGTACATGATGGTGCTGTACGATCGAGCCCGTGTAGGCCCCACCACGAAAACTTCGGATGAAATCTCTGTCATATGTTTGTTCCGGCTTATTCTGCAAGCCAATCCTTTGTTTTGTTTTGAGTTGTGGTATTCGAGTTGCTTCAAAGTCAAATGTTGATTCCATACCTTTCCTAATCAGTGTTCTCATACTCCGATGTAAATACCAATCCTTTATGATAATTGAGATTGTCATGTCAATCCTTTTCACCGATGTGTTTCTTTTCAAGCGGATCCGTTCATTTTCAACATCCGCAAGATCAACTCAAGTCTTCTCAATGTTGTTTGTTTCATCCGTCTCCAAGTTGCCTTTGTTTTTTCCCACCCACCCACCCTTGTTTCCTTCAAGGACTCAGATTTCTCAATCAAGTATCCATCTTATGGATGTGAAGACTCTTCATTCTTGTCTTTCAATGTTCTTATCCGGTGATTCTCATGAAGATTCTAATGGAGCTTCAAGTGTTGTATTCTTCGATCTTTTCTTCTCCGATGGATTTAATTCAAGCCTTATCGATCTTATCCTTTCCTTGTTTCTAATGTTTTATCATGCCGGTGCACCTCTTAATCATTCCTCTCGCTATTAATTGTTCCGGAGTGCTCAAGATATCTCAAATATTCGTGTTTCCACTCTGCTTTCGTTCAAGATCTTTCGAGGATGTTATCTCATTCTAGCCATTTAATTCAACGGGTGCAACCTCTCTTTTAAATCATTTCAACAGTGTTTCTTTTGAGTGGGCCCTAACCCACAGGTCTTTTCCCAGGAACTTACCTGACTCTTCTAATTTTACTAGAGCTATTCTCAAATCTTCTAAAGTTTGACGTAAGAATGAATTATCATCAGTCATATGTCTTTCTCCAAGATCTTTCAAATTATTTTCACCGTTGGCTCAACCTTTCCACTCTTCATTCCGGAGTGTCTCAACAATTCTTGGTGGTGTTTCTCGTCGTCATTCTCAACACATTTGAAGACCGAAGAAGAGTTTTACCTCCATATCTTATTCGTTCTCTCAGAGATTCGTGGTTCTAGTTTGAGGCCATCCTCTCATAATTGTTTTGATTCTGAGAATTTTTTTCACCTATCCGGAGCAATTCAGGAGTACTTTTCAGTTTGATCATCTGGAGCCCATCATCCCAGATTTATTCATTCTCAGCTTTTAGCTCTCGTTCTCCAAATCTTACTGGTGCATCATTCAAGTATTCTCTTATCAGCTCATAATCTATTCGTTCTCATGGATCTAAATTCTCTCAAGCATCTTTGTTTATTTGCTAATTCTTCCCGGTGTTTCCTTATCTTTACTTCGTTCGTTTTCAATTCTTACGGTGGTTCTTCCAGATTTCTCTTCCTTATCAATTTATTCATTGTCAATCCTACCGGTGGTTCATAGAAGATTTTTCCCAAGTTTGTGCTATATCTACCTTAATCCTTTCTACGATAATAAGTAGTATGCCTAATCCATTGCTTGTCATCAATTAAATTGATGAAGGATAAGCATAATGTAATTCTTATTCTTGTTTCATCGAGTGAACCCAATTCCCTATTCCGTAGGCTCATCAAATTCTCGGTTTCATTTGTTTCATCTTTCTTTTCCGGAGTTCCAAGCTTTTCCGCATTATATCGTTGTGAAGATTCATCTAAATCATCGCAAGGCTTCACCTTGTGTTTTCAACTTCTCTTTCCTTCTGTTTGATCATCCTTTTGTTACCGGAGTTCTTCATGGAGGTTCTACATAATGGTTCATCAAGGATTTAATTACTTCTCAAAGTGTTCATTGAGATTCTTTTCAGAGGAGCTCAAGCATTCTTCATCTTGCAATCCGGAGCGCACTTGTTCTCCCTTATCTTTGAGGTCATAATATATCATTCTTCATTCACAAGAATGAAATATTTTAAATCCATCAATCTCGTCAGTGGAGTTATCTTGGGTTATATTTCACCTAAAGACTTCCCTAAGGATTGTCGCTAATTGTGATGTTCATATATGGTCCAAGTTCTTCATCTACCCTCCCGGTGAAATAAGTTCTCGTCTCCTTGTTAATATCAATCCAATCTATCATTTCCGTCAGTGGCAGAATTTCACCTCATAGTTTTGAGATGTTTTCCATAAGACCACAACAAGTTTACTCTTTTCGTTGTTGGTTTTCCAACAACTCCGTTCGAACCTTCTCCTAAAGATGCTTTTGCAAGCTCATTTAAGGTAGAAGATGTTGTTTTCTTCTCCGTTCTTTTGTTCCGACGATCCAACTTCTATTCTTTCTCCCGGAGGTCTATTGATGTTGCTCTTTTCACTCCTCATCTCGGTTTGTCAAGACCATATTCTTTCCTTTGCTAATCTTTTTTTTCCAACCGGTGTGTCGTGTTTTCATTCAAGTATCTTCTCATCTTATCAAGTTCTTATTCAATTCCTTTTCTTTTCAATCGGAGTGCTGCCCGAAGTTGTTCTTCCTTGTTCCTCTTTTCAAACGGAGTGTTTTCAACTTCGTCATCTCCGTGGTATTCTTTTCTCGAAATGGCTTAACCTTTTCAAGGTTCTTTGGTCTCACTCGTTTGTCAAAGAAGCAACTTAGTTTTACCTCTTCTCTTTCCCTTCCGTTTTCCCTCCGGTGCCATTCTAGATCTCGGGACGAGATCCTCTCATAGTGGTGGAGTGTTTTAACGCCCCAAGACCGGAGCTTCAGATGCCTTCCATGTTTCCGAGTGTTGTCGGGTGATTCGTTTTGGTTCATTGCATCATGTGCTTTGCATCATGTCATCATGTCATAAGTCTTTTGCATCTCAACTAAATAAACCGTATGGATCTTCGATCCATTTAAACCGATGGAATTCACATGGTGATTCTCTTTACAACATATCCTCTTGATATTTAGAGAGCTATAGTAAATATTCCAATTATTTGGATTTACCGCAAACACACTTGCAAAATATCCCAATGCCTTTGTTATCTTAATTCTTGGTCTCCAACATGGCCATATATTTCTTTCATCATATTCCGGAGCTCCACCAAAAACCTCAACATTTTTGGACCTCCCTATCACCTACTTCCTATGCAAAACCATTTGAATTAAATTCAAATGATTTCGTTTCAAACTTCACCCATGTGATCATTTCCATTTTTCGTGGATCAGGCTCATTTTTGTGACTCTGAGAAAATTTAATTCATGTCCAAACTCCACTGCAATCCCTCTTGGCTTTTCTTCCAAGTTTCTTTTCTTTTATTTAGTTAAAAGAAAAAAAGATTTGGAGGGAGAAGAGAGAGCCCACCAGCCTGGCCGTTTTCTTTTCCATTGGGCTGGCCTCCCAAGGCCCACTCCCCAGCTAACCCTAGCGCAGGGAGAGAGCCCATCTCCTCTCCCTCTCGATCCCATCTCTCCCTTGACCCCTTCCCGCACCGCCGCCTCTCCCTTCGTCCCTCCCAACGCTCGATCCCCTCGCGCTTCTCTCGATCCCGCATGTCTCCCCCTCCTCCTCTTGCGCCACAGAGGAGACCCTCTCCTCGATCCTCACCCTCCCCTTGGCGCTGCCATGCCGGCCTGCGATGCTACCGCCGAGCTCCACCATGACCATGCCGGCCTCTCGTCCTTCCTCGCCGTGCCTCTGCCTCTGGCTGTCGCCAGCGAGCAGCTCTCCTCCTTCTTCCATGGTGGCTGTCGCTCTTGCCAAGTTCCTCGTCCGGATCCGTCAAGCCCCGCCGCCTCCTACTGTTTTCTTCCCTCGCCGGAGCCGCGTCAAGTCACGTTGCTGCCCCGCTTTCCCGTCTTCGCCAGCGCATGTCACCGCCCCGCCGCCCGCATGGCTCCAGCCTGCAGCCGCTGCTCCCTTCGTCGAGGAGTCGCCGCGCCAAGTCCCTGTGCTAGGCGTCTCCGCCTCTGCTACGCTCCGCCTTGCTGCCCCGACGTGCCATGTCCTCGTCGCCTTGCCGCTCCATGCCCATCGCTGGACCTCCCATGCTGCTCCCTGCATCAGTCCTAGGGCCGACCCTCTCCCCCGCGAGCACTTCCGGCTGCTTCTGTTGTCGCAACGTCCCCGAACAGACGGCTACCTCCATTTGGATTTTGTCAAGTTCCGCTTCAACAAGTGTACCCCTACGTTTGGTTACCGCACCGGACCGCCAAGTTCGACTACCGCACGGTTACGCCAAGTTCATCTACGAAATGTGTACATCTACTCCGTCAAGACCTGGACTGACAAGTACCCCAACGTCATGTGTACAACGACCGTCGCTGAAGACCCGGGTAGCAAAAACGTCAAGTACCTACGACCGAAGAACGACATGTACCTCTCCGAAAAACAAACATGTACCACTACGTCCGAACACCTCGAACCCGTCAAGTCTGACAACGATTGTGCACAACTACCGACAACGTGCTTGTTGCCAAGTACCCTCTCCGGATCGTCATGTTCGACTACCGATAAACATGTAACACTACCGTCGCCGAGATCGCAAGAACCTCTACCATCGACCCTAGAGCATGCAAGAACGACTACTTCCACTACCGCCGTCGCGAGAACATCTACTTCCTCTACCTTGCACCGAACGAGAACTATTCCGCTTGCACTCTTCGAAGGTATAACCTCGAGACGACGTCCGTGAATGAATGCTTGCAATGTTTGAGATGCTCAGGTTTTGCACCATGTCCAAATTGTCACTCGTTTCCTTATCGTCAACTTGCGGGACACCCAGAATCCGAGAGCGCCCCACCATCTTTTGCACGCATCCGCACACTTCTCATTTGCATCGGTATCTCAATCAAGTTACCGGAACCGGAACGCTACTGTGGCACCATTTTCGTTATCGTTGCCGTGGCATCCTTTTTCATTTCCGCCACAATGACAAATCCTTCATAATGCTCTTGTCAACTTTTCATATAATTGCATAAAACTTGAACATGTCATCCGCATCATGTTAAAAACATTAAGATGGTTTAAATTGGTGTTTGCATTAATTTACTAATGCATATGGGGATTTACCGGATTTGTTGTTTGCTATATCCGGCCCCATTTAAATTGTTTACATAGATAATCCCTTTATGTTTCACCTCTTGACATGCTTAACAACATTTAATATTGTTGGGTACATAAATGAGATCGAACTAAATAACTTGAATGTGGTGTTTCGTCAATATGCAACGGAGTTGCATATTGAGCTGCACTTAATTTGTAGGGTTGTTTGTGCACTTTGCCATGCCATGCCTCATTAAACCGGACATGCATCATACTTGATTGTGCATCATGCCATGTTTACGTGGTGGTTGTTTACTATGTTGTTTGCTTTCTTTTCGGTGTTGCTTCTTCGGGTTAGTTCCGATAACGTCGCGTTTGTGAGGATCCGTTCGTCTATGTCCGTTTATCTTCTTCATGGGCTCGTTCTTCTTCCTTGCGGGATTTCAGGCAAGATGACCATACCCTCGAAATCACTTCTATCTTTGCTTGCTAGTTGCTCACTCTTTTGCTATGCCTATCCTGCGATACCTACCACTTGCTTATCATGCCTCCCATATTGTTAAGCCAAGGCTCTAACCCACCTTGTCCTAGCAAACCGTTGTTTGGCTACGTTACCGCTTTGCTCAGCCCCTCTTATAGCATTATTAGTTGCAGGTGAAAATTGGAGTTTGTTCCATGTTGGAACATGGATATTTTGTTGGGATATCACAATATCTCTTATTTAATTAATGCATCTATATACTTGGTAAAGGGTGGAAGGCTCGGCCTTATGACTGGTGTTTTGTTCCACTCTTGCCGCCCTAGTTTCCGTCATACCGGTGTTATGTTCCCGGATTTTGCGTTCCTTACACGGTTGGGTTATAATGGGAACCCCTTGACAGTTTGCTTTGAATAAAACTCCTCCAGCAAGGACCAACCTTGGTTTTACCATTCGCCACCTAGCCTTTTTCCCTTGGGAGTCGCGCATTCCGAGGGTCATCTTTATTTTAACCCCCCGGGCCAGTGCTTGTCTAAGCGTTGGTCCGAACTAGAGTCCTTTGCAGCGCCACCTCGGGGAAACTTGAGGGCTGGTTTTAGTTGTACAGAGCGCTCATCCGGTGTTTCCCTGAGAATGAGATATGTGCAGCTCCTATCAGGATGTCGGCGCATCGGGCGGTCTTGCTGGTCTTGTTTTACCATTGTCGAAATGCCTTGTAACCGGGATCCGAGTCTGATCGGGTTGTCTTGGGAGAAGGAATATCCTTCCTTGACCGTGAGAGCTTGTGATGGGCTAAGTTGGGACACCCCTGCAGGGATTTTATGTTTCGAAAGCCGTGCCTGCGGTTATGGGTAGATGGGAATTTGTTAATGTCCGGTTGTAGAAAACTCGACACTTAACTTAATTAAAACGCATCAACCGCGTGTGTAACCGTGATGGTCGCTTCTCGACGGAGTCCGGGAAGTGAACGCGGTGTTGGATTTATGCTTGACGTAGGTTGTTCTAGGATCACTTCTTGATCATAGATCCTCTACCGTGCTTTGCCTTCTCTTCTCGCTCTCATTTGTGTATGTTAGCCACCATATATGCTAGTGCTTGCTGCAGCTCCACCTCATACCTTTTCCCTACCTATAAGCTTAAATAGTCTTGATCGCGAGGGTGTGAGATTGCTGAGTCCCCGTGACTCACAGATACTTCCAAAACCAGTTTGCAGGTGCCGATGAAACCGTGCAGGTGACGCAACCGAGCTCAAGGCGGAGCTTGATGAAGATCGTGTTCTTTATGTTGTTCCGTTTCTAGTTGATCAGTAGTGGAGCCCAGTTGGGACGATCGGGGATCTATGTAGCATTTGGGGTAGTCTTCTTTTATTTTGGTTCCGCAGTTGGACCTTGATTGTATCTGGATGGTGTAATGCTTTATTCATGTATTGTGTGAAGTGTCGATTGTAAGCCAACTATGTTTCTCTTGCCCTTATGTATTACATGGGTTGTGTGAAGATTACCTCACTTGCGACATTGCTTTCCATGCGGTTATGCCTCTAAGTCGTGCTTCGACACGTGGGAGATATCGCCGCATCAAGGGCGTTATAGAGAAGGGGCCGAACATGGCGGCAGAGAGAACATGGACTCCACACCGCAAAGTTCGACGGTACTAACTTCAATCGTGCGGGACCCTCATGTTCAAGCACTGCTTCGCAAGGAGACGAGTACTAAGAGAGCTGCTTCTAGAGAGGAGGCTAAGCTGCAGCAACTGGTGGTAGACTCGAACACTCCATTGTATGATGGTTGCAATCCTGAGGTGACCCGCTTGAGTTTCAAGCTCCAACTCCTGAAGACGAAGGTTAAAAACAAATGGACCGACACTAGCCTCGATGAGCATCTCAAGTACCTAAAGGATGTTCTTCCCGCGGGGAATCTATGTCCTACTAGTGTGGATGAGGCTAAGAAGATCGTGTGCCCTCTTGATCTGCCGCACATTAGATACCATGCATGCATCAATGATTGCATAATTTATCGGAAGGAGCATGCGGAAAAAACAAGCTGTCCGATGTGCAATGCTTCTTGATACAAGAAGGCCGGGAAGAAATGTCCCTAGAAAGATGTATGGTACTTACCGATCACTCTCCGTCTCCAGTGGTATTTCATAGATCCCAAGGAAGCAAAGCTCATGCGCTGGCACGCGGAGAGGAAGAAGCCCGACAATGGAGATGATCCAAAGCTAAGACACGTCAAGGATGGAAGCCAGTGGAGAGCGTTGAATGGCTTCTATCGGTATTTCGAGTGTGATGTAAGGAACATCGTTCTTGGTGCGTGTACCGATGGCATGAATCCGTTTGGCAACCAGAACACCAACCATAGCACATGGCCGTGTTTGTATGGATGTACAACCTACCCCCTGGTTGTGAATGAAGTCAAAGTATATTCACGTGAGCATGCTGATTCAAGGGCCGAAACAACCAGGAAATTATATTAATCTGTATCTGGGGCTACTTCAAGAGGAGTTAGACACGTTATGGAAAACACCGTCCAAGACATGGGACGCCAGCAAAGGGGAGTATTTCTACATGAGAGCCACGCTGATCACGATGGTGCACGACTATCTCGGTTACAGATATGTCGCAGGCCAGGTGTGCCATGGATATTGCGGATGCACGCGGTGCATGGATGATACAACGTCTCAACAGCTAACATCGAGGAAAGATGGTGGGTCTAGGAAAATCGTGTACACGGGGCATCGAAGATGGCTTGATCAGGACGACGCATGGAGAAACCATGGAGATCTAATCAATGGTCA
The DNA here is from genome assembly GCF_002162155.2 of Triticum dicoccoides. Lineage (NCBI taxonomy): Eukaryota > Viridiplantae > Streptophyta > Magnoliopsida > Poales > Poaceae > Triticum > Triticum dicoccoides. The sequence goes on along the minus strand of NC_041390.1, from coordinate 224,367,023 downwards.
CGCTGAGCATCGAGGACCTCCATGTAAGCGGAGCGGCTTCGGAATCGATGAGCTATTGAAAAACTGGGAACAGTGCCCCGCACCTGGAAAGATGATGAAAATGGCGCCGGAACCGCTACTGAAGGTATGGAAGACGAGGTTTGTGTTCTAGGACTTGGAGTACTGGCACAAACTCGACACACCTCATTGCCTTGATCAAATGTATATCTGTAACAATGTACTTGAGAGCTTGCTCGCGACACTGATGAACATGCCGGATAAGACCAAGGATGGGCCGAAGGAAAGAAAAGACTTGCAAGATTTGAATATCAAGGATGATCTGCACATGCCGCCCCATAAAAAGACAGACGAGACAGAGACGGAGACAGAGGCGCGGGAGAAGAAGGGCAAGAAAGTAAAGGAATAGGATTATTACCCCCTTCTTGCTTCACCTTAAGTCAGGCTGAGATCGATCAATTCTTTAAGTGCCTTACCGAGGTCGAAGTTAGTTCCAGTTACTGTGGCAAGATAAGCAGATATCTAGACACGGACAAGAAAAGGTACGGCGGGATGAAGTCCCATGACTGTCATGTGATGATGACGCAGATACTACATGTTTCCCTTAGAGGGATAATGGGCAAGCACGTCCGTGACATGCTTATTGGTCTCTGCAACTTTTTTGATGCCATCTCTCGAAAGTCGATCAGTGTGAAGCAGCTCCGAAGGCTATTGGAAGAGATCGTTGTGATACTGAATGAACTTGAGTTGTACTTCCCGCCCGCGTTCTTTGACGTCATGGTGCATCTGTGTGTCCATATTGTGGATGACATAATAGACCTGGGGCCGTCATTCCTGCACAATATGATGCTGTTTGAGAGGATGAATGGGATCATCAAAGGATTTGTTTGTAACATGTCCCGTATGGATGGAAGCATCGTCTAGGGCTATCTGACACAAGAGTGCATCTCTTTCTATGAGAATTTTCCATATGGCGCAGACTAGCTACCTAGTGTTGGTGTTGGTTTGCCCATTAACAAGCACGATGGGAGGCTCGAAGGAGAAGGTCACTCCAAATGTCGCAAGGAACCGCACGTGGCATACTCAGATTGACGCAATGACTTTGACAGAGCAAACTTGGTAGTGTTACAACACCTAGACGAGGTAGATCCTTTCGTGGCACTGCACAAAGAAATTATCGCAAAGAAGTATCGTGACCGGGGGGTATGCAGGACGGACCCCGAAGTTACTAGAGAGCACAACTCCACTTTCATGTATTGGTTCAAAGAGCATATTATTGCTAATCCCCCAGAAGAGGGCTCTAAGGACGGATTGCTCATATACGCCTTAGCACATGGACCCTCGCCCAACCTCGTCACCTAGCAGGAATAAGATATCAACGGATACACATTCTACACGGAGGCCAAATATATGGATAGTGATGATCAGAACTCAGGGGTGATGATGGAATGCATGACCGGTAGTGACAATGGCGCAACTGAGAGATTTTACTGAAGGGTCGAGGAGATCTGGGAGCTTGACTACTCTGCACAACATGACGATGTACCGTGTCAGATGGGCTAAGAATGTCGAAAGAGAAAACCGGTATTTCACTACCATGACTATACCCGACGCCAAGAGCGCTACCGTGAACGCTATCGCAAAAAATGACCATGGATACACGCTAAGCACGTGACACAATGCTTCCTCATAACCGACCCGCGCAATCCCAGCCATGTTGTCGTGAGGAGAGGCAAAATGAACATCATTGGAATGGATGGAGTCACCAACGAGGAAGACTACGACCAGTACGGCAACCCAATGAGGGAAGATGGCAATGACGATGAAGTATACGTCAAAAGAAGAATCAATACTACATTACCTAAGAAAAATCGTGCTCGATGGAAAAGGAAAAGTCACAATGAGGGTCTCAATTATTCTTCAACGAACAAGAAGGGAAAGCAGCTCACTCAAAAACGAATATGTCAACGCAGAGGAACCGTATGTTATCGGTCAAATGATGTAATGTATATGTTCCTATTTTGTGTACACATTTAGCCATTATGCATGGGTCCAATGATGTAATATATATATGTTCCTATTTTGTATACATACTTAACCGTCAAATGATGCAATATATATCGCCTTAGTTATATAAATTGTATCACCTTCCCTTCGTTCACTGCTCTCGAAAAAAAGGAAAAGAAAAGTGAGAGAAAATAAAGGAAAAGAAAATAGAAGAAAACAAATAGGAAAACCGCTATAGGTACTGGTTATAGCAGTAGCGCTTTTCTGAAAAAGAGCTATAGCTAGTCAAGGTAGCAGTAGCGGTTTCCGTATAAAACCGCTATAGCTACCTGTAATAGCAATAATGCTATCTGCATAAAAGCACTATAGCTAACTTAGTTATAGCGCATTTGTTCTAAACGCGCTACTGCTACGTTCACTTAACGCCCAAAATCCTCACTCTCTCTGCTTCATCCCGCCTCTTTTCCCCCCAAATCCCCACTCTCTCTTCCCCCATCGCGTCGCTGGAGCCCTGCCCTCGCCGCGGCCCTGCGCTCGCCCCCGACCCCGGCGCACGCCCCCGACCCCAGCCCCGACCCCGACCCCGG
>NC_041390.1:224342333-224363783 GCF_002162155.2 Triticum dicoccoides | reverse complement strand
CCCTCCTCTGCTTCCTCCCCTCCCAACCTCGGCCGTCGTCGGGCCTGCTTCCTCGCCCCTGCACCCTCTGTAAGCCCCCCACCGCTCCTCCTCTCTCTGCTAGCTAGGGTTCTTTGGTTAATTTACTTAGGTTTTAGTTAGGGAAGTAGGTTAATTAGGTTAACTATTTAGTTATGAATTTAGCTAGGTTTGTATGAACCATAGGTTTCAAAATAGGACATAAATTTAGGGTTAAGCAATTGTAGTTAAAAGAAAAGGCAGAATTTAAGCAATTGTCCAAATCAACATCCCATGTTAAAGCAAATTTAGGTAGGCTGAATTTACTTTCAAATATTGTGAAGAAAAATGACTTCTTGCATTTTTCTTCAAGTTCTATATTTTTCTTCCTTTTATATGCAAATTTGAAGTGGACATGTGATGTTTTGGACATGTAATATTTGGAATTTGGACATGTCATTTGGACATGTGATGTTTTGGACATGTCATATCTGGAAAATGATGAATATGTGTAGGGTAAATGATCCGAGTGGCCTATGTTACGTCGGAATGTTGATTCATTTCCGTTCCGGTGAATTTCAGGCGCTTGATATGTCCATTTTTTAGCAAAGGTCATGCCGAAGTTTTCCGTGAATTTTGGCATGACTTGTGCTAGATAGTAGGCATATCGAGTGCCGGGAGTTGCTGGGAAACGGTATCTAGCAAACATAGATCTTTTTATGTCATTTCTCATTTTTTTCATAGTTTTAGAATTAAACAAAGAGACTTAATCATAGGAAACATGTCGAACAACGAAGAAACCGGGCCTTCTGACCAAGATGCAGATGAGATGGATTATGAGGGTGAATAAGAGTACCTCGACTTTTGTCTGCTAAGCACGGTCAAGGTTTGCAGGTTCGCCTCGATGATGGTACTGATGCCGACATCGACACCGACGGCGCCGGCACCGATGGCGGCGCCGAGACCGGCGGGGAAGGTACCAGCGCCAATGTCGCTGCCGAAAAGAAGAAGCAGAGGATAAGAAAACCTAACAAACTAGGCATTGGACGATTGGTGATCACAAATATGGCACCTAGCAAGTTTGAGCCATTAGAGCCGGAAGAACCTCGCATGTGCTATGGGAACCAAGTAGGATGCATCCTACGGGATGCGCGAGCATCAACGACGATGACTTAAGGAGTAAAGAACATTTGATGCAGTTGCTCCTGACAAAGTTGCACAAGAGATTCAAGTTCCCCGACCGGGATGATAACATAGAACAACCATGGGATGATCCGAAGATGAAAAAGATTAACAATCACGCCATGGGCATGTTCATCAATGATTTGGACTCCTCGAAAGGGAGGGTGAAACGAGCTATTGAGGCCGAGGAACCCCTGTCCAAGATTCTGGAGGAAAATCCGACACTTACAGAAGAGGAGTTCAAAAAGTTCAAGGACACTTGCGCTACCGAGGCAGCCAAGACTAAGGCTGCGAAATGCAAGAGCCTTCAGCACAGGAACATGGGGAAGCATCTCCTCAGAAGCTGTGGCTACCTCGGTAAAAGGCCCATATGGGATAAGGAGGACGTGGAACATGAAGCCGCGGGTCTCCCAGACCCCTTCGTGAAGTTCACCAACCCCTTGGAGCGTGACTTCATCAGGGCCCGCTACAAGTGGGACAAGGAAAATAAGGTTTTTTACATGGACCAGATCACGAGGAGATTGATTAGACTACTAGTAATTATTCTTTTACCACCTTACATTTAGCTCTAGATCTAGTCGACTACACATTCGTAAACGGTTCACGTTCCTTCTCCAGGAGAAGCAACACCAGCTTGCAGCCGAAAGCCCTACTTCTTCAATGAGGCCCAAGTGGGACACCCCTCTCAACCGGGACTTGAATGAACTTAAGGGACTCCCTTTGGGCGGCCAGCGGCCACAATATGAACATGTGCACGGCGCCACGTGGAAGGTGTTTTATAACAAGGGCCCGAAGGCCAAGAAGTAGAAAAAGAAGTTTAGTCGGGCGGACATCAATCAGAAGGTGAAGCTCGTGTTCGAGGAAAAAGAAGTTGAGGACGCGAAAAAAACACTCGAAGAGAAAAATGAGTTGCTACAGCAGGCAGTCAATGCAGCTGTAACTGCCTGCAGAAATGATTTTGCTACTAAGTTGGTCCCGGCTATCATCAACTGGACGAAGGAAAATCCAGACAAGAAGGTACATGATTTCCCGTTGCCCAGTTTTGTCGCGAGCAACTCCGTGAACAACAACACCACCGCACCATCACTTGCTCACGCAACCGGGCCTCATCTCGCACCCGCACCCGGTCATAGCAGCCCATCCTCAGTCTCTGGCGTGCTAGGAGGGCCTTTGTCTTTGGTTGAGCTCGACGCCCCCACGGTAATTACATGTCGCACGAACATATATATCTAGAATATTCCATTTTCGTTGCCTTTTGGATGTTTCACGCTGCAGACATGTGTTTGCAGGCCGACGAAACCCGTGCACCGTACTCTACTTGATCAAAGGCCAGAAGGTGGACGTGGGAAAGGGGTTGATAATGAAGCCTTTGGATCTCACATTCCACAACCAGCCGATGCCCACTAGGCACTTCAGGGTTACCTTGTCGAGTGTGACATCGGGGCACAAGGATTTGCCTCCTCCATTATGCCTAGGGGGAGAGGACGACAAGACCCCGCCGCAGATTGGAAGCTGCACGAGTTGGGTGCTGCTATGGCCGAAGAATCTTCTTTGTTTGGAGCCAGCCGAGAGCACACCAATAACCACACATCAACAAGCATGTATGGAGACAACCACCCCGCCTATGCAATTACCAGCTCCTGTAGTGCTGGGTGAGAGCGGTGGACGACGTGATGAAGGGGGTGCAAAGGTACTAACTGATGTAATCGGTCCCGTAGAACTGAAATAGATGATTGGACGGAGGAGACGAGGACCCAATGGGTTTCCTCAATACAAATGTGACGTCGCTTGAAGCTACGTCGGTATTTCCCCAAAGAGGGAGGGATGACGCAACACAACAGCGGTAGGTATTTCCCTCAGATATGAAACCAAGGTTACCAAACCAGTAGGAGAACTAAGCAACGGAACGTAAAAAGCCCCTGCACACAGATAACAAATCCTCGCAACCCGACGTGTTAAAGGGGTTGTCAATCCCTTTCGGATACGGTGCCAGAAATTGGTGTGTGACGGTAAAAAGGTTGTAATAAATTAGATAAATAGATCGCAAATAAAATAAAGTGCAACCAACTATTTTTGTATTTTTTGGATTAATAGATCTGGAAATAAATGTAAATAAAAGTAGATCGCAAAGGCAAATAATATGAGAAAGAGACCCGGGGGCCGTAGGTTTCACTAGTGGCTTCTCTGGAGAAAAATAGCAAAGCGGTGGGTGAACAAATTATTGTTGGGAAATTGATAGAAGTTCAAATACTCATGATGATATCCTGGCAATGATCATTATATAGGCATCACGTCCAAGATTAGTAGACCGACTCCTTCCTGGATCTACTACTATTACTCCACACATCGATCGCTATCCAGCATGCATCTAGTGTATTAAGTTCATGGATAAACGGAGTAATGCAATAAGAATGATTGTAGGATCGAAAGTATGTCTAAGGGGGGTGATTAGACTACTTGACCAAATAAAAATCTAGCATTTCCCCAATTTTAAGTCTTGACAGATTTTAGCAACTTAGCACAAACAAGTAATCAACCTACACATGCAATTCTAATAGTATAGCTGCGGAATGTAAAACAATTGCATATGAAGGTAAAGGGAGGAGTTTGGAGGGAGCAAACGCAATGTAAACACGGAGATTTTTGGCGTGGTTCCATAGGTGGTGCTATCGTACATCCACGTTGATGGAGACTTCAATCCACGAAGGGTAACGGTTGTGCGAGTCCACGGAGGGCTCCACCCATGAAGGGTCCATGAAGAAGCAACCTTGTCTATCCCACCATGGCCATCGCCCACGAAGGACTTGCCTCGCTAGGGTAGATCTTCACGAAGTAGGCGATATCCTTGCCCGTACAAACTCCTTGGTTCAACTCCACAATCTTGACGGAGGTTCCCAAGTGACACCTAACCAATCTAGGACACCACTCTCCAAAAGGTAATAGATGGTGTGTTGATGATGAACTCCTTGCTCTTGTGCTTCAAATGAGAGTCTCCTCAACACTCAACTCTCTCTCATAGGATTGGATTTGTTAGAAAGATGATTTGAGTGGAAAGCAACTTGAGGAAGGCTAGAGATCAAGATTTATGTGGTTGGAATGGAATATCTTGACCTCAAGACAAGTGTAGGTGGTTCTCTCTCACAAAATGTATGTTGGAAGTGTAGGCATATTCTGATGGCTCTCTCCATGAATGAAGAGTGGGTGGAGGGGTATAAATAGCCTCCACACAAAATCTAATCATTACACAGAAATCACCAAACTCAGTGGGACCGAATCATACAACTCGGTCAGACTGATTTAGTTCATAATGTGACCGTTAGGGTTTTCGATGGGACCGACATGTCAACTCGGTGGGACCGATTCCATTAGGGTTAGGGCATAACGTAATCTCGGTGAGACCGATTACACAAACTCGGTGGGACTGATTTTGGTAATAGGCAAACAGAGAGTTGGTCAGGCAAACTCGGTGGGACCGATTCGCTCATCTCGGTTAGATCGAAACGTTACGAAAGGGAAACAGAGAGTTTGCATTGTAATCTCGGTGGGACTGATCGCTCATTTCGGTTGGACCGAAACGTTACGAAGGGAAACAGAGAGTTTGCAGTCCCATCTCGGTGAGACTGAGATCCCTATCGGTGAGACCGAATTGATTAGGGTTTCTGGCAGTGGCTATGTCAAGTGAACTCGGTGGCGCCGGATAGGAAATTTTGGTGGGGCCGAGTTTGACTTTTGGTTTGGGACATATGTGGATATGAGAAAGTAGTTGAGGGTTTTTGGAGCATATCACTAAGCATTTTGAGCAAGTAACTTATTAAGCAACACCTCATCCCCTTTTAATAGTATTGGCTTTTCCTATGGACTCAACGTGATCTTGGATCACTGAAATGAAAAAGGTATAGTCTTGTGCTTTGAGCTTGAGCCAATCTTTTGTCCTTAGCATTTTGAGGGGTCCACTTTCTAATCCGTGCCATTCCAATCATTGAGCTTTCCTGAAATATTTATCTTCAAATAGCATTAGCTGAATGAGCTATATGTTGTTAAGAATTACCAAAACCACCTAGGGATAGTTGCACTTTCAATCTCCCCCTTTTTGGTAATTGATGACAACATATAGATCAAAGCTTCCACAAGTGATAATAAGATTGAAAAACATCGTCGCTTTGAGAAGTATGTGATAAGCAAGAGCCCCCCCCCCCTAAATTTGTGCATTATTTACAATTTTCTTTTGAATGCAAATGCACAATCGATTAGGTTCATGGGCCACTCTTCCATGTCACATACATCTTGGTGGAGTGCTCAAAATGATAGAAATTAAAAACATGCACTCATCACCAAGCAAGTGAATGATCATATATGAGATATAATAGATAGCATCATTCAACCAATCATTAAGGTAGCATATGATCAACCACATGATCACATAAGTATCTCACAAGGACATAAAAGTATCTCAGACAAGCACACAAAGCTCAACAATAAGCAAAAGAGAGATAAAAAGCAAGACACTCTCTCTCTCGAAGCCTATGATCTATACATATTTCTCCCCCTTTGGCACCAAGTTACCAAAAAGTTCGAAAATGCATAGTGCTATACGTTTCTCAGGCTTGGTCTTCAGGAGGTGGTGTAGAGAGAACTCCAAGGACGAAGGCTTCCGATGACGTAGTTGGAGCTGATGGAGTGGGTGCTAGAGGTGGCACTAGAGCTGTAGCTGCTGGCGCTGACACTGAAGCTCTGGCATCTGAGACTGGCACTGCAGCAGACCTTGGACCTCGTGGCACATGCTTAAAGGCATCAGTAGTTGCCTTTCCTTTCTGAGGGAGTTCTGGATTAGGGGGTCCTCGGACAGCCGGGCTATATACTTTGGCCGGACTGTTGGACTATCAAGATACTAGATTGAAGACTTCGTCCCATGTCCGGATGGGACTCTCCTTTGCGTGGAAGGAAAGCTTGGCAATTCGGATATGTAGATCTCCTCCCTTGTAACCGACTCTGTGTAACCCTAGCTCCCTGCGGTGTCTATATAAACCGGAGGGTTTTAGTCCGTAGGACAACAACAATCATGCCATAGGCTAGCTTCTAGGGTTTAGCCTCTCCGATCTCGTGGTGGATCAACTCTTGTAATACTCATATCATCAAGATCAATCAAGCAGGAAGTAGGGTGTTACCTCCATCAAGAGGGCCCGAACCTGGTTAAACATTGTGTCCCCCGCCTCCTGTTACCATCCGCCCTAGACACACAGTTCGGGACCCCCTACCCGAGATCCGCCGGTTTTGACACCGACATTGGTGCTTTCATTGGGAGTTCCACTGTGTCGTCACCATAAGCCTTGATGGCTCCTTGGATCATCGGCAATGATGCAATCCAGGGTGAGGTTTTTCTCCTCGGACAGATCTTCGTATCCGGCGGCTTCGCACTGTGGGCCAACTCGCTTGGCCATCTGGAGCAGATCGAAAGCTACGCCCCTGACCATCAGGTTAGGTTTGGGAGTTTGAACTATACTACCGACATCCGCGGAAACTTGATCTTCGACGGATTCGAGCCCGCGTCAGGTGCGCCGGACAGTCACGACGGGCATGACTTAGCTCTACCGCCGGAGAGTGTTCGGGAGATCACACCTGTGGCGACTCCGGCCCTTGATCCGGAGCAGACCGCACTATCCGAGGACGGGTGGATGGACCCCGCCCCGGAGGCCGCACACTAAGCGGCGATAGAACCCAATACTGACTTCACCTCCTACGAGACCTGTGTTGCCAGACCTTTGGATTCGTCCCTGGCCACGGATGCCTCTCTCTCCTTGTCAGGAGGCCCTTGGTCGAACTATGTTCGACTCGAGTGGGAAGCAGACGATGAAGAAATTCGTTCCCCACCCACCACCCACTTAATAGCCACTGTCGACGACTTAACCGACATGCTTGATTTCGGCTCCGAAGACATCGACGGTATGGGCGATGATGCGGGAGATGAACAGGAGCCACCGCCCGCAGGGCGCTGGACTGCCACTTCATCACATGATATATACATGGTGGATACACCCAAAGAAAATGATGACGAGGAACGGGAGGAAGCAGCGAAGGACAATTCCCTCAAGAAGCAACCAAAGCGACATCGTAAGCCGCTCCAAATCATGCCCCAGCAAAAACAATGATAACAGTGCAAGAAAGAGTAAACCCCTGGTCGACCCCAAAGGGGAAAATGACCACATGAAGCCAGCGGTGGAGCAGGGTGAACCAGTAGATGGCGAACATAGTACGGAGCCGCTGTCCGGTCACGACGACCCCGAGGGTAAAACTCATCAACCTGTCTCCGGAGACTTGAATAGTCCGGACGGCGATGCACATATCATCCCTGAAAGACACTTGGAACAAGAGAACCTTCATAAAAGGCTCATTGAAATCGTGTGGAGCCTGAAGAAGCAGAAGCAAAGGCTTAAGACCATGCAGAATACGCTCAACAGCAGATGGAATAAAGTGCTTGACACGAAAGAAAAGTACAGTGGTAATCGCCACACAAAAAGCTATCCAAAGCGCAAGCTGTTGCCTGAATTCGACGATGAGGCCTTAGAGCCCACTCAGCCGGAAAATAAAACAGCAGATCAACCGGACCGGCCACCCCGTGGTCGCGACAGCGCGGCTAACGATGACGTACACAAGTCAGCACACGACCTACGTGAGGACCTACACAAAAAGCCGGTTTGACCAGGTCCCTTTACGGACCTAGGAAGCGCGTTCTGGCACAGGATCATCGCCGCCCAAATGACTATACTGACAGGATAATAGTTTGGAATCAAAACTGAACACTACAACCGTCAGACACACCCAAATACAGGGGTGCCGTGCACCCCCTATGCTTCACCGACGAGGTATTGGACCATGAATTCCCAGAAGGATCCAAACCCGTGAACATAGAGTCATACGACGGAACAACAGACCCTGGGGTCTGGATTGAGGAATTTATCCTTCACATCCACATGGCTCGTGGAGATGATCTCCACGCCATCAAATACTTTCCCTTAAAGTTGAAAGGACCAGCTAGGCACTGGTTAAAAAGCCTCCCTAAAAACTCAATTGGAAGTTGGGAAGATCTCGAAGACGCTTTAGGGCTAATTTTCAAGGGACCTATGTCCGACCTCCGGATGCAGACGATTTAAGTCACATAATTCAGCAACCCGGAGAGTCAGCCCGAAAGCTTTGGAACAGATTCCTCACTAAGAAGAATCAAATTGTCGATTGCCCGGACGCTGAAGCCTTAGCGGCTTTCAAACATAGTGTCTGGGACGAATGGCTTGCCAGACACCTCGGCCAGGAAAAACCAAAGACAATGGCAGCCCTAACAAGCCTTATGACCCGCTTTTGCACGGGCGAGGATAGTTGGCTGGCCCGCAGTGGCACCAGCGACCCAAGCACATCTGAAGTCAGGGATGGCAATGGAAAACCACGACGCAATAAAAGCAAGCGTTGAAGCAACGAAGACAGCCCGGACAACACGGCGGTAAACGCCGGATTAAGGGGCTCTCGACCCGGTCAACGGAAAAAGCCTTTCAAAGGCAGCAGAGATGGACTGTCCAACCTAAACAAGATTCTGGACAGATTATGTCAGATTCACGGCACCTCCGATAAACCTGCAAATCACACCAACAGAGAATGATGGGTCTTTAAGCAGGCCGGCAAGCTAAATGCCAAACACAAGGGGAGGGAGACACCAAGTGAAGGCGAGGATGAGCCTCACCAACAAAACATTGGGGGACAGAAAAAATTCCCATCAGAAGTCAAAACAGTGAACATGATTCATGTAACGAAGAGGAGGAGCACACGCGCACTCCGAAACGTATACACCGTAGAGCCCGTTACCCCCAAGATCAACCCTTGGTCGGCCTGCCCAATCACTTTTGATCGCAGGGATCATCCGACTAGTATCCGGCATGGAGGATCGGCTGCCTTGGTACTAGACCTAATAATTGACGGATACCATCTCAACCGAGTCCTTATGGATGGCGGCAGTAGTCTTAATCTGATATATCAAGACACAGTCCGCAAAATGGGGATAGACCCAACAAGAATCAGCCAAAGCAATACTACCTTCAAAGGAGTAGTACCAGGCCCAGAGGCCCGCTGCACGGGCTCTATAGTACTAGAGGTTGTATTCGGTTCTCCCGACAACTTCCGAAGCAAAGAATTAACCTTCGACATCGCTCCATTCCGAAGCGGCTATCAAGCACTACGCGGAAGAACAGCCTTCGCTCGTTTTAATGCAATACCGCATTACGCTTATCTTAAGCTTAAGATGCCCGGTCCACGTGGCATCATCACAGTTAGTGGAAACTCAGAGCATTCCTTACATGCGGAGGAAAGTACGGCGGCTTTCGCGGCCGAACACTGAACGACCCCTCCAACCGGAATAAATGATCGATCGTCAAGACCACGGACACGGCTAGACGAGTCCGGCGCACCCCTCGCTGTAATAGTTCAGATAAACCCGAGATTGGATCGATGGATATAGCCCCATAGGTGGCACTAGGGGCTTCCCGCATGTAAAAAGGACTATAGTTCGGTTTGACCTTACTTAGATTGAATTTCAATAGTCTATTAAAAATAACCAATTTTCCGCACGTAGACTTTCACCTGGGTTTTTTCTCTCTTGCAGATGACGATCGTGCTACACCCTTCCAGGACACGGCACAATGGAGACACATGCGTAGACGTGCAGCAGGGCCCCGCTCAAAGCTTTCTTTCTAGATTAAGACCCTGTGTAAACCTTTCTCACTGTCTCTTGTTGCTTCACGCCCTCCGGATACTTAGCACAACTGAGAGGGATGCTGACGTTATTGGCATTTTCGCCACGATAGACTGATGCACATACTTGGAAATTTAGGGTTCATTATCAAGGGCTTTGCTCAGCCCGGTATATGTTGTAAAGTCCGAATACCTTAGGGAGTGTTCGGCGTCGCGAGTTTGGCCTTATATGCATCAACTCCAAATCATGTCTTTGGTCAAATGTTGGGTTTGCCCGGCTCCCATGTTTTGCTACCTTACGTTCCGCTCTATCGGCTAAGGTGGCACCGGGAGAACTACTGTGATTGTGCCCTGGTTCATCTGGATGAGCACCTCAGTAGAGAAAGCCGAAAACTGATTGTCATGATAAAGCACGAGACTGGTCAACCACTCGAGGACTCAGCAGAATCTTCACGATTCCTCTGCATTAACGAAGGACCGGTTTCCCGGTAATGTATGTACGCGCACCGTATTCGGATAAGCGCGGAAGTACCAGGGGCTATATAGTAGCCCCACTATCAAACTCCTATGGCTAAGTGCAAGTGTTAAAGCAATATAGTCCGATTGCCTTGTTCGCCGCGCTATCACCTCCTTCATTGACCAAGACGCTGGATCAAGTGTGAATATGTGCTTTTCTGAACACCCCCGCATTATGTGCGTGGGGGCTGAAGCCGACGACTGCAAACTTTCAGGTTATATACTTACATAAACGGCCGCACAGGAGGCATCATAATACCTTCAGGCAATAAAAACAGCCTGTATAATTCAAATCATACTATTTTTCCAATGGAGATACATGTCACTCGAACATGATACTCTTCGAGCACTGAGCCTCTATTAAACGAGCGCCTTCTAGGACTTCTTCTAAATAGTGCTCGGCCGAGACCTGGCCTACGGCCGGACCCTGGGTTGCAATAGCAGGGGCATCCATCTCTGCCCAGTATGTCTTAACACGGGCAAGAGCCATCCGCGCACCCTCTATGCACGCCGACCTCTTTACGGCATCGATATGCTGCACAGCACCAAGGAATCGTTGCACTAAACCAAAATAACTATCCGGCTTTGGTCCTTCCGGCCATAGATGATCCACGACAGACCTCATGGCAAGCCCGGACAACCTATGGAGCTCAGCCCACTCGGCCATCTGCTCATTTAACAGCAGCGGACGCGTCGGAGCACTGAACTGCGACCAGAACAACTTCTCTACTTCGTGATCTTCTTGATCTTTGAAAAACGCAGTCGCATCAGCAGCACTCATTGCCAACTCCGCATACGCGTCTGCAGCACTCCATAATCGATCTAGAGGGGCATACTTCGAATCTCCAAACTTCGTCCGCAACAAAAAGGGCTTCCCAGCCGTGATATCTCCGGCTTGACGGAGCTCCTCCTCTTCTACTCTGATTTTAGAACGGGTTTCCTTGGCTGCCTCCACGGCTCTCTTTAGGTCAGCCGCTCCCACTTGGCTTTCCTTTTCAAGAAGCTCATATCGGCCGGCGGCATGTTCCAGCTCAACAACCATCTTGGTTATTTCATCTTCGCTCTTGCGATGAGTAGCCTGTTCGGCTCTTAAGTCTTCGGCCGCCTGTAGGGCGGCCACATCACTTCTCCTGGCTTGTTCCTTGGCTCAGGCAAGTTCCACCCGAAGGGTCTCCACGGCGGCAGCTCCATCTGCAGTCAAAACATATTATAGATACTAGCATCATGCTTCTCTTAATACTTGCCGACCACCCGAAAATACATACCCTGTGCCTCGTCAAGCCGCTTGTTCACAAGCGCAATGTCGGCATCTGCCGCGTCCAGTTGCCGGCTTAGTCTGACAAACTCAGCAGTCCGGCCAGCCACTGGACCGTCCGCTGCCTGCACATGAAAGCAGCGCGATCATTACCTGGGACTATGATCCTTTGTTTGCCGCCTCGGGACAGCAACCAGAGTCTCAGGGGCTACTATCTGTATAGAGCACACCTAGCGTGTGCGGTACCGTCAATTTTTTTTGCGTACCTCAAATCCTTTTAGCAGTCTCGTAAAAGCTTCATGCAACCCACTTTTGGCGGATGAGATCCTCTCAACCACCGCACCTGAGGGAGTCTTGGATTAGGGGGTCTCCGGACAGCCGGACTATAACCTTTGGCCGGACTGTTGGACTATGAAGATACAAGATTGAAGACTTCATCTCGTGTCCGGATGGGACTCTACTTGGCGTGGAAGGCAAGCTAGGCAATACGGATATGTATATCTCCTCCTTTGTAACCGACCTTGTGTAACCCTAGCCCTCTCCGGTGTCTATATAAACCGGAGGGTTTTAGTCCGTAGGACACAACAATTACATACAATCATACCATAGGCTAACTTCTAGGGTTTAGCCTCTCTGATCTCATGGTAGATCTACTCTTGTACTGCCCATATCATCAATATTGATCAAGTAGGACGTAGGGTTTTACCTCCATCAAGAGGGCCCGAACCTGGGTAAAACTTCGTGTCCCCTGCCTCCTATTACCATCCGCCTAGACGCACAGTTCGGGACCCCTACCCAAGATCCGCCGGTTTTGACACCGACATTGGTGCTTTCATTGAGAGTTCCTCTGTGTCATCGCCATTAGGCTTGATGGCTCCTTGTATCATCGTTAGCAATGCAGTCCAGGGTGAGACTTTTCTCCCTGGACAGATTTTTGTATTCGGCGGCTTTGCACTGCGGGCCAATTCGCTTGGCCATCTGGAGCAGATTGAAAGCTACGCCCCTGGCCATCAGGTCAGGTTTGGAAGCTTGAACTACAGGCCGATATCCTCGGAGACTTGATATTCGATGGATTCGAGCCTCTGCCTTGTGCGTCATGCGGTCATGATGAGTATGATTTAGCTCTACCATCCGATAGTGTTCAGGAGATCGCACCGGCAGTCGCTCCGACCCTCAATTCGGAGCCAATTGCGCCGTCCATGGACGGGTGGATGGACCCCGCCACGGAGGCCTTACCCTCATCAGCGATCGAGCCGAACATCGACCTTACTCTCCACGGGAGCCGTGTTGACAAACTGCCAGATCTCTCTCCGGCCACGGACTCCGAACTGCCTGCGCCCATTCCTATCGAATCCGATTGGGCGCCGATCATGGAGTTTACCTCCGCGGATATCTTTCAGCACTCGCCCTTCGGCGACATACTGAACTCATTAAGGTCTCTGAGAATCCTGGCCGAACTATGTCCGGCAGGACTGGGATGTGGACGACGAAGAAACTCACGGCCCACCCACCACCCACTTAGTAGCCACTGTCGATGACTTTACCGACATGCTCGACTTCGACTCCGAAGACATCAACGGCATAGACGATGATGCGGGAGGTGAAGAGGAATCACTGCCCACAGGGCACTGGACAGCCACCTCATCATACGATATATACATGGTGGACACACCCAAAGAAGGAAATGTCGACGAGACAGCAGAGGATGACCCCTCCAAAAAGCAACCCAAGCGCCGACGTTAGCAGCGCCGCTCTAAGTCCCGCCAAAGCAAAAGTGGTGATACCGGCACAGGAGATAATAACACTCTGGATAGTGCCGAAGATAACAACAATCCCCTCCAGCAAGATTTAGAGCAGGAGGATGGAGGAGCCAGCCCTCTTGAGAGAGAGGCAGATGGAGAAGCGGAGGATGATAATTACATGCCCCCTCCGAAGACGAGGCAAGCCTCGGTGATGACGAATTCGCCTGCCAGAGGATCCCGTCGAACAAGAGCGCTTCAAGCGTCGGCTTATGGCCACGGCAAATAGCCTTAAGAAAAAGCAGCAGCAGCTTCAAGCTGATCAAGATTTGCTAGCTGATAGATGGACTGAAGTCCTCGCGGCCGAGGAATATAAACTCGAGCGCCCCTCCAAGAGTTACCCAAAATGCAGGTTGCTACCTCGACTGGAGGAAGAAGCGTATGACGCGGCTGACCGGCCACCTCATGGCCGTGATAGAGAGGCATTCCAGCCAAAAGCTCAGCCCGCACCCCGATGCCATTCAAATAAAAAAGCATGGGGAAACACGCCAGACCTGCGAGACGTATTGAAGGACAAAGCAAAACATGCAAGATCGATCTACGGATCACGAGGGCGCGCCACTATGCAAGACGATAAACGTCACGCCAAATACAGTAAAAGTCAATCCGGCCGGGTCGAACACAGCAGGCAAGACCCATTCGAGCTGCGTCGCGATATAGCCCAATACAGAGGCGCCGCACACCCCCTATGCTTCACAGACGAAGTAATGTATCATCAAATCCTAGAGGGTTTCAAACCCGTAAATATTGAATCATACGACAGCACAACAGATCCTGCGGTATGGATCGAGGATTTCCTCCTCCACATCCACATGGCCCGCCATGATGACTTACACGCCATCAAATACCTCCCACTAAAGCTCAAAGGACCAGCGCGACATTGGCTTAACAGCTTGCTAGCAGAGTCCATTAGCTGTTGGGAAGATCTGGAAGCCGCATTCCTCGACAACTTTCAGGGCACTTATGTGCGACCACCAGACATCGATGACTTGAGCCACATAATTCAGCAGCCAGAAGAATCGTCCAGGCAATTCTGGACACGGTTCCTAACAAAGAAAAATCAAATCGTCGACTGTCCGGATCCAGAGGCCCTAGCAGCCTTCAAGCATAACATCCACGACGAGTGGCTTGCCCGGCACCTTGGACAGGAAAAGCCGAAATCTATGGCAGCCCTCACGACACTCATGACCTGCTTCTGTGCGGGAGAAGACAGCAGGCTGGCTCGCAGTAACAACATATCAAAAAACCATGGTACTTCGAATACCAAGGACGGCAATAGCATGTCATGTCGCAACAAACATAAGCGCCGCATTAACAACGATAATACTGAGGATACAACAGTCAATGCCGGATTCAAAGGCTCTAAACCCGGTCAGCGGAAAAAGCCATTCAAAAGAAGCACTCCGGGCCCGTCCAGTTTGGACCGCATACTTGATCGCTCGTGTCAAATACACGGTACCCCTGACAAGCCAGCCAACCACACCAACAGGGAATGCTGGGTGTTCAAGCAGGCCGGCAAGTTAATTGCCGAAGATAAAGATAAAGGGTCACACAGCGATGGCGAAGAGGAGCCCCGGCAGCTGAACACCGGAGGACAGAAGAGGTTCCCCCCACAAGTGCAGATGGTGAACATGATATACGCAACCCACATCCCCAAAAGGGAGCGGAAGCGTGTGCTCGGGGACGTATATGCATTGGAGCTAGTCGCCCCAAAGTTCAACCCATGGTCCTCCTGCCCGATCACCTTCGATCGCAGGGACCACCCCACTAGTATCCATCACGGCGGATTCGCTGCACTGGTCTTAGACCCAATCATTGACGGATTTCACCTCACTCGAGTCCTTATGGACGGCGGCAGCAGCCTAGACCTACTTTACCAGGACACAGTGTGCAAAATGGGTATAGACCCCTCAAGGATCAAACCCACAAAAACGACCTTTAAAGGCATCATTCCAGGTGTAGAGGCCCATTGCACAGGCTCAATTACACTTGAAGTGGTCTTCGGATCCCAGATAACTTCCGAAGCGAAGAATTAATCTTCGATATAGTCCCGTTCCGCAGTGGCTATCATGCACTGCTCGGGCGAACCGCATTTGCGAGATTCAAAGCGGTACCGCATTATGCATACCCGAAGCTCAAGATGCCAGGACCCCGGGGGGTCATCACAGTCAATGGAAACACAGAGCACTCTCTCCGTATGGAGGAGCACACTGTGGCCCTTGCAGCAAAAGCACAAAGCAGCCTCTCAAGGCAATCCACCAGTTCGGTGTTTCAAGACCCAAACACCTTCAAGCGCACTCGGAGTAATCGGCAACTAGACCGCCTGGCACGACCTGAGCTCGCATACCAATGCGGCCCCCACCCCAGTCCCATCCAAGCAGCGAAATCCATGCCATGTGTACATAATTATGCATTAAAAATACCATGGGCACAGGTGGGGAGGGGGCAGAACTACGGCACGCCCCAAGAGGCGGCCTAGACCGCACTAGGGGCTTCCCGCTCTGTTATTTTTCTCTTTCAGGACTTTAATCTCTGGAAACCCTGTCCGGCAGCATGATTGCCGAACACATGATGCAGCAACCAAGGAGGCAAAAAGCTACGTCACACCACGGAACTACCAGGTGGATTACGATAACGAGTGAAATATTTGCTTTAATACTATTCCTCAGCTTGCCCTGGGAAGGGACATAGTCCTACTTTTTGCTTATCGCACTATCTGTATCATCCTGCTTTAACGCATCTATTTGAATAAACAATGCATAACATTAAGACTATTATTGCATTCTTCCTTTTTTATATATGTGTTCCTTAATGACGCCTTGCAACCGTACACTTTGGTACGGCCAATACACCAGGGGTTTAAGTACCCCACAATGCGGCGTGAGAAGTCTGAACACTTTCACAAGTGCGGCACCCCGAACTTATAGCATTATATGCATCAGCTCGGAATCATGTCTTTGGTCAAATGTTGGGTTTGCCCGGCTCCTATGTTTTGGTACCTTACGTTCCGCTCTATCGGCTAAGGTAGCACTAGGAGAACTACTGCGATTGTGCCCCGGTTCTGCTGGGCTAAGCACCTCAATAGAGAAAGCTAAAACTGACTGTCATAATAAGGCGAGAGACTGGTCGTTGTTGAGCGAGGTTTCGAGTCCCTAAAGACTTATGCCGCTTAGAGCGATGAGCCGGTCCTGTCCGGCTTAAAGGCGTGTATCGCGCCTTGAATTTGGCCTTCCGAATACCAGGGGCTTCGCCAAAATTTAAAATTATAGAATTCTATGGCTAAGTGAGAGTGATAAAGCATTATTAGTCCAGTTGGCTTGTTCGCTGTGCTGAGCACCTCCCTCGAAGGACCCAAACATGGGAACAAGAGTGCTCAGGTTTATCCCAAACACCCCAGCACTCGCGGCATGGGGGCAGAAGCCGAGGACTAGCCATCTCTCAGATTGGATAAACAGCCAAACAGAAGGTAACATTTTAAATTCAAACAAGCATTGCATAGCGCATATGAAACAAGTTTTCATCATACAGGATCACACGAGCAAGTTTACTCAAATATTACATCCTTTGAACATTCGTCCGCTACAAGACGGGCACCCTTCAGGACACCCTCATAATAAATTTCGGGGGTGCGATGCTCCTTGCCGTGCGGCGGTCCTTCCTTGATCAGCTTCATGGCGTCTAGCTTGGCCCATTGCACCTTCACACGGGCGAAAGCCCGGCGTGCACCTTCAATACAGACGGACCGCTTGACGACTTCCAGCCGTGGGCAGGCATCCACTAGCCGCCTCACCAGGCCGAAGTAGCTGTTCGGAAGGGCGTCGCCAGGCCACAGCCGGACTATAAAGCCCTTCATGGCATGTTTGGCCGCCTTGTGTAGCTCGACCAGCTGCTTCAGCTGGTCGCTCATAGGCACCGGGTGTTCGGTCCCAGTATACTGAGACTAGAGCAGCTTCTCCATTGAGCTTCCCTCATCAGCCTGGTAAAACTATGCGGCATCCGACACGCTGCGGGGCAAATCTGCGAATGCTCCTGGAGAGCTCCGGATCCGGGTAAGTAATAGGTAATTTACTTTCACATGCTTGCTTTGCATATAGAATGCCTTACCCGTCGCTATTTCCTTCATCGCGTCAATCTCCTGGAGGGCCTTTTGGGCCTCGGCCTTGGCACTGTTTGTGCTCTCGAGGGCCGCGGTAAGCTCAGACTCTTGCGTCTCCAAGTCAAGCTCCAACGCCTCGTGCTTCGTCATGAGAGCCTGGACCTCTTGTTGCACCTCGCCCACCCGTGCCTCTTGCCTTTCTCGCTCGGCACGCTCCTTGGCCGCTTTGTCTTCGGCCTCGGATAGCGCTTGCTTCAGGGACGCCACCTCGGTCGTGGCCCCTGGCAAATATAAGATGATCCTGTCATTTTGCAATCGCGTCTTCTTTTATATATACATATCAATATACAGGGTATTACTTACCTTGGTTCTCCTCGAGCTACCTCTTGGCAAGGCCGAGCTCGTCCTGGGACCCTTTAAGGTCCTGCTTCAGTGCGGCGACCTCCGCAGTCAGTGCGGCAGATGCCAGCAGCGAAGCCTGCATACGCATATTGACATACTTATATTAGACTCCTGCGATATTGTTTGATCCTTTGATCGTATTTTCTTTGTGAACACCGAACAGAGCATCAGGGGCTATTGTCTATGCGGTAATATTTTTCCTATATTTTAACACTTACCTCAAAGCCTGTTAGAAGGCTGGCACATGCTTCAGTCAATCCGCTCTGGGCGGACTGAACCTTCTGGACCACCGCACTCATAATAGTACGGTGCTCCTCGTCGATGGAAGCGTTGTGAAGCACTTCCAGCAGATTGTCCGACGCCTCTGGATGGGCAGAGGTCCCCGGCACAGGCGTCTTGCCCCTCTTAGAAGGAGATCGCCTGCCCGAGTCCGGAACCGCTGGAGGTTCTGGCGCGGTGTTCGGCTGAGGGCCGAACTCGGGGCCCTTAGGGGCCTTGTCCCCTCGGCTCCCGGAGTCTGGAAGGTCGCCTTGAGGCGCCTCCGGGACTGTCTCCCCTCGACCCGGTGCCTCTTGAGACAACACCTTGGCGTCATCCGCAGGGCAAGGGGAGGTGGCGGTCGGAAGTGGATCGCTATCCATATCTGACAAGCCCAGGGAGCCGTTCGACGATACATCGATACAGGCTCGTGGCGGCCTGCATAGTCATATTCGCGTTAGGGAAAGCAGTGTGACAAAGGAATGCTATGAGTTACTCTAGTATCCGAATACTTACGACCTCCCCAGGGGCTTGACCCTGGGCAACCACTCGTCTTCGCCTTCGGCGGCGGCGGTGGACCTGTCCGGAAGGAGAGTCCTTCCCTTCTTGGGCCCTTCGGTGCCCCCAGTTGGAGCGGCCTTCCTTTTCTTGTCTCCCCCAACTGAAGGGGGAGCATCTTCTTCTTCCTCCTTGTCTTCGGGGGAGGAGTGTGCCGCAGAGTCATCGGACGATGAGTCCGATAACACCTGGCGTCGGGAACTCTTTCGGGTTCCCCTGGCCTTCTTGGTCTTCTCTGGCACCTTGTAAGGAGCCGGAGTCAGCATCTCCGTCAGGAGAGCGTTCGCTGGGCCTTCGGGCAAGGGAGCCGGACAGTAGATCTGTCCGGTCGTTTCCTGCCAGTCTTGTCAAAGGAATGGGAGCTTAGATCCCGCATAGAGTCAAACTATGAAAAACAAGTATCCTGTAAGAGGTAAAACAGCTTACCGCGCTGGCTTGGCGCTTCACGCAGAATCCGCGATCCCGGTAGTAGGAGGAGGAACCTCGGCGCCCTTGAATAGCACCTTCCAGGCATCCTCGTGTGTTGTATCGAAGAGCCAGTTCAGAGTTTGGTGCTGGGCTGGGTCGAACTCCCACAAGTTGAAGGCCCGTTGTTGACACGGGAGGATCCGGCGGATGAGCATGACCTGGACTACGTTGACGAGTTTGAGCTTCTTGTTCACCATGTTCTGAATACATGTTTGGAGTCCAGTCAGCTCTCCCGAACTACCCCAGGACAGGCCCTTCTCTTTCCAGGAGGTGAGCCACGTGGGGATGCCAGATTGGAACTCTGGGGCCGCTGCCCATGCAGGCTCACGCGGCTCGGTGATGTAGAACCACCCCGATTGCCATCCCTTTATGGTCTCCACAAAGGAGCCCTCGAGCCATGTAACGTTGGGCATCTTGCCCACAATGGCGCCTCCACACTCTGCCTGGCGGCCGCCCACTACCTTCGGCTTGACATTGAAGGTCTTCAGCCATAAGCCATAGTGGGGCTTGATGTGGAGGAAGGCCTCGCACACGACGATAAACGCTGAGATGTTGAGGATGAAGTTCGGGGCCAGATCGTGGAAATCCAGGCCGTAGTAGAACATGAGCCCCAGGACGAATGGGTGGAGAGGGAATCCCAGTCCGTGGAGGAAATGGGTAAGGAACACTACCCTCTCATGGGGCCTGGGGGTGGGGGTGAGCTGCCCCTCATCTGGGAGCCGGTGCGCGATGTTGTCGGGCAGGTATCCGGCTCTCCTCAACTTCTTGATTTTTCCCTCCGTGGTGGAGGAGACCATCCACCTACCTCCTGCTCTGGACATGGTTGGAGAAGGTTGAGGTGGGAAGTGCGGACTTGGGCGCTAGAGCTCGAGTGTGCGAAAATGGATGAGCAAAGGAGGAAGAAGGCGTGGATGAAAAGGTGAATCCTTATCCCTTTATATGGGTGGATGAAACTATGCGTCCCCACTAGCCTGGTAAAATCGCTTATCCTCCAAGCGCCGTAATCGATGGCGCGGTTGGGTTACCCACGCCCGTATTGATGAGAATCCCATGATAAGGGGACACGATCTCTTCTTTGACAAGACGTGTCAAAAAACTGCCTCGCGTTATGTGCGGGGCTAGTTAAAGGAAACGGTTCGAATAATCACCGGGCCATGACATAATGTCGTGTTCCCAAAACAAGTCAGCAAATTAGATTTGCGGAAATATTATTCTCTCTACGGTGATATGTGGAACTTATTTTGCAGGGTCGGACACTATCCTTGTATTCAAATTCTTCTATGATGTATTCGGAGGAGGAACCCGCCTTGCAATGCCGAAGACAATACTGCGTGCCGGACTCATCGTCATTGAAGCATGGTTCATGGGCTACTGAGGGACTCCTGGATTAGGGGGTCTCCGGACAGCCGGACTATAACCTTTGGCCGGATTGTTGGACTATGAAGATACAAGATTGAAGACTTCGTCTCGTGTCCAGATGGGACTCTACTTGGCGTGGAAGGCAAGCTAGGCAATACCGATATGTATATCTCCTCCTTTGTAACCGACCTTGTGTAACCCTAGCCCTCTCCGGTGTCTATATAAACCGGAGGGTTTTAGTCTGTAGGACACACCAATAACATACAATCCACTACTAGGAAAAGGGCTACTAATGGCGCACCAGTTTTGCCTACTAATGGCGCATCACTGGTGCGCCATTAGTATCACGCCACTAGTATTTTTTACTAATGGCGCATCACTGGTGCGCCATTAGTATAGGCCATTGGTGCGCCATTAGTATAGGCCACTGGTGCGCCATTAGTATTTTTGAATTTTGAAGGCGGGAAAATAGTAGTGGCGCACCATCTAACCCCCACCGTGCGCCATTGCTATTTTTGAATTTTGAATTTGGATCTAGATCGTGATTTTTTTGCCCATTTTTTGCTTGTTTTTTTGCTCGTTTTTTGGCACGATATTATTTCAAATTTTCTTCCTGTTTTTGGATCTTGTACGTTCTTTTGCCGTGTTCTTTTGCCGGAGAGGAGTTCGCCGGAGAGGAGTTCGCCAGAGAGGAGGAGGAGGAGGTCACCGGAGAGGCGCTCGCCTACATCGCCGGAGAGGAGGAGGAGGAGTTCGCCGGAGAGGAGGAGGAGGAGGTCGCCGGAGAGGAGTTCACCGGAGCATCGGAGAGGAGGAAGGAGAAACCATGA
>NC_041390.1:224245105-224342050 GCF_002162155.2 Triticum dicoccoides | reverse complement strand
AGGAGGGAGGAGGAGCTCACCGGAGAGGAGGGAGGAGAAACCGTGAGGGGAGGGGAGGGGAGGAGAGGAGGGAGGAGGAGGTCGCCGGAGAGGAGGAGGAGGTCGCTGGAGAGGAGGAGGGTAGTATGGTGGAGGAGAGAAGGGAAGATGGAGTGGAGAGGAGGAGATGGAGTGGAGGAAAGGTGGAGTGGAGGAGAAGAATGAAGAGGTAAGGAGGAGAGGACCACGCCTAGCCATATATACGACATAGTAATGGCGCACCGCGGGCAGGTGCGCCATTACTCACTTTTTTTATTTTTTTTGATTTATTTTGAATTTTGAAGGCGGGAAGATACTAAGCCATTAGTAACTTTTTTTATTTTTTGACTTATTTTGAATTTTGAAGGCGGGAAGATAGTAATGGCGCACCATGGGTAGGTGCGCCATTAGTAAGTTTGAATTTTTTTGCCTCCCCAGATCTTAAAAGCCCTGTATCTTTTTTCTGTTAGGTTTTTGAGGATTTTGAAATTGTTTAACAAAGTTACCCAGTTAAATTCGGATATAACTTTTCGAGTAGATGATTTTTCATATAAAAAACTTTTTCATCCGAGTTCGTATGCAAAAGTTATGCCCAACTTACAAATTCTCGAGAGATTTCACAAATAAAGTCGAAATTCATATTTGTAAATTTTCACAACAACTAGACCACATATCACATGGGAAACTTATTTTCTTTTATTTTTTTGACATTTGCATCATTTTTTTTATTTTTTTTAAAACTGAAAAGGCGGTCCACGGGGGGGGGGGTGCATTCGGTGGAAGTGGTGGCCAAGTTACTAATGGCGCACCGTGGCATGGTGCGCCATTACTAGTTCAACTAGTAATGGCGCACCACTCCCACGATGCGCCATTAGTAGTTTTGAAAAAATTGAATTTTTTTTTACTAATGGCGCACCGTGGATGTGGTGCGCAATTAGTATTTGGACACTAATGGCGCACCAACACATGGTGCGCCATTAGTATATAGTAATGGCGCACCACATGTCTGGTGCGCCATTAGTGTCAATTCAATCTATAGCCCTTTTCCTAGTAGTGATCATACCATAGGCTAGCTTATAGGGTTTAGCCTCTCTAATCTCGTGGTAGATCTACTCTTGTACTACCCATATCATCAATATTAATCAAGTAGGACGTAGGGTTTTACCTCCATCAAGAGGGCCCGAACCTGGGTAAAACTTCGTGTCCCCTGCCTCATGTTACCATCCGCCTAGACACACAGTTCGGGACCCCCTACCTGAGATCCGCCGGTTTTGACATCGACAGCACCCTTTAAGTACGATGCTCCTCCGAGATAGCCGCTTGCTCTAAAATACCTTTCAGTACGTCCGGTTGTGCACTGGACAATCCTGGACTATTTTTGTTACTCCCCTTAGGAGCTGAATACTCTGGACTTCGGGTGGCCGAAGGGTTACCTTCTGGCCTTGGCGGATCAGGAGAAATCCTCTGTGATGACACCTCAGTGTCATCTGCCGCAGGAGGCGGGGAGACAAGGGGAGGCGTTTCGCTCTCCATCATCTTCGGAAGAAGATCCACCGAAGACAAACTCTGTCGGGAAGAGCTACGATCCGGACTGCAAGACATATGTCTCGGTTATTGTCCGCGGAGATAAAGCAGAATATATTTACCAAAAGTACTTTTGCTCACTTACAGCTCGGTGGAGGGCTGATCCCCTTGCGGTCACTGCGCGGAAGGAATGCCCTCCGGGTCAGGGCCCCCTGGCGAGGGTTTCTTCTCTTGTTTGGAAACCCTTGTTTCCAAGTCTTCAGGAGCGGTCCTTTTCCTTCCTTGGGGAGAGGGAATTTCAGATTCTTCTCCCCGATTATCCTCCTTTGTGGAGGTACTAATTCCCCCGGTTTGGATGAATAATGCGCGAGGATCGCTTTCGGCTTCTTCGTCTCTCCCTTTATCTTCCCCCGAGGGCACTTGATAAGGTGCGTACTCCAGCATCCTGGCTAGTACAGGATCCGGCGAGCCCTCGGGAAGGGGGGCCGAACACCTGATCATCTTTGCCTTTCTTACCCAGTCATGGCCAAGAGCAATTCTTTCAGAATTATGTTATGAGAAATGAAAAGACAGTGAGTTCGGTCGTGGAAATACTTACCTGGGTATCTGGACGATTACAGTTGAGACCCGCATCCTCGGTGGTGTCCGGACACTTTATTTGTGATCCGGAGAACAATCCATACATATCTTCTAGCGTCACGCCGAAGAACTACTGAATAGTTCGCAGTCCTTCCAGGTTGAACTCCCACATATAGAGAGATCGATGTTGGCATGGCAGGATTCGACGAACTAGCATAACTTGCATTACTTTGACGAGACCGACATCCCTCTTGAGGAGATCTCGGATGCGACTTTGCAATGTTGGCATGTCGTTAACCAGCCCCCAGTCTAGCCCCTTGTTGACCCATGATGCTAGTTGTGGTGGGGGGCCCGAACAGAAGGCGGGGGCAGCCACCCACTTAGTACTTCGGGGAGCTGTGATGTAAAACCACTCCCGCTGCCATAAGTTGGATATCTCTGGGAAGGAACCCTTTGGCCATGGGGCATCGACGCCTTTGCTTATTGTGGCACCTCCGCATTCTGCATGTCACCCATCGATTATCTTTGGCTTCACATTGAAGGTCTTGAGCCATAAGCCAAAGTGTGGGGTGATGCGGAGGAAGGCCTCACATACGACGATAAATGATGAGATGTGAAGAATGGAATCCGGAGCTAGATCATGGAAGTCAAGCCCATAATAGAACATGAGCCCTCTGACGAAGGGGTCGAGACTAAAGCCTAGCCCTCAGAGGAAGTCGGAAACAAATACGACACTCTCATTGGCTTCGGGAGTGGGGTTGACCTGCCCTCGGGCAGGCAGCCTGTGCGAGATTTCGACGGTCACATACCTGGCCTCCCTTAGCTTCTTGATGTCCTCCTCTGTGACAGAGGAAGCCATGCACTGGCCCTGAAGGTTGGATCCGGACATGATTGAAGGTCCGAAGCGCTTCGCCTGAGCCTTGGGTGTTGGAACTCGGGGTGGGGGAAGGGAGGGATTGAGCGTGAGAAGAAAGGGACATGCTTTGGCCCCTTTGTAAAGAGGGAGAATATCAAGCGTCCTTCGCGTGGCCGTTTGGAACTTGCCTAAAATCGAGGAGTCGTACTAACAAGCACGATTGGGTTACCCACACCCATATTGATGAGAATCCCGTGATAAGGGGACACGATCTCTGCTTCGACAAGACGTGCCAATAAAACCGCCTCGCAACACGGCAGTGGCGGGCAGGGAAAAACGGTTTGAATAATGACCGAGGCCATGGCGTGATGTCACATTATGAAAAGTTGTCAGCAGAATAGATTGGTGGGAATATTGTACTCTCTACGGTGGTATGTGGAATTTGTTTTGCAGAGCCGGACACTATCCTTTTGTTCAAAATCCTCTATGGAGTATTCGGAGGAGGAACCCGCCTTGCAATGTCAAAGACAATCTGCGCATTGGACTCGTCGTCATTGAAGCCTGGTTCAGGGGCTACTAAGGGAGTCCTGGATTAGGGGGTCCTCGGACAGCCGGGATATATACTTTGGTGGGACTGTTGGACTATGAAGATACCATATTGAAGACTTCATCCCGTGTCCGGATGGGACTCCCCTTTGTGTGGAAGGCAAGCTTGGCAATTCGGATATGCAGATCTCCTCCCTTGTAACCGACTCTGTGTAACCCTAGCTCCCTCCGGTGTCTATATAAACCGGAGGGTTTTAGTCCGTAGGACAACAACAATCATACCATAGGCTAGCTTCTAGGGTTTAGCCTCGCCGGTCTCATGGTAGATCAACTCTTGTAATACTCATATCATCAAGATCAATCAAGCAGGAAGTAGGGTGTTACCTCCATCGAGAGGGCCCGAACCTGGGTAAACATTGTGTCCCCCGCCTCCTGTTACCATCTGCCCTAGACGCACAGTTCGGGACCCCTTGCCCGAGATCCGTTGGTTTTGACACCGACACTTTCCTCTCCTATGCTTCCTCCTAAAGCTGCTCAACTGCAGTCTGAATCTCAGTCACCTTCAGATCAAGATCATAGAATTTTGTCTCCACAATCCTCTCCAGGCTCTCCTGATTCTGAGTCAGGGTGGCCAAGCCCTTCTCAATCCTCAGTGTAGCTTGAATCAGATAGCCTAACTGATCTTGCTTGCTCTTCAGGAAGACTCAAGATGCCTCTTCAACACTTGGCATCTGGGTAACTTTCTCATCCTTTTCTGTGGCTCTCTTCTCCTGGACTTGAGCTGATGATGGTTCCTCCTCATTCATTACAACAGTGTTGTCTTCGAATTCAGGATATAGAGGTAGATGCTCCTTGTCCAGCAAATAAGTCCCTGTGCCCATCTTAGAATTGATGAGCTCCTGAATATGTGGAGCATATCCACAACTCCTCTTTTGATCAACAACAGTCCACTTGATCGTTTCGACAATCAAACTCATAACTCTGAACTTCTGGGGAACTTCAAAAATTTGCAGCATGTTGATGGAGTGTCCTCTGATCATCTTGTGATCTCCTGACTCGGGTAGCAATGTGTGCCTTAAGATCCAGTTGATCGTAGGCAGACCAGATAACAAGAAATGCACAGATCCAAGCTTGTGAGTTTCTAAACAATTATCAGGGATCTCCTTGTACATGTTTACCATTGAGTTGTGGTCTTTCTTCTTGGTGGCATACACATCCAAGTCATCTTCGTGTTCTTTGGGGGCATTGATTAGCTTGGCCCATCATTCTTCAACTGTGGACTAGTACCTGATACGTCCATTTTGCATCATGATTTTATATCAACATTTATTGCATTATGGGCTGTTATTACACATTATGTCACAATACTTATGCCTATTCTCTCTTATTTTACAAGGTTTACATGAAGAGGCAGAATGCCGACAGCTGGGATTCTGGGCTGGAAAAGGAGCAAATATTAGAGACCTATTCTGCACAGCTCCAAAAGTCCTGAAACTTCACGGAAGTTATTTCCAGAATATATAAAAAATACTGAGCACAGAAAGTTCCAGAGGGGGCCCACACCCTGGCCACGAGGGTGGGAGCGCGCCCTACCCCCTGGGCGCGCCCCCTGCGTCGTGGCCCCCTGGTAGCCCTCCGACGCCCATCTTCTACTATATGAGGTCTTCCGTCGAGGAAAAAATCATAAGCAAGCTTTGGGGAAGAAACTCCGCCGCCACGAGGTGGAACCTTGGCGAAACCAATCTAGGGCTTCGGGAGAGTTGTTCTGCCGGGGAAACTTCCCTCTGGGAGGGGGAAATCATCACCAACGATCCTCTCATCGGGAGGGGGTCAATGTCCATCAACGTCTTCACCAGCACCATCTCATCTCAAACCCTAGTTCATCTCTTGTATCCAATCTTTGTATCCAAACCTCAGATTGGTACCCGTGGGTTGCTAGTAGTGTTGATTACTCCTTATAGTTGATGCTAGTCGGTTTACTTGGTGGAAGATCATATGTTCACATCCATTATGCATATTACCCCTCTAATTATGAATATGAATATGCTTTTTGAGTAGTTACATTTGTTCCTAAGGACATGGGAGAAGTCTTGCTATAAGTAGTCATGTGAATTTGGTATTCGTTCGATATTTTGATGAGATGTATGTTGTCATCCCTCTAGTGGTGTCATGTGAATGTCGACTACATGACACTTCACCATTTTTTGGGCATAGAGGGAGGCATTGGGAAGTAATAAGTAGATGATGGGTTGCTAGAGTGACAGAAGCTTAAACACTAGTTTATGCATTGCTTCGTAAGGGGCTGATTTGGATCCATATGTTTCATGCTATGGTTAGGTTTACCTTAATAGTTCTATTGTAGTTGCGGATGCTTGCAATGGGGGTTAATAATAAGTGGGATGCTTGTCCAAGTAAGGACAGTACCCAAGCACTGGTCCACCCACATATCAAATTATCAAAGTACCGAACGCGAATCATATGAACGTGATGAAAACTAGCTTGACGACAATTCCCATGTGTCCTCGGGAGCGCTTTCCTTCATATAAGAGTTTGTCCAGGCTTGTGCTTTGATACAAAAAGGATTGGGCAACCTGGCTGCACCTTATTTACTTTTATCACTCGCTACTCGTTACAAATTACCTTATCACAAAACTATCTGTTACCGATAATTTCAGTGCTTGCAGAGAATACCTTACTGAAAACTGCTTATCATTTCCTTCTGCTCCTCGTTGGGTTTGACACTCTTACTTATCGAAAAGTCTATAATAGATCCCCTACACTTGTGGGTCATCAAGACTCTTTTCTGGCGCTGTTGCCAGGGAGTGAAGCGCCTTTGGTAGGTGGAATTTGGTAAGGAAAAATTTATATAGTGTGCTGAAATTTACTGTCACTTGTTATTATGGAACATAATCTTTCGAGGGGCTTGTTCGGGATTTC
This sequence comes from Triticum dicoccoides, assembly GCF_002162155.2. NCBI lineage: Eukaryota > Viridiplantae > Streptophyta > Magnoliopsida > Poales > Poaceae > Triticum > Triticum dicoccoides. The sequence goes on along the minus strand of NC_041390.1, from coordinate 224,335,590 downwards.
TTTGCCCCGACCAGTAGAGCAAAGAGTTTCTCCTCAACCTACTGAACCTACTGAAAATGTTTACTTTGAAATTCCTTCAGGTATGATAGAGAAACTGCTAGCTAATCCTTTTGCAGGAGATGGAACATTGCATCCTGATTTACACTTAATCTATGTGGATGAAGTTTGTGGATTATTTAAGCTTGCAGGTATGCCCGATGATGTTATCAAGAAGAAGGTCTTCCCTTTATCTTTGAAGGGAGAGGCATTGACATGGTATAGGCTATGTGATGATATGGGATCATGGGACTACAAGCGATTGAAATTGGAATTTCATCAGAAGTTTTATCCTATGCATCTTGTTCATCATGATCGTAATTATATATATAATTTTTGGCATCACGAAGGAGAAAGCATCGCTCAAGCTTGGGGGAGGCTTAAGTCAATGTTATATTCATGCCCCAATCACGAGCTCTCAAAAGAAATGATTATTCAAAAAAATTATGCTCGGCTTTCTCTCAGTAATCGCTCCATGCTCGATACTTCTTGTACTGGATATTTTATGATGAAGACTATTGAATTCAAATGGGATTTATTGGAAAGAATTAAATGCAACTCTGAAGATTGGGACCTCGACGAAGGTAAGGAGTCCGGTATAACACCTAAGTTTGATTGCATTAAATCTTTTATGGATACCGATATTTTCCGTGAATTTAGCACAAAATATGGACTTGACTATGAGATAGTAGCTTCTTTATGTAAATCCTTTGCTACTCATGTTGATCTCCCTAAGGAGAAGTGGTTTAAATATAATCCTCCCATTGAAGTAAAAGTAGTTGCACCTATTAAAGTTGAAGAAAAGACTATCACTTATAATGATCCTGTTGTTCCTGCTGCTTATATTTAGAAGCCACCTTTCCCTGTTAGAATAAAGAATCATGCTAAAGCTTCAACTGTAGTCAACAAAAGTAATATTAGGACACACAAACCCCCTGAGCAAATTAAAGTTGAACCTAAGATTGCTATGGTTATAAATCTCTTGGCCGATAATATTGATGGGCATGTTATTTACTTCTGCAATGAAGCTCCTAGAATTGCTAGACCTGATGCTAAAAATAAATGTAGACCTGCTGTAGGCATGCCTGTTATTTTTGTTAAAATAGGAGATCATTGCTATCATGGCTTATGTGATATGGGTGCTAGTGCAAGTGCAATACCTCATTCCTTATACCACGAAATTATGCATGATATTGCACCTGCTGAGATAGAAGAGATATATGTTACAATTAAGCTTGCCAATAGAGATACTATTTCACCAGTTGGGATTGTTAGAGATGTTGAAGTCTTGTGTGGGAAAGTTAAATATCCTGCTGATTTTCTTGTTCTTGGTTCCCCACAAGATGACTTTTGTCCCATTATATTTGGTAGACCCTTCTTGAATACTGTTAATGCTAAGATAGGCTACAATAAGGATATTGTTTCAGTTGGTTTAGGGGATATGTCTCATGAGTTTAATTTTGCTAAATTTCGTAGACAACCCCATGATAAAGAATTTCCTAGTAAATATGAAATTATTGGTCTTGCTTCTATTGCCATGCCTCCTACTAATCCTTTAGAACAATATTTGCTAGACCATGAAAATGATATGTTCATGAATGAAAGAAGGGAAATAGATGAAGTATTCTTTAAACAGGGACCTATTTTGAAACACAACTTGCATGTTGAAATCCTAGGGGATCCTCCTCCACCCAAGCGTGATCCCGTGTTTGAGCTTAAACCATTGCCTGATACTCTTAAATATGATTATCTTGATGAAACAAAGATATATCTGGTTATTATTAGTGCTAACCTTTCAGAGCATGAAGAAGAGAAATTGTTGAAAACTCCAAAGAAGCACCGTGATACTATTGGATATACTCTTGATGATCTTAAGGGCATTAGTCCCACTCTATGTCAATATAAAATAAATTTGGAGAAAGACGCCAAACCAGTTATTGATCACCAACGACGGCTAAATCCTAAGATGAAAGAAGTGGTAAGAAAGGAAATATTAAAGCTCCTTAAAACAGGTACAATTTATCCTGATGCTGATAGTCAGTGGGTAAGCCCTGTCCATTGTGTCCCTAAAAAGGGAGGTATTACTGTCGTTCCTAATGATAAAGATGAATTGATTCCGCAAAGAATTATTACAGGTTACAGGATGGTAATTGATTTCCGCAAATTAAATAAAGCTACTAAAAAAGATCATTACCCTTTGCCTTTCATTGATCAAATGCTAGAAAGATTATCCAAACATACACATTTTTTTATTTCTAGATGGTTACTCTGGTTTCTCTCAAATACCCGTGTCAGCTGATGATCAAGAAAAGACTACTTTTACATGCCCTTTCAGTACCTTTGCTTATAAATGTATGCCTTTTGGTTTATGTAATGCACATGTTACCTTTCAAAGATGCATGATGGCTATATTCTCTGACTTTTGTGAAAAGACTTGTGAAGTTTTCATGGATGATTTCTCTGTTTATGGATCCTCTTTTGATGATTGCTTGAGCAACCTTGATCGAGTTTTGCAGAGATGTGAAGAAACTAACCTTGTCTCGAATTGGGAGAAGTGCCACTTTATGGTTAATGAAGGTATTGTCTTGGGGCATAAAATTTCTGGAAGAGGTATTGAAGTTGACAAAGCTAAAGTGGATGCCATTGAGAAGATGCCATGTCCCAAGGACATCAAAGGTATAAGAAGTTTCCTTGGTCATGCCGGTTTTTATTGGAGGTTCATTAAGGACTTCTCAAAAATTTCCCAGCCTCTGACTAACCTATTAAAAAAAGATATTCCTTTTGTCTTTGTTGACGATTGTGTAGAAGCATTTGAAATACTTAAGAAAGCCTTGATTTTTGCACCTATTGTTCAACCTCCTAATTGGAATTTACCATTTGAAATCATGTGTGATGCTAGTGATTATGCTGTAGGTGTTGTTCTAGTACAAAGAGTTGATAAAAATTAAATGTTATCCAATATGCTAGTAAAACTCTAGACAATGCCCAGAGAAATTATGCTACTACTGAAAAAGAATTCTTAGCAGTTGTATTTGCTTGTGATAAGTTCAGACCATATATTATTGATTCTAAAGTAACTATTCACACTGATCATCCTGCTATTAAAGATTTTATGCAAAAGAAATATGCTAAACCTAGACTTATTAGATGGGTTCTCCTACTACAAGAATTTGATTTGCATATTATTGCTAGAAAGGGAGCTGAGAATCCCGTTGCAGACAACTTGTCTAGGTTAGAGAATGTTCTTGATGACCCACTACCTATTGATGATAGCTTTCCTAATGAACAATTAGCTGTCATAAATGCTTCTCGTACTACTCCTTGGTATGCTAATTATGCTAATTACATTGTTGCTAAATTTATACCACCTAGTTTCACATACCAGCAAAAGAAAAAGTTCTTCTATGATTTAAGACATTACTTCTGGGATGACCCACACCTTTATAAAGGAGTATATGGTGTTATTAGACGTTGTGTACCTGAGCATGAACAGGAACATATTCTACGCAAGTGTCACTCTGAGGCTTATGGAGGACACCATGCTGGAGATAGAACTGCACATAAGGTATTGCAATCCGGTTTTTATTGGCCTACTCTCTTCAAGTATGCCCGTAAGTTTGTCTTATCTTGTGATGAATATCAAAGAATTGGTAGTATTAGTAGACGTCAAGAAATGCCTATGAATTATTCACTTGTTATTGAACCATTTGATGTTTGGGGCTTTGATTATATGGGACTTTTTCCTTCCTCTAATGGGTATACACATATTATAGTTGATGTTGATTACGTTACTAAGTGGGTAGAAGCTATTCCTGAAGGAAATATGCCCTAGAGGCAATAATAAAGTTATTATTTATTTCCTTATACCATAATAAATGTTTATTATTCATGCTAGAATTGTATTAACCGGAAACATAATACATGTGTGAATACATAGACAAACAGAGTGTCACTAGTATGCCTCTACTTGACTAGCTCGTTAATCAAAGATGGTTATGTTTCCTAACCATGGACAAAGAGTTGTTATTTGATTAACGGGATCACATCATTAGGTGAATGATCTGATTGACATGACCCATTCCATTAGCTTAGCACCCGATCGTTTAGTATGTTGCTATTTCTTTCTTCATGACTTATACATGTTCCTATGACTATGAGATTATGCAACTCCCGTTTACCGGAGGAACACTTTGTGTGCAACCAAACATCACAACGTAACTGGGTGATTATAAAGGTGCTCTACAGGTGTCACCAAAGGTACATGTTGGGTTGGTGTATTTCGAGATTAGGATTTGTTACTCCGATTGTCGGAGAGGTATCTCTGGGCCCTCTCGGTAATGCACATCACATAAAGCCTTGCAAGCATTGCGACTAATGAGTTAGTTGCGGGATGATGGATTACGGAACGAGTAAAGAGACTTGCCGGTAACGAGATTGAACTAGGTATTGGATACCGACGATCGAATCTCGGGAAAGTAACATACCGATGACAAAGGGAATAACGTATGTTGTTATGCGGTCTGACCGATAAAAGATCTTCGTAGAATATGTAGGAGCCAATATGAGCATCCAGGTTCTGCTATTGGTTATTCACCGGAGACATGTCTCGGTCATGTCTACATTGTTCTCGAACCCGTAGGGTCCGCACACTTAAGGTTTCGATGACAGTTATATTATGAGTTTATGCATTTTGATGTACCGAAGTTTGTTCGGAGTCCCGGATGTGATCACGGACATGATGAGGAGTCTCAAAATGGTCGAGAAATAAAGATTTATATATTGGAAGCCTATATTTGGATATCGGAAGTGTTCCGGGTGAAATCGGGATTTTACCGGATTACCGGGAGGTTACCGGAACCCCCCGGGAGGTATATGGGCCTTAATGGGCCTTAGTGGAAGAGAGGAGAGGTGGCCAGGGCTGGGCCACGCGCTCCTCCCCCCTAGTCCAAATATGACAAGGAGAGAGGGGGCCAGCGCCCCCTTCCTTCTCTCTCTCCTCTTTCCCACTTAACGAATCCTATTCCAACTAGGAAAGGGGGGAATCCTACTCCCGGAGGGAGTAGGGACTCCTCCTGGCGTGCCCTATGATGGCCGGCCGGCCCCCCCTTTTGATCCTTTATATATGGAGGCATAGGGCACCCCTTGAGACACAAGTTGATCCACGTGATCATATTCTTAGCCGTGTGCGGTGCCCCCTTCCACCATAGTCCTCGATAATATTATAGCGGTGCTTAGGCGAAGCCCTGCGACGGTAGTACATCAAGATCGTCACCACGCCGTCGTGCTGACGGAACTCTTCCCCGACACTTTGCTGGATCGGAGTCCGGGGATCGTCATCGAGCTGAACGTGTGCTAGAACTCGGAGGTGCCGTAGTTTCGGTGCTTGATCGGTCGGGCCGTGAAGACGTACGACTACATCAACCTAACGCTTCCGTTGTCGATCTACAAGGGTACGTAGATCACACTCTCCCCTCCCGTTGCTATGCATCACCATGATCTTGTGTGTGCGTAGGAATTTTTTTGAAATTACTACGTTCCCCAACAGTGGCATCCGAGCATAGGTTTTATATGTTGATGTTATATGCACGAGTAGAACACAAGTGAGTTGTGGGCGATATAAGTCATACTGCTTACCAGCATGTCATACTATTGGTTCGGCGGTATTATTGGACGAAGCGGCCCGGACCGACATTACGCGTACGCTTACGCGAGACCGGTTCTCCCGACGTGCTTTGCACATAGGTGGCTTGCGGGTGACAGTTTCTCCAACTTTAGTTGAACCGAGTGTGGCTACGCCCGGTCCTTGTGAAGGTTAAAATAGCACCAACTTGACAAACTATCATTGTGGTTTTGATGCGTAGGTATGATTGGTTCTTGCTTAAGCCCGTAGCAGCCACGTAAAACTTGCAACAACAAAGTAGAGGACGTCTAACTTGTTTTTGCAGGGCATGTTGTGATGTGATATGGTCAAGACATGATGCTAAATTTTATTGTATGAGATGATCATGTTTTGTAACCAAGTTATCGGCAACTGGCAGGAGCCATATGGTTGTCGCTTTATTGTATGCAATGCAATCGCGCTGTAATGCTTTACTTTATCACTAAGCGGTAGCGATAGTCATGGAAGCATAAGATTGGCGAGACGACAATGATGCTACGATGGAGATCAAGGTGTCGCGCCAGTGACGATGGTGATCACGACGGTGCTTCAAAGATGGAGATCACAAGCACAAGATGATGATGGCCATATCATATCACTTATATGGATTGCATGTCATGTTTATCTTTTATGCATCTTATCTTGCTTTGATTGACGGTAGCATTATAAGATGATCTCTCACTAATTATCAAGAAGTGTTCTCCCTGAGTATGCACCATTGCGAAAGTTCTTCGTGCTAAGACACCACGTGATGATCGGGTGTGATAGGCTCTACGTTCAAATACAACGGGTGCAAAACAGTTGCACACGCAGAATACTCAGGTTATACTTGACGAGCCAAGCATATACAGATATGGCCTCGGAACACGGAGACCGAAAGGTCAAGCGTGAATCATATAGCAGATATGATCAACATAGCGATGTTCACCAATGAAACTACTCCATCTCACGTGATGATCAGACATGGTTTAGTTGATTTGGATCACGTAATCACTTAGAGGATTAGAGGGATGTCTATCTAAGTGGGAGTTCTGAAGTAATATGATTAATTGAACTTAAATTTATCATGAACTTAGTCCTGGTAGTATTTTGCAAATTATGTTGTAGATTAATAGCTCGCGTTGTTGCTTCCCTGTGTTTATTTTGATATGTTCCTAGAGAAAATTGTGTTGAAAGATGTTAGTAGCAATGATGCAGATTGGATCCGTGATCTGAGGTTTATCCTCATTGCTGCACAGAAGAATTATGTGCTTGATGCACCGCTAGGTGACAGACCTATTGCAGGAGCAGATGGAGACGTTATGAACGTTTGGCTAGCTCAATATGATGACTACTTGATAGTTTAGTGCACCATGCTTAATGGCTTAGAATTGGGACTTCAAAGACGTTTTGGACGTCATGGACCATATGAGATGTTCCAGGAGTTGAAGTTAATATTTCAAGCAAATACCCGAGTTGAGAGATACGAAGTCTCCAACAAGTCCTATAGCTAAAAGATGGAGAGGAGAATCGCTCAACTAGTGAGCATGTGCTCAGATTGTCTAGGTACTACAATTACTTGAATCAAGTGGGAGTTAATCTTCCAGATAAGATAGTGATTGACAGAATTCTCTAGTCACCATCACAAAGTTAGTAGAATTTCATGATGAACTATGATATGCAAGGGATAACGAAAACGATTCCCGAGCTCTTCGTAATGCGGAAATTGACAAAGGTAGAAATCGAGAAAAACATCAAGTGTTGATGGTAGACAAGACCACTAGTTTCAAGAAAAGGGAAGAGGGAAGAAGGGGAACTTCAAGAAGAACAGCAAGCAAGTTGCTGCTCAAGTGAAGAAGCCCAAGTCTGGTCCTAAGCCTGAGACTAAGTGTTTCTACTGCAAAGGGATTGGTCACTGGAAGCAGAACTACCCCAAGTGATTGGCAGATAAGAAGGATGGCAAAGTGAACATAAGTATATTTGATATACATGTTATTGATGTGTACTTTACTAGTGTTTATAGCAACCCCTCAGTATTTGATACTAGTTCAGTTGCTAAGATTAGTAACTCGAAATGGGAGTTGCAGAGTAAACAGAGACTAGTTAAGGGTGAAGTGACGATGTGTGTTGGAAGTGGTTCCAAGATTGATATGATCATCATCGCACACACCCTATACTTTCGAGATTAGTGTTGAACCTGAATAAGTGTTATTTGGTGTTTGCGTTGAGCATGAATATGATTAGATCATGTTTATTGTAATACGGTTATTCATTTAAGTAAGAGAATAAATTGTTGTTCTGTTTACATGAATAAAACCTTATATGGTTACACACCCAATGAAAATAGTTCGTTGGATCTCGATTGTAGTGATACACATAATCATAATATTGAAACCAAAAGATGCAAAGTTAATAATGATAGTGCAACTTATTTGTGGCACTGCCGTTTAGGTCATATTGGTGTAAAGCGCATGAAGAAACTCCATGCTGATGGGTTTTTGGAATCACTTGATTATGAATCACTTGATGCTTGCGAACCATGCCTCATGGGCAAGATGACTAAAACGCCATTCTCCGGAACTATGGAGCGAGCAACTGACTTATTGGAAATAAATACATACTGATGTATGCGATCCGATGAGTGTTAAGGCTCGCGGAGGGTATCATTATTTTCTGACCTTCACAGATGATTTGAGCAGATATGGGTATATCTACCTGATGAAACATAAGTCTGAAACATTTGAAAAGTTCAAAGAATTTCAGAGTGAAGTGGAAAATCATCGTGACAAGAAATAAGGTTTCTACGATCTGATCGCGGAGACAAATATTTGAGTTACGAGTTTGGTCTTCAATTAAAACAATGTGGAATAGTTTCACAAATTCATGCCACCTGGAACACCACAGCATAATGGTGTTTCCGAACGTCATAAACGTACTTTATTGGATATAGTACAATCTATGATGTTTCTTATCGATTTACCACTATCGTTTTGGGGTTATGCATTAGAGACAGCTGCATTCACGTTAAATAGGGCACCATCTAAATCCGTTGAGACGACACTATATGAACTATGGTTTAGCAAGAAACCAAAGTTGTCGTTTCTGAAAGTTTGGGGATGCGATGCCTATGTGAAAAAGCTTCAACCTGATAAGCTCGAACCCAAATCGGAGAAATGTGTCTTCATAGGATATCCAAAGGAAACTATTGGATACACCTTCTATCACAGATCCGAAGGCAAGACTTTTGTTGCTAAATTCGGAAACTTTCTGGAGAAGGAGTTTCTCTCGAAAGAAGTGAGTGGGAGGAAAGTAGAACTTGACGAGGTAACTGTACCTACTCCCTTATTGGAAAGTAGTACATCACAGAAACCAGTTTCTGTGACACCTACACCAATTAGTGAGGAAGCTAATGATATTGATCATGAAACTTCAGATCAAGTTACTACCGAATCTCGTAGGTAAACCGGAGTGAGATCCGCACCAGAGTGGTACGGTAATCCTGTTCTGGAAGTCATGTTACTAGACCATGACGAACTTGCGAACTATGAGGAAGCGATAATGAGCCCAGATTCCGCGAAATGGTTTGAGGCCATGAAATCTGAGATGGGATCCATGTATGAGAACAAAGTGTGGACTTTGGTTGACTTGCCCGATGATCGGCAAGCAATTGAGAATAAATGGATCTTCAAGAAGAAGACTGACGCTGATGGTAATATTACTGTCTACAAAGCTCGACTTGTCGCAAAAGGTTTTCGACAAGTTCAAGGGGTTGACTACGATGAGACCTTCTCACCCGTAGCGATGCTTAAGTCTGTCCGAATCATGTTAGCAATTGCCGCATTTTATGATTATGAAATTTGGCAAATGTATGTCAAAACTGCATTCCTAAATGGATTTCTGGAAGAAGAGTTGTATATGATGCAGCCGGAAGGTTTTGTCGATCCAAAAGGAGCTAACAAAGTGTGCAAGCTCCAGCGATCCATTTATGGACTGGTGCAAGCCTCTCAGAGTTGGAATAAATGCTTTGATAGTATGATCAAAGCATATAGTTTTATATAGACTTGCGGTGAAGCTTGTATTTACAAGAAAGTGAGTAGGAGCACTACAGCATTTCTGATAAGTATATGTGAATGACATATTGTTGATCGGAAATAATGTAGAATTATTCTGCAAAGCATAAAGGAGTGTTTGAAAAGAGTTTTTTCAAAGAAAGACCTCGGTGAAGCTACTTACATATTGAGCATCAAGATCTATAGAGATAGATCAAGACGCTTGATAAGTTTTTTCAATGAGTACATACCTTGACAAGATTTTGAAGTAGTTCAAAATGGAACAGTCAAAGAAAGAGTTATTGCCTGTGTTACAAGGTGTGAAATTGAGTAAGACTCAAAGCCCGACCACGGCAGAAGATAGAAAGAGAATGAAAGTCATTCCCTATACCTCAGCCATAGGTTCTATAAAGTATGCCATGCTGTGTACCAGATCTATTGTATACCCTACACTGTGTTTAGCAAGGGAGTACAATAGTGATCTAGGAGTAGATCACTGGACAGGGGTCAAAATTATCCTTAGTGGAATAAGGATATGTTTCTCGATTATGGAGGTGACAAAAAGGTTCGTCGTAAAGAGTTACGTCGATGCAAGTTTTGACACTAATCCAGATGACTCTAAGTCTCAATCTGGATACATATTGAATGTGGGAGCAATTAGCTAGAGTAGCTCTGTGCAGAGCATTGTTGACATAGATATTTGCAAAATACATACGGATCTGAATGTGGCAGACCCATTGACTAAACTTCTCTCATAAGCAAAACATGATCACATCTTAGTACTCTTTGGGTGTTAATCACATAGAGATGTGAACTAGATTATTGACTCTAGTAAACCCTTTGAGTGTTGGTCACATGATGATGTGAACTATGGGTGTTAATCACATGATGATGTGAACTATTGATGTTAAATCACATGGCGATGTGATCTAGATTATTGACTCTAGTGCAAGTGGGAGACTGAAGGAAATATGCCCTAGAGGCAATAATAAAGTTATTATTTATTTCCTTATACCATGATAAATGTTTATTATTCATGCTAGAATTGTATTAACTGGAAACATAATACATGTGTGAATACATAGACAAATAGAGTGTCACTAGTATGCCTCTACTTGACTAGCTCGTTAATCAAAGATGGTTATGTTTCCTAAACATGGACAAAGAGTTGTTATTTGATTAACGGGATCACATCATTAGGTGAATGATCTGATTGACATGACCCATTCCATTAGCTTAGCACCCGATCGTTTAGTATGTTGCTATTGCTTTCTTCATGACTTATACATGTTCCTATGACTATGAGATTATGCAACTCCCGTTTACCGGAGGAACACTTTGTGTGCAACCAAACGTCACAACGTAACTGGGTGATTATAAAGGTGATCTACAGGTGTCTCCAAAGGTACATGTTAGGTTGGCGTATTTTGAGATTAGGATTTGTCACTCCGATTGTCGGAGAGGTATCTCTGGGCCCTCTCGGTAATGCACATCACATAAAGCCTTGCAAGCATTGCGACTAATGAGTTAGTTGTGGGATGATGGATTACGGAACGAGTAAAGAGACTTGCCGATAACGAGATTGAACTAGGTATTGGATACGACGACCGAATCTTGGGCAAGTAACATACCGATGACAAAGGGAACAATGTATGTTGTTATGCGGTCTGACCGATAAAAGATCTTCGTAGAATATGTAGGAGCCAATATGAGCATCCAGGTTCTGCTATTGGTTATTGACCGGAGACGTGTCTCGGTCATGTCTACATTGTTCTCGAACTCGTAGGGTCAGCACGCTTAAGGTTTCGATGACAGTTATATTATGAGTTTATGCATTTTGATGTACCGAAGTTTGTTTGGAGTCCCGGATGTGATCACGGACATGATGAGGAGTCTAGAAATGGTCGAGACATAAAGATTGATATATTGGAAGCCTATATTTGGATATCGGAAGTGTTCCGGGTGAAATCGGGATTTTACCGGATTACCGGGAGGTTACCGGAACCCCCCGGGAGATATATGGGCCTTAATGGGCCTTAGTGGAAGAGAGGAGAGGTGGCCAGGGCTGGACCGCGCGCTCCTCCCCCCTAGTCCGAATAGGACAAGGAGAGAGGGGGCCGGCGCCCCCCTTCCTTCTCTCTCTCCTCTTTCCCACTTAAGGAATCCTATTCCAACTAGGAAAGGGGGGAATCCTACTCCCGGAGGGAGTAGGACTCCTCCTGGCGCGCTCTATGATGGCCGGCCGGCCCCCCTTTTGATCCTTTATATACGGAGGCAGAGGGCACCCCTTGAGACACAAGTTGATCCACGTGATCATATTCTTAGCCGTGTGCGGTGCCCCCTTCCACCATAGTCCTCGATAATATTATAGCGGTGCTTAGGCGAAGCCCTGCGACAGTAGTACATCAAGATCGTCACCATGCCGTCATGCTAACGGAACTCTTCCCCGACACTTTGCTGGATCGGAGTCCGGGGATAGTCATCGAGCTGAACGTGTGCTAGAACTCGGAGGTGCCGTAGTTTCGGTGCTTGATCGGTCGGGCCGTGAAGACGTACGACTACATCAACCTAACGCTTCCGTTGTCGATCTACAAGGGTACGTAGATCACACTCTCCCCTCTCGTTGCTATGCATCACCATGATCTTGCGTGTGCGTAGGAAATTTTTTGAAATACTATGTTCCCCAACAATTCCAACTAGTAGTGCTGATCATAACACCTCTATTAAGATGCTTAAAGAAGTTGTTTTTCCGAGGTTTGGAGTCCCTAGATATTTAATGACTGATGGTGGTTCATATTTTATTCATGGTGCCTTTCGTAAAATGCTTGCTAAGTATGATGTTAATCATAGAATTGCATCTCCATATCACCCACAGTCTAGTGGTCAAGTAGAACTTAGCAATAGAGAGCTTAAATTAATTTTGCATAAGACTGTTAATAGATCAAGAAAGAATTGGTCCAAGAAACTTGATGATGCATTATGGGCTTATAGAACTGCATATAAAAATCCTATGGGTATGTCTCCGTATAAAATGGTTTATGGTAAAGCATGCCACTTACCTCTCGAATTAGAACATAAGGCATATTGGGCCATTAAAGAGCTCAATTATGATTTCAAACTTGTCGGTGAGAAGAGGTTATTTGACATTAGCTCACTTGATGAATGGAGAACCCAGGCCTATGAAAATGCCAAGCTGTTTAAAGAAAAGGTTAAAAGATGGCATGACAAAAGGATACAAAAGCGTGAGCTTAATGTAGGTGATTATGTATTGCTATACAACTCTCATTTAAAACTTCTCTCTAAATGGGAAGGTCCTTAAGTTATCGATGAGGTCTATCGTTCCGGTGCCATAAAAATCAACAACTTTGAAGGTGGTGAACGGTCAAAGAATCAAACATTATATCCCAAGTAATCCCATAAATGTTGAAACTAATGTTATTGAAACCGTAATCCTGGAGGAATACATAAGGGACACTTTCCAGAATGTTTCAGACTCCGAAAAGGAATAGATACATGGTACGGTAAGTAAACCAACTCCAAAACAGTTCTAATGGCAATTTTTCTCCGTTTTGGAATATTTAAGAAAATGGGAAAATAAGAAGCAGACCGGAAATGACACGAGGCTTCCAGAAGGGTGGAGGGCGCGCCCTGCCTCATGGGCACCTCGTGTGCTCTCCGGACTCCGTTTTCTTGCACGGTACTTCTTTTGGTCGGTAAAAATTCATTATACAATCTACCGAAGGTTTTGACCACCGCATCACGCAAATATCTCATGTCTTTGTTTCGAGCTGTTTTTCTGACAGATCTAGGTCGCCATGTCGTCTTCAAGTGCCCCCAAGGACAAGTTCTTCGAGAAGGTCATCAACCCGTACCTCACAGAGGTGCTGCAACACCCTCAAACCATTGAGATGCGTTAGGGGTTGTTGCACATCCGCGATGTTGAGGGACCAAGGAGGACCGGAAGCACGGAGACAAGGCTCGAGGCATTGGAGCAACAAGTTTTCAAGGGCCAGGAGATGGTGGAACGTGGACTCGACTGCAACCATATAATGATCATGGAGTTCACCAACAACCACAAGCTGGATGGCAAGAATATTGGGGAGGCCATCTTCAAGCTTCACGAGAAAATTGAGTGCCCCCAAGCCCAGATCTACGACCTGCAAAACCAAAACTGTGAGTATGAATATAGATTCAAGAGGATGAGTTTTAGTATCTTGATAATATCGTATCACCAACACTTTTATCTTTACTGTTTTTCTTAGTTCGATCCTTTTGATAATATCTTGATCTAGTAGAATAAAGTTTTAGTATGATCTAGTTCTGAGTTTTGCTTTATGATCTTCCTATGTAATCGAGTCCGTTAGCTATATATAATAAAGGTTAGTGTTGAGTCAAGGGCTTGATTATTTTGCTATGATCTTGAGGGAATAAAATTAAAGATAAGAAATAAAAAGAAATAAAGAGATCATATGGATCTTATGGAGAGTAATGAGCTCACATATACAGAGTATGATGAATAAAAGTTGTTGAGAGTTGACAAACATAGTTTTGGTCATCGTTGCAATTAATAGGAAGTAATAAAGAAAGAGAGGTTTTCACATATAAATATACTATGTTGGACATCTTTTATAATTGTGAGCACTCATTCAAATATGACATGCTAAAGAGTTGACGTTGGACCAGGAAGACAACGTAATGGGTTATGTTTTCTTACATCTGAGATAAATTATATTGTCATGGATCATCCAACATGTTGAGCTTGCCTTTCCCTCTCTTTCTAGCCAATTTCTTTGCACGAAGTAGAGATACTACTTGTGCTTCCAAATATCCCTAAACCCAATTTTGCCATGAGAGTCCACCATATCTACCTATGGATTGAGTAAGATCCATCAAGTAAGTTGTCATCGGTGCATGCAATAAAAATTTCCCTCTAAATATGTATGACTTATTAGTGTGGAGAAAATAAGCTTTATACGATCTTGTGATATGGAAGAAATAAAGCGACGTACTGCATAATAAAGGTCCATATCACAAGTGGCAATATAAAGTTACGTTCTTTTGCATTAAGATTTCGTGCATCCAACCATAAAATGCATGACAACCTCTGCTTCCCTCTGCGAAGGGCCTATCTTTTATTCTCGTCTTATACTTCATGCAAAGGGTCATGGTGATATTCACCTTTACATTTTTACATTTTATCCTTTGGCAAGCACAGTGTGTTGGAAAGATCCTAATATATATAGCTAATTGAATGTGAGTTTTCATGAACTATTATTGTTGACATTACCCTTGAGTAAAACGTTGGGAGGCAAAACTATAAGCCCCTATCTTTCTCTGTGTCCAATTAAAACTCCATACCCATAAATATTGCGTGAGTGTTAGCAATTGTGAAAGACTAAATGATAGTTGAGTACGTAGACTTATTGAAAAGCTCTTATATTGACTCTTTCCTATGTTATGATAAATTGCAACTCCTTCAATGACTGAGATTAGAGTTTGTTGGTTCTCAACGAAGTTTATGATTCATACTTGAAATTGTGATTGAATTGTTACTTTAGCATAAGAGATCATACAACAATATATATATATATATGTGTTGCTGTTCTAAGAATGATCATGATGCCCTCATGTCCGTATTTTATTTTTATCGACACCTCTATCTCCAAACATGTGGACATATTTTTCAATTTCAGCTTTCGCTTGAGGACAAGCGAGGTCTAAGCTTGGGGGAGTTGATACGTCCATTTCGCATCATGCTTTTATATCGATATTTATTGCATTATGGGTTGTTATTACACATTATGTCACTATAATTATGCCTATTCTATCTTATTTTACAAGGTTTACATGAAGAGGGAGAATGCCGGCAGCTGGGATTCTAGGCTGGAAAAGGAGCAAATATTAGAGACCTATTCTGCACAGCTCCAAAAGTCCTGAAACTTCATGGAAGTTATTTCCAGAATATATAAAAAATACTGAGCAAAGAAAGTTCCAAAGGGGGCCCACACCCTGGCCACGAGGGTGGGGGCGCGCCCTACCCCCTGGGCGCGCCCCTGCCTTGTGGGCCCCCTGGTGGCCCTCTGATGCACATCTTCTTCTACATGAGGTCTTTCATAGAGGAAAAAATCATAAGCAAGCTTTGGGGAAGAAACTCCGTCGCCACGAGGTGGAACCTAGGCGGAACCAATCTAGGGCTCTGGTAGAGCTGTTCTGCCGGGGAAACTTCCCTCCGGGAGGGGGAAGTCACCACCATCGTCATCACCAACGATCCTCTAATCGGGAGGGGTTCAATCTCCATCAACATCTTCACCAGCACCATCTCATCTCAAACCCTAGTTCATCTCTTGTATCCAATCTTTGTATACAAACCTTAGATTGGTACCCGTGGGTTGCTAGTAGTGTTGAATACTCCTCGTAGTTGATGCTAGTTGGTTTACTTGGTGGAAGATCATATGTTCAGATCCATTATGCATATTAATACCCCTCTGATTATGAATATGAATATGCTTTGTGAGTAGTTACGTTTGTTCCTAAGGACATGGGAGAAGTCTTGCTATAAGTAGTCTTGTGAATTTGGTATTCATTCGATATTTTGATGAGATGTATGTTGTCATCCCTCTAGTGCTGTCATGTGAACGTCGACTACATGACACTTCACCATTGTTTGGGCCTAGAGGGAGGCATTGGGAAGTAATAAGTAGATGATGGGTTGCTAGAGTGTGAAAGTGCGTTATATCGACTAGAGGGGGGGTGAATAGGCGATTTTTATGAAATTCTTCACTGAGGAATTTGCTGGTGAGGAAATTCCTTAGCGAAGAACTACTAGCAGCAGAATAAGTACTCAAAGGTAAACATAACAGAATACAAGCATAGTCATCATGATGAAATGAACACATGCATAGAGTATAGGAAGCGTAATCACAGGATAACACAGGATGAAGACAAACAGACTAAAGAAATTGAACTAAGGAAATTGAGGAAGTCTTCAGTCAAAGTCTTCAAACACAGATATGAACAAACACACAGCATAGTTATGAGGAAATGGAAGAGTTGGAGAAATAGAACCAGTAAGCTCGGTGAAGACAATGATTTGGTAGACCAGTTCCAACTGCTGTCTCAGTTGTACGTCTGGTTGGAGCGGCTGAGTATTTAAACTCGAGGACACACAGTCCCGGACACCCAGTCAAGGACACTTAGTCCAAGACACCCAGTCCTCACCGTATTCTCCTTGAACTAAGGTCACACAGACCTCGTCCAATCACTCGTGGTAAGTCTTCAGGCGACTTCCAAACCTTCACAAACTTGGTCACTCGGCGATCCACAATTCCTCTTGGATGCTCTAGACCATGACGCCTAACCATCTGGAAGAAGCACAGTCTTCAAAGGTAACAAGCGTCGGATCCACTCAGGATCAATCTCTTCAGTGATGCTCAATCACATGGGGTTTGTAGGTGTTTGGGTTTTGGGTTTTTGGTTTTTCCTCACTTGATGATTTTCGCTCAAAGTCCTCGGAGGATGGGTTGCTCTCAAATGACAAGTGTCAGTTTCTCTCGGAGCAGCCAACCAACTAGTGGTTGTAGGGGGCGGCTATTTATAGCTAGGGAGCAGCCCGACATGATAAGACATATATAAATGCCCTTCAATGATATGACCGTTAGGTGGATAGATATTTTGGGACAGCTGGTGCATAGCACAGCAACGGTCGGAATTTTGAGTAGCAAAATCCTCAGGGCTATCATGTTCCTCACTGTGTAGGCAATCTGCACTGGCGAATTCCTAACTCCTCAGTCAGGACAAATTCCTCACAGACCATAAGAACTTCGTCTCTGTCACTGAAGAAATTGACTGAACTGTATGAGATTTCCAATGGCTTCACTCAAAGGGATTGGTAGGTGTAGGATTTTGAGTTGAGCATCACATGGAAATTTTTCCTTAGTATTTCCTCGACCCCCTTTAACAGTACGATGTTTCCTATGACTCAAGAAAGAGAAAAACAAAACTATGAACACGAAAGTCTTCAAGCTTCATATTTCTCGCATGAATATCAAGTCTTCACGGACACACCAATTTCTTCACTTTCAAAGTCTTCATGAAAGTCTTCAGAAATACCAAAAATCTTCAGTCGAAGATATTCATTCTTAGGGGTCGACTTTTCTTGTAAATATCAAACTCCTCATAGACTTATAGACCTGTGTACACTCACGCACACATTAGTCCCTTAACCTATAAGTCTTCAATACACCAAAATCACTAAGGGGCACTAGATGCACTTACAATCTCCCCCTTTTTGGTGATTGATGAAAATATAGGTTAAGTTTTCAATGGGGATAAACATATGAAGTGTAAATACTGATATTGAGGAATTTGATTGCAAGATATAGAAGAACTCCCCCTGAAGATGTGCATAGTGAGGAATTTGCTTTTGAAGCAATGCACACTTGAAGAGTTGAATCATGGAGATCTCCCCCTATATCTTGTAATTCATACACGCATTTAACATATAATATGAAGAATTTGAAATGCATGATGAAATATGGTACCTGATGAAATTCAGCATGCGTGCAATAATATTAACGAGTAATAAGCATGCAGAATAGTGCATCAAGAGTATCAGAGCACAGTGCATCAAAAGTATCAGAGCACCATCAGGTCTAAGATTACAACTCGATCCAATAAAGTTTCAGAAGAACAATAGTTGTAACTTAGCAAAAAAACACCCATATAGTAGACCCGCTTGAAGACTAACTCATATTTCTCCCCCTTTGTCATCGAATGACCAAAAGGATCAAAAATTAGGACTAACGCCCCTAAAGATAATCATGTTGATGAAGGAGCGCCAGCGTTGTTGGGGTCGTTTGTTGAGGTAGGGCCTGCCGCAGTGTCGTCCAAATCTTCATGTTCATCAGTGTCACGCGATGAAGAATATGAGCTGGCCACCAGAGAAGGAACATTGACCTTCTTGAATTTCTTTGGTGGAGGTGCAGACCAGTCAAAATCTTCATTAAGACCCATGTTCTTCAGATCTTCTTCATCATATAGATGTGACAGGATTTCCCAGGTGCGACCGAAGACTTGATGGAGGTAGTAGTGGTTTTTCTTCACTGCATTGTGTGTGGCAGTCATGTTGTGAAGAAGTGAACCAAACTGACGCTTAACCCATTTGTGATTTCGATCCACCTTCTGGTGAAGACTAAGCAGAAGTTCACGGTCAGTCATCACGCGCGGAGCAGTGGCTTGAGGAGTGGACTTAGGTGCATTGGCAGAGTCATGTGTGGCAGAGTCATCATTGGTGGAATAAGATGCAGCTTTGCAAAACTGACCATCCAATGGACGAATGCCTTCATCAATTACAGCTGGTGCCTTGCCCTTTCCATCAATTGAGGAATATGTCTGCTTGAGGACTTCAATTGGGGGCAAGTAGCTGAGATGATTCTGGAAATCAGCTTTGTAGTTGAGTGAAGACCTTGTCCTGAGGAATCTCATGATCCAAGGTGCATAAGGCTTCAGCTCAAACGGAGACAGTGCAACATTGGCCATAGTCCTCATGAAGAAATCGTGATAATTGACAGGAATGCCATGAACGATGTTTGAATACCAGATTCTTCATGATGCCAACAATTTCCTCATCAGATGAGTCATGGCCTTTGATAGGACTGATTGTCCTCGTAAGAATATGATAGACAGTTCTGGGCACGTACAGCAATTCCTTCACGAGGAATTTGGTTCTTGGTGCTTGACCTGGCTTCAAAGGTTTCATCAGCACCTGCATGTAATGATATGTGAGCTCAGGTTCACTGTAGATGCAGCGAGCTTCTTCAAGGGGAGGACTGAGTGGTAGAGCACGAAGCAATTCAGAGGCTGGTGCAGTGTAGTGAGTGTTTTCAGACATCCAGTCCAGCACCCATGAATTCACATCTTCAGCATCTCCGGTGATGTGCAGCGTTGCATAGAATTGAAGAATCAGTTCCTCATTCCAATCACACATGTCAGAGCAAAAGTTGAGCAGCCCAGCGTCGTGAAGAACACTAAGGACTGGTGCGAAGCACAGCAGAGATTTCATATCCATGTGAGGAATATGCTCATGGTAGAAAATGTTCTCCTTGTTGAACAACACTGATGAATAGAAATTGGCTTGACTAGTAGTCCAGAAACGCCTCTTCCTAATGCGAGCAGAGTCATATGGGTTGTAATCTTCGAAGAATACGTGCTCGCCGAAGAAATCATCAGCCTTGAACGTTTGCTTGCGTGAGAATGGATCATTTGGCTTCGGCAGAGGAGTGTCTGTGAGTTGCATCACGACCTCAGGAATCTCAATCGCAGGTTCTTCAGGCTGAGGAATTTCTGGTTCCTCCTCAATGGCAGTCTGCGTAGTTGGTTGTTAAGCAGCAGCAGTTTCATCAGCGTTAGTGGCTGGAATTTCCTCATGGACAGATGAAGTGGGATGAGTTTCTTCAAAGCCCATGTGAACATTTTGTGTGGGAGACTGAGGAATTTGCTGTAGAGGGGTGAACATTGGAGAGTTTGGATGCTGACTTTCCCAGAATTCATCACTGATTACGGGTGTGGAGCAGCCAATGTCCACATCATCATCTTCCATTTCTTCAACGCCAGCCTCTTCAGCTGTGAACTGAGGCATAGGCGAGGAGATGATAGGTGTTGAAGGGATATCATCCACTTCAATTTCTTCATCGATTAGTTCAGACGAAGCAGCAGAATGAGTTTCTTCATCAGATCCGCTGGGGATCACATATTCTTCATCAAAAGGAACAAGGTCCTTTGATGGCCTGGTTGAGATGGGAACAACATCAATCGGATTAGCAAATGAACTTGTCATAGGCTTCATTTTCTTCGGAGCTGAAGAATCTGAAGCAGCTGATGCTTTCCTTTTCTTCACTGCACCACGCTCTGCAGCCTTGGTCTTTTTCACATCCGATGCAGATGGAAGGATTGAAGTTGAAGTTGGTGCAGGAGCAGCTGAGGAATCTGGTTGATTTTCTTTAGGCACAACTGATGCAGTTGCCCTGAGTTCTTCAGTTTCTTCAGGCACACCACTAGTGGGTGCCCTGGCAATTTCTTCAGCGGCTGGAATGCAGTCATCAGCCCTGGAACTCACATTATCTTCAGCAGCCTGATTGTCATCAGCGGTGCTGGCATTTTCTTCAGTAGGCTGAGCAGATGCTTCAGCCTGAGGAATTTCCTATTGCGTTGGGGCTGCAACATTGGAAGTGAAGTTATCCACAAGTTTCACAAAACGAACCTTGGCTCCAAGCCAATCAACGCGATATGCTTCAAAGTCATCACTGAGTTTCTTAATCTCAGTCTAAGTAGTGACAAGTTCTTCAGTTGTCATATAGACAACATTTTTCTTCAGATAGCGCTCTTTCTTGTACTGCGCTTTCTTGATCTGCCTGGCCTTCTCAAATTTCCACTTTTCTTCTTGAATGAAGTGGGTCAACATGTGACTTTGGCCAGGAGTCAGCTTGAAGTCAGGCAAGGGAGTGTTGGGGTCCTTGTGCCAATCATCAATGTAGTCAAAGATCAGCTTGGGATCCAAAAGCAGTGGCACCTCTGATCCTTTGGCTCTAGCGACCCTGACTTGCCTGTCTCTAATGATTTCTGCAAGTTCATCATCATCAGCTTCGTCTTCATTAGACGACACTTGGAAAGCGACTTGCTTCTTTTGAGGACTTGGGCGTGGACCTCGTCCAGCAGTGGCCTTTGTCTTCAGTAGTGAGGGGCCAGCTGAGGAACTTGGTGCAGCTAAGGAACTACCTAAGACACCTGAGGCAATGGAGATGCCGGTAGTCCTTTGGCACGAAGCGAGATGCACATGTGCTGAGGATTTGGTCGGAACAGCTGAAGGCTTTGGCGGAGGAGCTGAGGACTTTGGAGCAACAGGAGCAGCATGAGGAATTGGCCGTGGGGGCTTTGATGATTCTGGCCGTGAGGGCATTGCCGAGGAACTTGGCCTTCAGGGCATTATTGGTGAAGCACTTGGCTTGCGCGCAGGCTTCTTTGACATAGCCTTCTTTGGCTTGACAGCAAGGGCCTCAGCAGAGGCAGCAGCAGCAACATCAGAGTCTTCATTAAATTTCCTCACTGCTTCTCTGGCTTGCTTAGCGAGCTTGGCTTGGCGCTTGGCCCATTCATTAGAATAGTCCTCACCTCGCTTGAGGCTGGTGGGATCAGCAATTTGGCCAGGTGCCAATGGAGCTCTTGGGCATGGAGAATTGAGTGCGAATTTCTTCATATACTTAGGAGTGACATATCTGTACTCCCTCCATTCTCTTGCCCATCTCCTCTCTATCTTCTGAATGCGCACTTTGCGCTCATTCTTGGTTTCCTCAGTAGGTGTGCAGTACCCAGCATATATGTCATCAGGGATCTCAAACGCTGTATTTACCTCGGGCCTCTTTCCTCCCTTCTATGGCCTTTTACCATCAGCCATTTTCTTTAGTTGAGGAATTTGAACAATCGAATTCTCTGAAGAAGTATGCAACTTTTCTTCGAGGAACGCTGCAAATGAGTCAAGTTGATGAGAACCTAGTGATTCAGCAGCTGACATGTGTACCTGTGAATAGAGTATAGTTACGAGGAATTTTGAGAGGTCATATGCGTTCTCAGAAGGTTTTTCAAAATGAACAGGTTTGAGGAATTTGACCAGATGAGTCTTGAAGATTTTCACTAAGCGTTCTTTGTCTTAGGTTCCATAGTTGTATAGCTCGAAGATCCACACAATTGAGGAATCATGAAGAGAAATGATGCTTAGAGAAACGAATCAAGAACGGATGACTTGTGAGGTGTTTAGTGTGTGAAGATATGAAGAAAAACACTTTTGAAGATTTTGTAGATAATCATTCGAATCAACGAGGGCAGTAAAAGTAACTTTTATTTACCCTGGATGAAGAACATGACGAACTGGAGTGAGGAGATGTGAAGTTCGTCTGTGCAGATCTTCCACACCCTAACTTGGCGGAGGAAGACGGCTGCGGCGGCGGCGGAGTGAAGATGTCCGCAGTCGGCGCGAGTATGTCGGCGACGAGGTCGAGGCAGTGAAGCTCTTCCTCACCGGCGGCGATGAAGTAGTGGCGGCGCTAGGGTTTGAGAAGCTCGAGCTGGAGAGAGAGGTCGAGCGGAGTAAAAGAAGTGAGGAAGGGAAGGAGGGGTATTTATAGCCACAGTGAAAAACTGCTCGCCCGAAGAAATTGGACGAACGTGCCCCTGACCATTCTCATTCGCATGACATGTGTCACCCACGTAGTGAGAGGTGGAGATCGTGTTAGATCGTGGGTGAGTGGATAAGTTTATCGAGGGATGCGGAACGGTTTGAGCAGCAAGACCGAAAATTTCGATAAGATAGGTTTTAAAGTTCCGTTCACAATTTCTTTAGCTGACAAGGACACAGTGAAGATTTTGAACGAGTTTCAAATAGAACGCACATGAAGAATTTGTGAATGGATTGGGTTGAGTATAGCATAGAGGGGAAGGGTTCGATCACATTCACTTAGCAGAAAACCAACTTGAAGAAATAGTAATAAGTGAATGTTGTAGAGGACATAAACTCATATATATATATAGCCAATGAAAAAATGACGGAACCAGTGAAGACTATGCAAAGTTGAAGAATATGAATAATTTGAGGAATTTCAACTTTTGGTGGTGGCGTGACCCATCGTATAAGAATGATGATTTCAGACACCGCGTACAATTATCGTAGGGTTCTGAGAATCAAATTCTTCGTTAATTTCTTCACACTAAGAGTGTTATTCTTCATTGATTGAAGAAAAACGTTTCTTCATGCGTTGCACATCCAAGTCATCAATTTTGCATAAGTGTTAGGATGAGTGTCCTTTTCAAAGAACATTCGAAGACTCTAAGATATTTAGCTCACACCGGAACTTGCTAAATCTCTTCTCATCCAAGGGCTTTGTGAAGATATCGGCTAGCTGTTCTTCAGTCTTCACATGCTCAATAGAAATGTCGCCCTTCAACACATGATCACGAAGAAAATGATGATGAATCTGAATGTGCTTTGTCTTCGAGTGCTGAACTGGATTGTCAGCAATCTTGATGGCACTCTCATTGTCACAGAAGAGAGGCACATTCTTCATGTTGACGCTGTAGTCCTTGAGAGTTTGCTTCATCCATAGCAATTGGGCACAGCAAGAACCAGCGGCAATGTACTCAGCTTTAGAAGTAGATAGTGATACACAGTTCTGTTTCTTCGAGGACCAACAGACCAAAGATCGTCCGAGGAAATGACATGTACCAGATGTTGATTTGCGATCCACACGATCACCAGCATAGTCAGAGTCAGAATATCCAACAAGATCAAAAGCCGAGCCCTTGGGGTACCATAATCCAAGTGTTGGTGTGTGAGCTAGATATCGAAGAATATGCTTCACAGCCTTATGGTGTGATTCCTTCGGTGCAGCTTGAAATCGGGCACACATGCAAACACTAAGCATTATATCTGGCCTAGATGCACATAAGTATAATAGGGAACCTATCGTGGAGCGGTATACCTTATGATCAAAGTCAATACCATTTTCATCAGTGCACAGATGGCCATTTGTGGGCATAGGAATTTTGACGCCTTTGCAATCTTGCATGCCAAATTTCCTCAGTACATCCTTGAGGTATTTCTCCTGAGATATGAATATGCCATTGTGTTGTTGACGAATTTGAAGACCTAAGAAGAATTTCAACTCTCCCATCCTAGACATTTGATATTCTTCACTCATCATATAGGAAAATTCATCACTATAATGTTGGTCAGTACAGCCAAAGATAATATCATCAACATATACTTGGCACACAAACAATTCACCATCATAAGATTTAGTGAAAAGAGTAGGGTGGAGTAAACCGGGTTTGAAGCCTTTCTTGATGAAGAGTTCCTTCAAGGTATCATACCAAGCCCGTGGCGCCTGCTTGAGGCCATAGAGGGCCTTGTTGAGTCTGAAGACTTTGTCAGGATTCTTTGGATCTTCAAAACCTGGGGGTTGAGCAACATATACTTCTTCCTCAAGCTTACCATTGAGGAATGCACTTTTCACATCCATTTGATATAGAGTGATATCATGATGGTTAGCATAAGCAAGTAATATGTGAATAGCCTCAATTCTAGCAACATGTGCAAAAGTTTCATCGAAATCAATTCCTTCAACCTGTGTGTAGCCTTGAGCTACAAGCCGTGCCTTATTCCTCACCACAAGGCCGTTTTCATCTTTCTTGTTGCAGTAGATCCACTTTGTGCCGATGATATTGTGCTTGCGAGGATCTGGACGTTTGACCAGTTCCCAGACATTGTTAAGCTCGAACTGATGTAATTCCTCTTGCATGGCTTGAATCCACTCAGGCCCCAGAAATGCTTCATCTACCTTAGTGGGCTCTGTAATAGAGACAAAGGCATACTGCCCACAAAAGTTAGACAAATGTGAAGCTTTTGAGCGTGTGAGAGGACCTGGCGCTTTGATGTCATTGATGATCTTTTCAACTTGCACTTCTTTTGCAATGCGAGGATGAGCTGGTTGTCGTTGAAGAGTTTGATCAGCGTTTTCTTCAGTACCATTTTCTTCAGCATTTTCTTCAGGTGCATTAGCTCGACGTTCTTCATGTTCTGGAATGAATTCTTCAGCAGATTCTTCAGTAGGAATGACATCCTCAGTAGCCTTGAACTTGATAGTTTCCTCAGGTGCTGGTTCATCTATCACAGTAGGTAGGTGCTCTCTTTGCGAACCATTAGTTTCATCGAACCGCACATCTACAGTTTCAACAACTTTGTGAAGAACGTTGTTGAAGACTCTGTAGGTGTGCGAGTCCTTTCCGTAACCAAGCATAAAACCTTCATGTGCTTTCGGTGCATATTTTGAGTTGTGATGAGGATCTCTAATCCAACATTTAGCACCGAAGACTTTGAAATAACTTACATTGGTTTCTTATCAGTGAGGAGTTCATAGGCAGTCTTTTTGAAGAATTTGTGAAGATATACTCTGTTGATGATGTGGCACGCAGTATCAATTGCCTCAGTCCAGAAACGACGAGGCGTTTTGTATTCATCAAGCATAGTGTGAGCCATCTCAGCAAGAGTCCTGTTCTTGCGCTCCACGACGCCATTCTGCTGAGGAGTGTAAGGAGCAGATAACTCATGAGTGATACCAAGTTCATCAACATAGTCATCGAGACCAGAATTCTCGAACTCAGTGCCATTTCCACTTCTGATGTGCTTGATCTTCACACCAATGTTGGTTGAAGCCCTCGAGGAAAATCGTTTGAAGACTTCCTGCACTTCATGTTTGTAAGTAACAAGGTGTACCCATGTGTAACGAGAATAATCATCAACAATAACGAAGCCATATTGAGATGCTTCATTTGAGATAGCAGAATAATGATTAGGAGAGATCCATGTGAAGCAATTCAAATGGGCGAGTGGTGGTCATGATATTCTTCGCTGGATGCTTGGCCTTGGTCATCTTCCCAGCTTCGCAGGCTCCGCATAGGTGATCCTTGAGGAATTTGACATTCTTGATGCCAATGACATGCTTCTTCTTCGCAAGCGTGTGCAAATTCCTCATGCCTGCATGACCAAGTCGTCGATGCCACAGCCATCCTTCTGAAGCTTTTGCAAGTAAGCACACGGCTGGTTGTGGTCCTGTAGAGAAATCAACAATATACAGGTCTCCTCTCCTAAAGCCTTCGAAGACTTTGGAATTGTCAGCTTCCATAACCACAACACAACGGTACTTGCCAAAGACAATAACCATATCAAGATCACAAAGCATTGAGATAGACATAAGGTTGTATCCTAAGGACTCAACAAGCATGACTTTGTCCATGTGTCGATCCTTTGTAATCGCAACCTTACCTAGACCCAATACCTGACTTTTGCCTTTGTCAGCAAAGATGATATGCTTTAGATGCGACGGAGATAATGGAGCATCCATCAATAGATTTTTGTCACCAGTCATGTGGTTTGTACATCCACTATCAAGGACCCACTCAGTGGCTTTGGGTTGATCATCCTGTAGATGAATTAGTGCAGCTTACAAACTCATATACTTCATCAGTGAAGAATATGACATCAATTCATCAGATCAATTTCATCAAGTAAAAGAACTGATAAAGCAATATGAGGACGTGAGAAATGGAAGTTCATTTCTTCATGATTAGCCTGCATCCTATCAGGCATGCTCAGGTCTCCAACAAATTCTTCAGACGATTACGTGCGTCTGGAGACCTGACCCTGCAGAAGAGATTAGTTCTTTTTCTTCACCACCCACATCTGAAGGGGTGGCAAAGAGTTCATCATTCTGCGAGCTCCATACGAGAAGGATGGCATAGAAGCCAGTCCATTTCGTTTCACATAAGAGAGGTTAGAGTAAGCATAAGAGTATGCAGAGAAATTCTTCAAGGACTTCTGGACATAATGATTTGAAGAATAATGCACATATCCATAATCCTTAGATCTTCCCTGCGAAACAGATGGGTTAGCATGATGATGTTCATATGAGGACTTTGATCCATATGAGGAATTTGGTCTGTATGAGGAATTTGATCTGGGGTTCCTATTCTTCACAGGTGGCGTCATGATGACATTCACCTGAAGATTTTCAAGGCATCTTTTGGGAATCCATATTTTCTGCATAGGGGAGCCGTTCCTGCAGTTAGTGCCAACATATCTAGCAAATACTTCACCATTCTGATTTTTGAATAGCTTATAGTTGGAGTCAATTGACTCATCATCAGAATGAGGAGATTCACATGCAAATCCAGATAAGTTAGATGGATCAACTGGAGGTCCCTTTGCAGCGACCCATGTAGTTTTGAGGTACTGCTCAGGCTTCCAATATGTACCATCAGCATTGAGTTTCCTCTCAAAGGCGATACCCTCTTTCCTAGGGTTCCTGTTGAGGATCTGCTTTTTAAGCACATCACAAAGAGCCTGATGCCCTTTGAGGCTTTTGTACATGCCTGTCGTGTACAATTCCTTCAGCCCTGCATCGTCAGTGATACTAGCAATTTCCTCAGATGAGGAATTAGTGATGGTAGAGGCATGTGAAGAATTTGAAACATTAGCAGCATTTGAACATTCAGGTGAAGAATTAGCAGATTCACGTTCAATGCACTTCAAGCATGGAGGAACAAATTCTTCCCGAGATGCACTGATTTGTTGAGCAAGTAATGAATCGCGCTCCTTCTGAAGATCTTCATAACTCACTCTTAGCTTCTCAAGGTCTTGCTTTCTTCGAAGAAATTCATAAGAAAGCTTCTCATGATCCGATAAGAGAGTGTTATGATGACTTTGAAGTTTGTCAAGCTTGGACTGAAGTCTTTGAAGATTTTCAGTCAAAGTTTCAGAGCGATCCATTTCTTCACCCAACATATCATCACTTTTATTTAGCATGTTTTGAACCTTTTCTAAAGCCCTTTGTTGTTTTATAGCAATCTTAGCAAGTTTAGAATAGTTGGGCTTAAGGTTTTCATCAGATTCATTCTCACTTGATTCAGAGGAGGTATATTTGAGTACCTTGGCACCCTTTCCCATGAAGCAATAGGTGGGAGTGTAGTCATCATCGCCTTCATCAGCCTTGTTGGTAAGGTCATTTTCTTCAGTGTTGAAGATAGACTTGCTGATGAATGCAGTAGCGAGAGCTAGGCTCGCCACTCCGGATTCGGACTCCTCAGATGACTCCTCTTCCTCATTTTCTTCAGATTCAGCCTCAGAGTCCATTTCCTTGCCAATGAATGCCCTGGCCTTCTTGGAGCTGCTCTTCTTGTGATATGAAGGCTTTGAGGATTTTGATGATGATGATTTTGTGGATTTCTTCTTTTTCTTTGCATCATCAGAACTGTAATCCTTGTATTTCTTATTCTTTGATTCCTTTTCCCACTGAGGACAATCTTGAATGAAATGTCCAGGTTTCTTGGACTTGTGACAGAGCCTCTTCTTGTAGTCACTGGATGAGGGATCATTGCTCCTTGAGGATCTTCCAAGGTGACCACGTCTTGAGAACTTTTGGAACTTCTTCATGAGCAGAGCCAGATCATGGCTCAGTTCTTCAGGATCACCAAGGCTGCTACTAGAGTCTTCATCTTCGGACTCAGATACTGCCTTGGCCTTCAGTGTACGTCTTCTGCCATAGCTTGAACCATAGAGATCTCTCTTTTCAGCAAGTTGGAACTCATGAGTATTTAGCCTCTCGAGAATATCAGCGGGATCAAGTGACTTGTAATCAGCATGTTCTTGTATCATCAATGCCAGAATGTTAAATGAGGAATCAAGCGATCTCAGCAATTTATTCACCACCTCATGGTCGGTGATGTTAGTGGCACCAAGTGCTTGAAGCTCATTTGAGATGTCAGTGAGGAGATCGAAGGTTTGTTGAACATTTTCATTGTCGAGTCTTTTGAAGCGGTTGAAGAGATTGCGAAGAACATCAACTCGAGAGTCACGCTGAGTTGAGACTCCTTCATTCACTTTGGACAACCTGTCCCAGATAAGCTTCGCTGTTTCCAAAGCACTCACTCTGCCATACTGTCCTTTGCTCAGATGGCCACATATGATATTCTTCGATTGAGAGTCGAGTTGCTTGAATCTCTTCACATCGGCAGCATTCAGAGAAGGTGTGACTGAGGGAACACCATTTCCCACAACATACCAGAGATCGTTATCAATTGCTTCAAGATGCATTCGCATCTTATTCTTCCAGTAGGGGTAGTCCGTCCCATCGAAGGTACGACACCCAGCAGAGACCTTGATCATACCTGCGGTCAACATAACTAAAACTCCAGGCGGTTATACTAAAATCACACAGAACAAGGGAGTACCTTTCTCTGATACCAATTGGAAGTGTGTTATATCGACTAGAGGGGGGTGAATAGGCGATTTTTATGAAATTCTTCACTGAGGAATTTGCCGGTGAGGAAATTCCTTAGCGAAGAACTACTAGCAGCGGAATAAGTACTCAAAGGTAAACATAATAGAATACAAGCATAGTCATCATGGTGAAATGAAGACAGGCACATAGTACAGGAAGCGTAATCACAGGATAACACAGGATGAAGACAAACAGACTGAAGAAATTGAACTGAGGAAATTGAGAAAGTCTTTAGTCAAAGTCTTCAAACACAGATATGAACAAACACACAACACAGTTATGAGGAAATGGAAGAGTTGAGGAAATAGAACTGGTAATCTCGGTGAAGACAATGATTTGGTAGACCAGTTCCAACTGCTATCTCAGTTGTACGTCTGGTTAGAGCGGCTGACTATTTAAACTCGAGGACACACAGTCGCGGACACCCAGTCAAGGACACTTAGTCCAAGACACCCAGTCCTCACCGTATTCTCCTTGAACTAAGGTCACACAGACCTCGTCCAATCACTCGTGGTAAGTCTTCAGGCGACTTCCAAACCTTCACAAACTTGGTCACTCGGCAATCCACAATTCCTCTTGGATGCTCTAGACCATGACGCCTAACCGTCTGGAAGAAGCACAGTCTTCAAAGGTAACAAGCGTCAGATCCTCTCAGGATCAATCTCTTTAGTGATGCTCAATCACTTGGGGTTTGTAGGTGTTTGGGTTTTGGGTTTTTGGTTTTTCCTCACTTGATGATTTTTGCTCAAAGTCCTCGGAGGATGGGTTGCTCTCAAATGACAAGTGTCAGTTTCTCTCGGAGCAGCCAACCAGCTAGTGGTTGTAGGGGCGGCTATTTATAGCCTAGGGAGCAGCCCGACATGATAAGACATAAATGCCCTTCAATGATATGACCGTTAGGTGGATAGATATTTTGGGACAGCTGGCGCATAGCACATCAACGGTCGGAATTTTGAGTAGCAAAATCCTCAGGGCTATCATGTTCCTCACTGTGTAGGCAATCCACACTGGCGAATTCCTAACTCCTCAGTCAGGATAAATTCCTCAGAGACCAGAAGAACTTCGTCTCTGTCACTGAAGAAATTGACTGAACTGTATGAGATTTCCAATGGCTTCACTCAAAGTGATTGGTAGGTGTAGGATTTTGAGTTGAGCATCACATGGAAATTTTTCCTTAGTATTTCCTCGACCCCCTTTAACAGTACGGTGTTTCCTATGACTCAAGAAAGAGAAAAACAAAACCATGAACACGAAAGTCTTCAAGCTTCATATTTCTCGCATGAATATCAAGTCTTCACGGACACACCAATTTCTTCACTTTCAAAGTCTTCATGAAAGTCTTCAGAAATACCAAAATCTTCAGTCAAAGATATTCATTTTTAGGGGTCGACTTTTCTTGCAAATATCAAACTCCTCATAGACTTATAGGCCTGTGTACACTCACACACGCATTAGTCCCTTAACCTATAAGTCTTCAATACACCAAAATCACTAAGGGGCACTAGATGCACTTACAGAGTGATAGAAGCTTAAACCCTAGTTTATGCGTTGCTTCGTAAGGGGCTAATTTGGATCCATATGTTTCATGCTATGGTTATGTTTACCTTAATACTTCTGTTGTAGTTGCGGATGCTTGCAATGGGGGTTAATCATAAGCGGGATGCTTGTCCAAGTAAGGACAGTACCCAAGCACCGGTCCACCCTGATACGTCTCCAACGTATCTATAATTTTTGATTGCTCCATGCTATATTATCTACTGTTTTGGACATTATTGGGCTTTATTATCCACTTTTATATTATTTTTGGGACTAACCTATTAACCGGAGGCCCAGCCCAGAATTGCTGTTTTTTTTGCCTATTTTAGGGTTTTGAAGAAAAGGAATATCAAACGGAGTCCAAACGGAATGAAACCTTCGGGAACGTGATTTTCTCACCGAACATGATCCAGGAGAGTTGGACCCTACGTCAAGAAACAAAGGAGGAGGCCACAAGGTAGGGGGCGCGCCTACCCCCCCCCCTCCCCCCAACGCGCGCTCCACCCTTGTGGGCCCCCTGTTGCTCCACTGACGTACTCCTTCCTCCTATATATACCTACGTACCCCCAAACAATTGGCTACGGAGCCAAAACCCTAATTCCACCGCCGTAACTTTCTGTATCCACGAGATCCTATCTTGGGGCCTGTTCCGGAGCTCCGCCGAAGGGGGCATCCATCACAGAGGGCTTCTACATCAACACCATAGCCCCTCCGATGAAGTGTGAGTAGTTTACCTCAGACCTTCGGGTCCATAGTTATTAGCTAGATGGCTTCTTCTCTCTTTTTGGATCTCAATACAATGTTCTCCCCCTCTCATGTGGAGATCTATTCGATGTAATCTTCTTTTTGCGGTGTGTTTGTTGAGACCGATGAATTGTGGGTTTATGATCAAGTTTATCTATGAACAATATTTGAATCTTCTCTGAATTCTTTTATGTATGATTGGTTATCTTTGCAAGTCTCTTCGAATTATCAGTTTGGTTTGGCCTACTAGATTGATCTTTCGTACAGTGGGAGAAGTGCTTAGCTTTGGGTTCAATCTTGCGGTGCCCTCTCCCAGTGACAGTAGCGGCAGCAAGGCACATATTGTAATGTTGCCATCGAGGATAACAAGATGGGTTTTTTATCATATTGCATGAATTTATCCCTCTACATCATGTCATCTTGCTTAAGGCGTTACTTTGTTTTCATGAACTTAATACTCTAGATGCATGCTGGATAGCGGTCGATGAGTGGAGTAATAGTAGTAGATGCAGGCAGGAGTTGGTCTACTTGTCTCGAATGTGATGCCTATATACATGATCATACCTAGATATTCTCATAACTATGCTCAAGTCTGTCAATTGCTCAACAATAATTTGTTCACCCACTGTAAAATACTTATGCTCTTGAGAGAAGCCACTAGTGAAACATATGGCCCTCGGGTCTATCTTCATCATATTAATCTTCCAATACTTAGTTATTTCCTTTGCTTTTTTTACTTTGCATCTTTATCACAAAAATACCAAAAATATTATCTTATCATATCTATCAGATCTCACTCTCGTAAGTGACCATGAAGGGATTGACAACCACTTATCGCGTTGGTTGCGAGGAGTTATTTGCTTTATGCAGGTACAAGGGACTCACGCGTAGCCTCCTACTAGATTGATACCTTGGTTCTCAAAAACTGAGGGAAATACTTACGCTACTTTGCTGCATCATCCTTTCCTCTTCAAGGAAATCCAACACAGTGCTCAAGAGGTAGCACACCCACATACCAAATTATCAAAGTACTGAACATGAATCATATGAACGTGATGAAAACTAGCTTGACGATAATTCCCATGTGTCCTCGGGAGTGCTTTCCTTCATATAAGAGTTTGTCCAGGTTTCTCCTTTGCTACAAAAAGGATTGGGCCACCTTGCTGCACCTTATTTACTTTTGTTACTTGTTACTCGTTACAAATTATCCTATCACAAAACTATCTGTTACCTATTATTTCAGTGCTTGCAGAGAATACCTTGCTGAAAACCTCTTATCATTTCCTTCTGCTCCTCGTTGGGTTCGACACTCTTACTTATCGAAAGGACTAGGATAGATCCCCTATACTTGTGGGTCATCAGTACCTGGTACCCTCAGACATCCAAACTATCCTTCCATCTGGATAGAAGTGGGCAGTGGAGTAAAACTGCATGACCAACTCATCATTCCACCTGGTGAGCTTTTGTCCAACAAATTCATCAACTCCACATGCCTTAAAGCTGTCATACACTCCAGGGAAGTGATCTTCATTTTCCTGGATGAATTCCCAGTCCACCCATTTCATGTCATACACTATGGGCTTCTTGTCAAGCAAAATTGTCTCATAGAAATCTTGTTGTTCCTTTGTATGGAACCTATAGTCAACTGCAGCCCTCCTCCTAACAGCATAGGGATCAGACTGTCTCCATAATATCAATCCTGCATCTTTCCTGATGTGCATGTCCTCAGCGACTGGATGAGCATCATTGTGGTCAGGAATTTCGGGCTTCAACTTCCTAAAAACATGAGAATCATCTTCCTCTTCTTCAGCTTCAGGCACTGGGGCCTTGTTCTTCTCCTCAGCAGGTATACTCCCGGTGTTCCTCTTGGGCTTTGGGGGTTTCTAAGCAGCAGCCTTGGGAGCAGATTTGGGCTTAGATGGAGTAGCCCCTGACTTAATTGCGTCTCCCATAAGCTTTTGAGCCTTAGGAGCTGGTGCGGCATCCTCTTCCTCCTCCTCCTCTTCTGGATCTCACATAATGGAGGATCTTCCAAGCACTCTGGCAGTGGTCTTCTTGACCCTTTCCTTCCTTTTCTTTCCTTCTTCAACAACCTCTTCAGTTGGCTTGGAGGTTGCAGCAGTTGAGGCTCTCACCTTTAAGGTTGGCACCCTCTTGGCAGGGGCCTTTTGTGCAAGCCAGGCTTAGTTGATGCAACTGTGCCATACTCCTTCTTCCGCACCTTCTTGTTGGAGCTGACTTCCTCCTCAACAGCCACATAATCCTCATCTTTAGAATCTGAGGTCTTCTTCCTTGTTCTGGTGGCTGCCTTGGGCAAGTTGCTTGGTGTGCTCCTGTTGCCATCATCAGAAGTGCTGGAGGGACTAGTGCCCTCACTCAATTGTACATGTTCCTCTTACTTGTTCTGGCTATCACTCTGGTCAGACATTTCTGCAAACTTACTGACAGCAGACCCTGTGAATAGATATAGATGAGGTAGAGTGGATGAGCATCACAAAGTGCAGAGTTTTTGCAAAAAGAATGACTTAAAAACTTAGTTTTAGTTCTTCACAGAAAGCATTTCGGAGCTACCGATTTGTAAACTCGGTGATACAGTAGCAGCTTTTCGAACCTAAACTAGTGAACTCAATCAGACCGAGTCATAGTTTGGTGGCACCGAGACTGCTAGGGTTTCACAAAGAATCAAACTCGGTCACACCGATTTGCAGTTTTCGGTCAGACCGAAAGTGCAACTGCAATGGCCTAAGCCAAATCGATGAGACCGATTTCTACAATTCGGTCGGTCCGAGATGAGTCCGGCGGAGACCTAACCCTAAATTTTCAAATCAAGCGTAACCTAATGGATGTTTTCAGTGGATAGATTGATTGCATATGTGGTCATGATCATGGCAAAGTAATGTGCTACGAATCGGTGTTAAAGGAATAGCACAAAAGATTGAATCCATACCCTAATTCGGTGGAGTTCTCTACAGCGGCAACGGAGGGGCAGAAATTCGTTAACGGTGATGAAAACCAGCGGCGGGAGGTTTCTGGCGGCGAGAGGACGATCCGGAGACCCAAGGCGGCAGAGCAGGACACACGCGGGCTGAGAGGTTTTGAAGAATTTCCAGAATCTCACCCGTGGGTATATATATATCCCGACCCTGTCGGTGTGACCGAGTGGAACAACTCGGTGGCACCGAGATGCAGAACTACAAGCGGTTACTGCAACTTGGTGTGACCGCAAAGTTCTAGTCGGTTGCACCGAGATTGAAAACCTAGATCAACTTAGTGATCTCGGTGTGACCGAAATGGATGACCCGATCATACCGAAATGCACAAAGAGGTTTTGGAAGTTTAAGTCTATGACGAATGGGGGACTCCAAGTGCTCCTCACATAGAGTGGTTCGAATCTGACTTGATCAAACTTTGTGATGTAGCATGAATAGAGTTTGAGACGAGAAAAGCATAGATAGCTAGAGGGAGTTCTCAGGCATTCTTGTCCATCCATTTGGCAAAAGAGAAAAATCCAAACAATCAAAGCAACAAATGGATGTCCTCGAATGAGTAAAATATGCATCCAACATGCTCACACAATGAAATAACAAATGAAATATGTGAAAAAGCATGCACAATCACTCTAGCATCTATCAAGCAATTTGGCGATGACTAGGTCATCTATATATGAGTATATTGACTTAGGAGTCAAATGAGAACATTTGATCAAAGGTCATACTCATCGTTTAAGCACAAGTGGGGTTTCCACTTTTACATAAAGCATTGTTGTGCTCACATCATTAGAGTTGCTTTAGCTCAATTGATTAGAGTAAAGCTCCCCCTAGTTGTGATATCCCCCTAGGAGGGATGTAACGCCCTCGATGCAGTTATATCTCCCACGTGTCGAAGCACGACTTAGAGGCATAACCGCACTGAAAGCAATGTCACAAGTGAGGTAATCTTCACACAACCCATGTAATACATAAGGGAAAGAGATACATAGTTGGCTTACAATTGCCACTTCACACAATACATGAATATAACATTACATCAACCAGATACACACACAAGGTCCGACTACAGAACCAAAATAAAAGAAGACTACCCCAATGCTACACAGATCCCCGATCGACCCAACTGGGCTCCACTACTGATCAACTGGCAACGGAACAACATAACGAACACGAACTTCATCGAGCTCCTCCTTGAGCTTGGTGCGTCACCTGCACGGTATCGTCGAGCACCTGCAAACTGGTTTTGGAAGTATCTGTGAGTCACGGGGACTCAACAATCTCACACCCTCGCGATCAAGACTATTTAAGCTTATAGGAAGGGTAAAAAGGTATGATGTGGAGCTGTAGCAAGCGACTAGCATATTTGGTGGCTAACATACGCAAATGAGAGCGAGAAGAGAAGGCAAAAGGCATGGTCGAACAACTATTATCAAGAAGTGATCCTAGAACAACCTACGTCAAGCATAACTCCAACACCGTGTTCACTTCCCGGACTCCGCCGAGAAGAGACCATCACGGTTACACACACGGTTGATGCCTTTTAATTAAGTTAAGTTTCAAGTTTTCTACAACCGGACATTAACAAATTCCCATCTGCCCATAACCACGGGCACGGCTTTCGAAAGTTCAAATCCCTGCAGGGGTGTGCCAACTTAGCCCATCACATGCTCTCACGGTCAACGAAGGATATTCCTTCTCCCAAGACAATCCGATCAGACTCGGCATCCCAGTTACAAGACATCCTCGACAATGGTAAAACAAATCTAGCAACACCGCCCGAATGTGCCGACAAATCCCGATAGGAGCTGCACATATCTCATTCTCAGGGCACACTCAGATAGGTCAAGCTACGAGTAAAACCAGCCCTCGAGTTTCCCCAAGGTGGCCCCGCAGGCTGCCCGTTTCGGACCAACACTCAGAGGAGCACTGGCCCGGGGGGGTTAAATAAAGATGACCCTTGGGCATGCCTACCCAAGGGAAAGAAAAGGCTAGGTGGCAAATGGTAAAACCAATGTTGGGCATTGTTGGAAGAGTTTTATTCAAGGCGAACTGTCAAGGGGTTCCCATTATAACCCAACCGTGTAAGGAATGCAAAATCGGGAACATAACACCGATATGTCGGAAACTAGGGCGGCAAGAGTGGAACAAAACACCAGGCATAAGGCCGAGCCTTCTACCCTTTACCAAGTATATAGATGCATTAATATAAAAAGAGATATTGTGATATGCCAACAAAATAACCATGTTCCAAACATGTAACAAGCTCCAATCTTCACCTGCAACTAACAATGCTATAAGAGGGGCTGAGCAAAGCGGTAACATAGCCAAACAACAGTTTGCTAGGACAAGGTGGGTTAGAGGCTTGGCTTAACAATATGGGAGGCATGATAAGCAAGTGGTAGGTACCGCAGCATAGGCATAGCAAAAGAGCGAGCATCTAGCAAGCAAAGATAGAAGGGATTTCGAGGGTATGGTCATCTTGCTTGCAAAGTTCTCCGAGAAGACGAAAGGCTTGATCCTCAAAAACGTACTCAACGGGCTCCTCAAACACAAACTCATCTCCCGGCTCTACCCAAAGCAAGACAACAAGCAAAAGGGAACACAATCAACCACGTGCAATGCACAAGCAACAGTGTTGCAAAATATGGCATGATATGCGGGATGCGATATGTGATGCATATGCATGATTTGGAAAGGAATGATTGAACCTGGCCTCAACTTGGAAAACCAAGAGTTCCACTATAAAGGTGAGTTGATTTCAGTTGAAATCGATATAAAGATCGCCGGAATCGGATGCATGGATTGAAATGGCAAGCAAAACAAATATGGCACCGATCTGTGATTAACAGCACAAATCCATCTAAATGCATCAAGATAAATAATCTACCACACTCAAACATGGCAACAAAATACATGGCAGGGATCCACTCAAGATGCTTGACAAAAGATGAACACTGAGCTACGGCTAATTCACTCATTAACAGGTTCAAACAAGCATGGAAAAAGTGCAAATGATAACAGGTTACAGACTTAGTGAAAATAATAAGAAGTCAGGAATTTAACATCAGGAAGCAATGTTTAGAGCACGATAAATACATGCTACAGGAACATATCATGGCAAAGCAAGGCATGGCATGAAGCTACTCAAAGCACATAACAAAAGTCCCTTAGTGACCTTGAGCCAAAAGGGATCAGAAAATACAGTTGCAACCACGGGAACATAGCAAAAACATAAATAGATTCAGACTTAGCAGAAAACTGGAACATGTCAAAACAGATATCAAGTAGGCATGTTTACGAGCTCGATGCACTCACTACAAAGCATGGCATGATAAACTGAGCATACACCCAGCAATTAGACATGGCATAGAAGCTAGACATGGCAAGAACAACAACATAGCATGCACGGATCAACAACAACAAGCTCAGCAAAATTGCTAAACATGTTAACAATCTGCCAGGAACATTTTATAGCAAAAGTAGAGCTCGATTGACTCAAGCTAGGGTGCTCCATAATTGCAAACAAAGACATGGATGTATAGAGCACAACATTATCTACAAAACATCCTTACTGATCATGCTCAAAAGAGGCATGGATCTCTCGATAGCAACATGAACACATGGCATAAAAACAATAACAGGACAAGGACTTCTAAGTCCCTGAAATCAGCATCATTGAGTAAGCTACTTTGCATGCTTGTGCTAGTCACCACATAGATCACAAAAATACATGGCATACACCCCTGTAAACATGGCATGGCATATTTCAAAACACATGTAGAGCTCAGGATCATAGCATGCACACATTAATCATGGCAAAAATGACAAAAGTGCATTAGCTGAAACAGATCTGAAACTATCATCACATAGCCCTCTTCCAACAGCATTTCGGGCATCAAGATGAGCTCAAATGAGAATGATGCAATGCAATGAAATGATGTACTCGTCGAGAAGAACATTTTGATATGCTACATGCATGAATCGGACCCACGGTGAGGAAGTTATGATGCTTCAAAGTATGCAAAATTAACTGAAGTTAGGTCAAAAGTCAACCGAGGGCAAAACAGATCTGGATCCAGCAGGGCGCGAACTTCAAGGATCGCCGGAGCTGTAGACGACGGCGGCCAGAGTCAGACTTGATGCCGGAGTTGGCCGGAGGAGAGGTCGTCGCCGGACCTGGCTCCCGTGGCCGGAGAGGGAGAGGAAGATGGCGGCGAGGTCGGCGAGGAGGCGGCGCCGACGCGGCGATGGCAGGCGGCGGCGGGCTCGGTCGCCGGAGACGGAGCCGGTGGAGGAGTTCGCCGGCGCGGGGTCGCCGCGGCGGCCGGAGACAGAGGCAGCGGGGCGCGGAGATGAGGCGGGCGCTCGGGGGCGGCTTGTGGAGCCAGGCGGCGGCGGCGGGCGCTCCAGGCGCGGGGCGCCTCGATGGGCTCGGGGTGCCCGCTTCGGGCCGAGCGGGTCTCGGCGGCAGGACGGCGGTGGAGGCGACGTGGCGGGCCATGGTTGGCTGAGGAGGGCGGCACGGACATGTCCGGGCGCGGAGAAGAAATGTCCGGCGGCGCGAGGAGGACGAAGTTAGGGTTTCGCCCGTGATTTCGGGGATGGGATCTATATATAGAGGTAGAGGGAGCTAGGAGAGTCCAAATGAGGTGCGGTTTGCGGCCACGCGATCATGATCGAACGGCTTAGATGATGGAGGAGGTTTTGGTGGGTTTTGGGCCACTTTGGGGAGGTGTTGGGCTGCAACACACATGAGGCCTTTTCGGTCCCTCAGTTAACCGTTGGAGTATCAAACAAAGTCCAAATGGCACGAAACTTGACAGGCGGTCTACCGGTAGTAAACCAAGGCCGCATGACAAGTCTCAGTCCAATCCGAAAACGTTTAACACCCGCACACGAAAAGAGGTAGAAAGGGACACCGGAGGACATAGGAGCGCCCGGATTGCAAAACGGACAACAGGAAAAATGCTCGGATGCATGAGACGAACATGTATGCAAAAGCGATGCACATGATGACATGATATGATATACATGACACGCAAGCAATGACAAGGCAACAACAGCGAATAACTGGAAGACACCTGGCACATCGGTCTCGGGGCGTTACAAGGGATGAACTAACCTTGGGTTTTTTCGATGATGACTTCATGTAGGTATTGAAGATGTAGATTCTCAATGTTGATGTAGATCATTTGGAGCAATCCTTTGGAGTGAGTTGCACTTTCAATACCTACACGGGTTAGTCCCACAAGGAACAAACAAGGATATCCATAGACATAGAGTGAAGTTCGCATTGGATGATGTCCATGAAAGCATTAGGTTACCTTGTCCCTTGTCTTGCCAACAAGAGGGTTTGTGACTCCTTGAAATAGTGCACGATGTGGAATTTGTTTGCACTTGTCCTTGCCAAAATGATATGAGTGAAGTATGTTGGCGGAGTCATCCTCAAGAGCTCTCTAGTTCTTCATCTTAGGGATCCACACCATCTTGATGGGAATCCTTGGAGTTGTAGTCATACATGATGAAGTGGAACTTGATGTAGTGTTGGGAACCCACTTGACCAAGGCCTTAGGTGCTTCTTCAAATGCATCAATTTCCTCTTGAAGCTTGTCCTTGCCTTTTAGCTTGTGGTCTTGTGGTGGAAGATCATCTTGAGCTTGTGTTCCTAGGAAAGAAGTAGGATCATACTTCTCTTGTTGAGGAATGAACTTTGTCTTGGGGTATTGATCTTCTTACCACTCAACTCCATTGGCATTGAACTTTCGTTCAAAACTAACACCTTGATTCTTCCGGTGTCTTCCTTGCTTGCGTACAATTTCCTCAAATTGCTTACTTCCGGCAAGGCTCTTGTAAACACCTTTCTCTATAATTCCCTTCAATAAGCTATTTTCTTGCTCAAGCGTAACTTGGCTAAGAGAATCATTAGAGGAATCAAGAGAACTACTAGAAGCAACAATATTGGATTTAACATGATTGTTGTTACTACTAGAAGAAGAATCTTTCTTGTTCTTGTTTCTAGATTTAACTTGTGGCATGTAAGTGGACAAGAGTAAACGCTTGGCAATGTAAGAAGAACTTTTCTTGCAAAGATCATCATTGATTGCTTTTAAGAACTCATGCTCTTGCTCAAGGTTGAGCTTTTCAAAACGTAGCTTCTCATGAGTCTTTAGAAGTTCTCAATGATGTTCCAAGGTAGTTTCATGGACTAACTTAAGAGTTTTTAGTTCTTTAATTAGACGCTCAATCTCCTTCTTATCATTGTCATTTGCTTTATCTTGATTAGCATGATTAATAGCAAGTTCATCATAGTTTTCATAACTGGAGTTGTCAACAAGTGAATCATCATCCCCTAGAAAATCATCTTCATCACTATTGAAATCAACATACTCGGGGTGTGATACCTTTGGGCCTTTAGCCATGAAGAATCTTCCAATTCCTTCATTTGGTGACTCAAATATGTCGTAGGAGTTGGTTGACACAAGTGCTAGACCGGCAACACCTTCATCTGGAGTATATTCGGAGTCGGAGTGATAACTTCTCTCAGAGTGATCGTCGGAGTCGGAGCCGGATACCCATTCACCAACATGAGCTTGATGTCTTCGTTTTGTGTAGATCTTTGATGACTTGTCCTTCCTTTCTGAATCCTTGCTTCTCCGTGATGTTCTTCGTTCATAACGGTCATCTCTACTCCTTCCCTCTCTTGGTGGTGATTCTTCTCTTCTACGTCTTTTTTGTAGGGAGAAACTTCTCTTCTTTTGTAGGGAGTCGTACACTCATTGGAATAGTGTCCGGGTCTTCCACAATTGTAGCAATTGCGCTCACGACTAGAAGACCTTTTGTCATTGTAGGACCTTGTCTTGGAACTTCTTTCCTTGATTCTACTCTTGTAAAACTTGTTGAAGTTCTTCACCATTAGGCTCAATTCTTCGTTGAAGGTTTGTTTCTCACTTGATGATGTGGGAGCATCACAAGAGGCTTTGTAAGCACCACTCGACTTGTTGTGAAGCTCGTCCTTATCCTTGAGTGACATCTCATGAGCAACAATTCTTCCGATGACTTCCGTTGGCTTGAGATCTTTGTAATTTGGCATCATTTGGATCAATGTGCACACGGTATCATATTTTCCTTCCAAGTCTCTTAGGATCTTCTTGATGATGAATCTATCAGTCATCTCTTCACTTCCTAAGCTGGCAATCTCATTTGTGATGAGAGCAAGCCTAGAGTACATTTCAGTGACACCTTCACCATCCTTCATTTTGAACTTGTCAAGTTGACTTTGAAGCACATCCAATTTGGATTCCTTGACGGAGTCGGTACCTTCGTGCATATCAATCAAAGTATCCCAAATTTCCTTTGCATTCTAAATACGACTGATTTTGTTGAATTATTCGGCGCACAATCCGTTGAAGAGAATATCACAAGCTTGAGCATTGTATTGCAGCATCTTCAACTCTTCTGCGGTAGCTTCACGGTTCGATTCTCTCCCATCAAAGAATTCACCTTGCATGCCAATACACACAATAGCCCACACGGCGGAGTTATGTCCAAAAATATGCATTTTCATCTTATGCTTCCAATTAGCAAAATTAGTACCATCAAAGTAAGGACCTCTATGGTGGTAACTTCCCTCACTGGGTTGTGGAATCAAGGCTGTGATCACCAAAAGCTATGGAAATTAAGGCAAATGGAGACCAAAGCCCTGATACCACTTGTAGGATCGAAAGTATGTCTAGAGGGGGTGATTAGACTACTTGACCAAATAAAAATCTAGCCTTTTCCCAATTTTAAGTCTTGGCAGATTTTAGCAACTTAGCACAAACAAGTAATCAACCTACACATGCAATTTTAAGAGTATAGCAGCGGAATGTAAAACAATTGCATATGAAGGTAAAGGGAGGAGTTTAGAGGGAGAAAACTCAATGTAGACAAAGAGATTTTTGGCATGGTTCCAATAGGTGGTGCTATCGTACATCCACATTGATGGAGACTTCAACCCACAGAGGGTAACGGTTGCACGAGTCCACGGAGGGATCCACCCACGAAGGGTCCACGAAGAAGCAACCTTGTCTATCCTACCATGGCCATCGCCCACGAAGGACTTGCCTCACTAGGGTAGATCTTCACGAAGTAGGCGATCTCCTTGCCCGTACAAACTCCTTGGTTCAACTCCACAATCTTGACGGAGGCACCCAAGTGACACCTAACCAATCTAGGAGACACCACTCTCCAAAAGGTATTAGATGGTGTGTTGATGATGAACTCCTTGCTCTTGTGCTTCAAATGATAGTCTCCTCAACACTCAACTCTCTCTCATAGGATTGCATTTGGTAGAAAGATGATTTGAGTGGAAAGCAACTTGAGGAAGGCTAGAGATCAAGATTTATGTGGCTCGAATGGAATATCTTGACCTCAACACATGTGTAGGTGGTTCTCTCTTAGAAAATGTATGTTGGAAGTGTAGGCATATTCTGATGGCACTCTTCACGAATGAAGAGTGGGTGGATGGGTATAAATAGCCTCCACACAAAATCTAACTGTTACACACAAATCACCAAACTCGGTGGGACCGAATCATACAACTCGGTCAGACCGATTTAGTTAATAATGTGACTGTTAGGGTTTTCGGTGGGACCGACATGTCAACTCGGTGGGACCGATTCCATTAGGGTTAGGGCATAACGTAATCTCGGTGAGACCGATTACACAAACTCGGTGGGACCGATTTTGGTAATAGGCAAATAGAGAGTTGGTCATGCAAACTCGGTGGGACCGATCCTCTCATCTCAGTTAGACCGAAACGTTACGAAAGGGAAACAGAGAGTTTGCATTGCAATCTTGGTGGGACCGATCGCTCATTTCGGGTGGACCGAAACGTTACGAAGGGAAATAGAGAGTTTGCAATCCCATCTCGGTGAGATCGATATCCCCATCGGTGAGACCGAATTGATTAGGGTTTCTGGCAGTGGCTATGTCAAGTGAACTCGGTGGCACGGGATAGGACATTTCGGTGGGGCCTAGTTTGACTTTTGGTTTGGGACATATGTGGATATGAGAAAGTAGTTGAGGGTTTTTGGAGCATATCACTAAGCATTTTGGGAAAGTAACTCATTAAGCAACACCTCATCCCCTTTTAATAGTATTGGCTTTTCCTATGGACTCAATGTGATCTTGGATCACTGAAATGAAAAAGGTAGAGTCTTGTGCTTTGAGCTTGAGCCAATCTTTTGTCCTTAGCATTTTGAGGGGTCCACTTTCTAATCCATGCCATGCCAATCATTGAGCTTTCCTGAAATATTTATCTTCAAATAGCATTAGCTCAATGAGCTATATGCTGTTAAGAATTACCAAAACCACCCAGGGATAGTTGCACTTTCAACGATGACATGATGTAGACAAGATCTATCTATGTAGAGATAGACCCCATTGTTTTATCCTTAGTAGCAACGATACATACGTGTCGGTTCCCTTTCTGTCACTGGGATCAAGCACCGTAAGATCTAACCCACTACAAAGCACCTCTTCCCATTGCAAGATAAATAGATGAAGTTGG
The DNA here is from genome assembly GCF_002162155.2 of Triticum dicoccoides. Classification (NCBI taxonomy): domain Eukaryota; kingdom Viridiplantae; phylum Streptophyta; class Magnoliopsida; order Poales; family Poaceae; genus Triticum; species Triticum dicoccoides. The sequence goes on along the minus strand of NC_041390.1, from coordinate 224,291,167 downwards.
CCAAACAAAACCCAAATATCGGAGAAGAAATATGAGGCTATAAGAGATCATGCATAAAAGAGATCAAAGAAAGTCAAATACTTTCATGGATATAAAAACATAAATCTGATCATAAACTCAAAGTTCATCGATCCCAGCAAACACACCGCAAAAGAGTTACATCATATGGATCTCCAAGAGACCATTGTATTGAGAATCAAGAGAGAGAGAGAGAGAGAGATGAAGCCATCTAGCTACTAACTACAGACCCAAAGGTTTACAAAGAACAACTCAGGCATCATCGGAGAGGCTCCAATGGAGGTGGTGAACCCCATCCGAGATGGTGTCTAGATTGGATCTAGTGGTTCTGGACTCTGCGGCGGCTGGATGAATATTTCGTTGACTCCCCTACGGTTTTGGGAATATTGGGGTATTTATAGAGCTAAGAGGCAGTCCGGGGCACCTGAGGTGGGCACAACCCACCAGGGCACGCCTGGGCCTCCTAGCGCGCCCTGGTGGGTTGTGCCTCCCTCGGGGCACCCCCAGGCGCAGTCAGGGCCCGTTGTGTTCCTTCTGGCCCATAAAAATTCTCCGTAAAGTTTCGTGGCATTTGGACTCTGTTTGATATTGATTTTCTGCAATGTAAAAAACATGGAAGAAACAACAACGGGCACTTGGCACTATGTCAATAGGTTAGTACCAAAAATGATATAAAATGATTATAAAACATCCAAGATTGATAATATAACAGCATGGAACAATAAAAAATTATAGATACGTTGGAGACGTATCAGCATCCCCAAGCTTAACTTCTACTCGTCCTCGAGTAGGGAAGTGATAAAAACATAATTCTTGATGTGGAATGCTTCCTAACATGTCATATCATATTTCTTTCTTTATAGCATGAACATTTGGACTTTTATATTGTTAAAAGTAATAGTCTAGTTTTGACATGATAATTTAAATACCCAAGCATATCAACAAGCAACCATGTCTTTCAAAATATCAATGCTAAAATAAGCTATCCCTAGCCCATCATGCTCAACCATTGATCCATTCATGAAACACACTCGCATATTAGCTATGTCCAATACTCAAGTATGATCATATTGCCTCTAGTTGGTGCTAATTTTATAAGAGAAGATGGAGACTCAAATTCAAAATAAAATTTGCATTAATTAAAAGAAAGGCCCTTCGCAGAGGGAAGTAGGGAATTGTAGAGGTGCCAGAGCTCAAAGAAAAAAACTTAGAGATGAAAACATTTTGGGAGGTGTATCCATCCCACCAACGAAAACAACTTAGAGTTCCAATACTTTCCATGCATAGATATATCATAGGTGGTTTCCAAACAGAAAATAAAGTTTATATATTTTTCCACCATACTTTTACTTTCCATGGCTAACCGTATCCACGGGTGCCCTCCATACCAACACTTTTCAAGGAATTTATTATTTGACAACATAAACTAAATTCATTTTTTTGCATTTCGGGACTGGGCATCTGTCGTGGATTTGTCACTGCAGATGTCCTAGTGTGAGGACTTAGTCATGAGGCCAACGCATCTATGTGGTAGCTTAAAAGGGGTTGAGCGGAATCGAGAGACGCAACGCAAGACAGGGATTTAGACAGCTTCGGGCCCCGGGAAACATCATCCGGTAACAACCCTACGTGCTGTTTGTGGCTAGGTCTTATTATCATCACAAAGTAGTCGCCATAAACCGGCTCTGTCAGTTATCCCTGACCCTTCAGATTATCCCCCCTCTTGGGGTGCCCTGCCCCTCTTTATATATGTTGAAGGGGCGGGTTACATGTAGAGTCCAACTTGGATTAAGACTTAAACTATTCTGACTTCTCTTCATGGGCTTAACGTCTTCGGCTTCATAACGTCTTGGGCTTCATAACGTCTCGGGCTTCATAACCCCATGCGACTCTATGCCCGCTGGGTCATGACTGTTAACCAGTTATCACTGTCTGCCGGGTTATGACTGTCAAGCAGTTATCATTGTCTACCGGGTTATGACTGTCAACCAGTTATCATTGTCTACCGGGTTATGACTGTCAACCAGTTATCACTGTCTGCCGGGTTATGACTGTCAACCATTTATCATTGTCTGCCGGGTTATGACTGTCAACCAGTTTTCATTGTCTGTCGGGTTATGACTGTCAACCAGTTACCATTGTCTGTCGGGTTATGACTGTCAACCAGTTATCATTGTCTGCTGGGTTATGACTGTCTACCGGTTTATGATGGTCTGCCAGTTTATGATGGTCGGGTTATCATCTGACTTAACACCTGCCGGGTTATCATCTGACTTTACACCTGCTGGTTTACCAGGTCCCAGCCGGGTCATACCGCGAGGTATATCCCCGACATTAGCCCCCAGTTTAATTTGGATTTATCCATGTTAAACTGATCCTAATCATCCTTAAGTCCTTGTCACTTCCTTCCTCTAGAAAATCGGGTCAATAGGCCAGCTTCATAATCAATTTGCTGACATTGGTTTTGTCACAGAGAAATATTGTGAAGAATAATTCATTTGACTCAGCTCCCAATGCTTAACAAAAATATTGGTCTTTAAATTACTCATCTGATCTTCAGCCGGTTTAAGAATGTAGAACTTGCCGGTTTAAGAATGTAGAACTTGCCGGTTTAATATTGATGGCACCGGGTCAGAATTGTAGTTAACATCAAGCTTGAAAATATACCTCTTATATGCCTATCACTTGTATCCCCCAAGTCTTAAGAAGGTAGCATAGCAACAACTTAAGACTTGCTTCAATATAAATATCACAATGTTGAAGAAATCTGATTTGTTCATCCTAGTCATTAGTCATAAACTGAGTATTCCATATATGTAGCCCCCAAGTGCCACTTGGGACTTTGTAATTACCTGATGCTCATAAAAACTTCAACCAGTGTAGCCCCCAAGGGCCGGGTCATTATGCAATAATGAGCAGGGACTTTGTAAATATAATCATGTAAATTTTGAACAGCAACGTGTATCCCCCAAGGACCGGCTCAGTAAGATAATATTGAGTTGGGACTTGATATATACTTCAATGAAAATAACATCATATGATGTAACCCCCATCATGGGGCTTGAACCCACGTCCACAAGGTTAAGAGCCTTGTGCTTTACCAACTGAGCAGTGGACCCTTCAATACACGGATTAAAAGCTTTGTACCTTGAATTGTTGACAGGAGCAATTGGTAGCCCCCAAGGGCCGACCCATTATGATGTGATGAGTCGGGTCTTCAATAATGTGAGCAAACAATGACTTTGCATTAGCCCCCAAGTGTCATGGTGCATGCTTGCAGCAACATGAGACTTGTGTATTTGATGTAATCCCAACTTGAATAATGTAGACCCCAAGTGCCGGGTCGTAAGCCTGCAGCGACTCGGGACTATCCCTTCCATTGTAGAATAAATTATATCCATTGCGCTGAAGCGACTTTGAAAACCTCAATCATAATATTGGTTATTGATAACCATAATAAAAATCCAGCCGTGTTGGTTATTAAAGATTTGAATAATATAACCTGGTTTGAAAACCGATTCCTGCCATATAAACTGATATATCCGTGCCCATATGATACATGCTATGATGATGTAATGATGATGTAATGTATGACGCAATATATGATGATGTATGTGTATGATCAAGAGGGTTTAAGCTATGGTTCGGATATGACCAGAGCCCCCAAGTAGTCATAATTGTGGCATTGCGCCGATCAAGAGGTGTAGCTATGGTTCGAATACGACCAAGCCCCCAAGTGATTCCCCTAGTGCCCTTATGCCTATCAAGAGGTGTAACTATGGTTCGAACCCATAGCCCCCAAGTGATTTCTCTAGTGGCCTTAAACCTATCAAGAGGTGTAGCTATGGTTCGGATATGAACAAGCCCCAAGTGATTTCCCTGGTGGCCTTAAGCCTACCAAGAGGTGTAGCTATGATTCGGATACGACCAAGCCCCCAAATGATTTCCCTGGTGCCCTTATGCCTATCAAGAGGTGTGACTATGGTTCGAACATAGCCCCCAAGTGATATTGTGAGCTGTGCTCAAGGGATACCCATGTTTGAGCTGTGTTGTGCAGCAGACTCTCTTTGGCCCCTTATGATAATATTGGCTTGATAGCCGGATTACCGAAGTAACCAGAGATGTGCTTTTATGATAATATTGGCTTGATAGCCGGAATCAAGAGGGTAGTAAGACTATGTTCTCTTTGGTGAATACACCTATGTTTGAACAGGAAGCCCCCAAATGATATTGTGAGCTGTGCTCAAGGGGCACCTATGTTTGAGTTGTGCTCTTGCAACAGACTCCCTTTGGTCCCTTTAATTTTTTCTGAGAACTTGAACTTGCGAGAGATTATTCTTCTGGACCGGAAATTCTTAAATCGGATATTGAGAGCTTCAATGCTTTGTGGGAAATAGCTTTCCCTTGAGCCTGATTTTAAACCGGAATCCTTCTTTTTAAGCCAGAAATTTTCTGACGGCCTTTAAATTTTTACCAATATGGCGGTTTAGTGTCCTGCATTAGATAACTTTGCAAGTCGGAGTAATTGCTTTTTAAAGAAAGCAACATAATATTAAAATATACTAGATGGATTTCACTTGGTATGCTATCCTAGAAATTATCCATCGTGGAGTTGATGACCATCACGGTGAAGTTGAAATAAATCACGGCCGAGCCAGCCGCGGGAGCAGACAAATAAGTCGGCGGCGACATTGTAAGCCCGTGCGGACGGGAAGAGTCGGCAACGGCATTGTAAGGCAGGAAGAGCGCTAGTGCAAAAATTTGCTCACACTCCTTTTGCGACACCTTTCTATAAGGCATAATGGTCCTGCAAAAAAATATCATATACCAAGTAATTGTTCCTTGATGAAAACAATATGTGTTAAATAAAATAAAATTTCAATGGATATCACCTGATTTATTTAGACGATGGAGGATCCGCGTCTATGAATAACCTCTGGTAATTTCATCGGTGTTTTAGCTACTCTCTTCATTAGAAGTAAGGCGGCATTGACGAGACCGTAGTGAAGGTGGAGGCTTTGAAGTGCTGGAATCGGGCAGCTTAAAACGGATTCTCTGGGTCATATTGACCCACCTTTTTTTCTTTTTTTAATTCAGCCCCCACTTCTTTTTACACGGGCCAGTGACCCGGCGTGGAATCACATATGCCTTGGGGTGAAAAAGAGCCACAACAGAAGCCTCAGAGACCAACGATGTTGACTCGAAGGTGGAAGCTAGCGGGAGCGAGCCGGCACCCGCCAGAACGCTGCGCGAGGCGGGGAAATTCTCTGGCCGAGGCGGACAGCAGAGGCGAGACCAAACGGGGGCAGCCTTGGACGAGGTGCAACGGTGGCTTAGCGCGGAGGCCACTTTAACCTCCACATGATGGGGCATCTCCAAGTTCGGTAGTAGTGGCGACGGCGAGGCCGGGTCAACTTGACCTGGCGGCGGTTCAACACCGAGACGACAACTCGACGGGGGTGGCTTAGTGACACCGCTCGGCGGCGAACAACGATTCTCACCACCAATCGGAGGCCCAGCAGAAACGCGGCCGTGGCAAAGGGGCCCACGGACGACCCGGTAAAGAGCAACGACGGTTTAGCGTGGCAGTTTAGAGGTAAAGTGATGGTTTAAGCGTGAGGTGAGGCATGGCAAAGTCGAGACGAGGCCAAAATGTCAAGCGCTCCGGAACCGGACAGCTCGGGGCCGGCGATTCAACGGTGGTTGGCCGTGTGATGAACCGGCGGCGGACGCAGGGCATCTCGAGGGCGGCTCAGAGCAGGGAGTCTGGATCACGGTTTTCTCTTTCAACCGCTGGAGGCTGGCTACTCTGTTGAGTATTGTGAATCGGAGGCGGCTGGCGGCTCGAAAGAGAGCCACATCAAAGGCAGGTCAACGAGCGGAGGCGTGGTGACTCATGGAAACTGGTCAAGTCGTCGTCGTTCGCGTGTGCCTGCTATTGGACCAGCTCGTGCATGGCAGCGCGAGGCGGGCTGAATCGGGCGCCACGCGGTTTCAGAGGCCAGCAGAACCGGCACAACTCAGCAGCAGAGATTAGCAGGTGTGGCGACTAAGACGGAGTCGTCCTGCGGAGACAGCTGCGGCAAAGCGGCGCCGAGCGGAGCCATACTGGGTTGAGGTGGCGTCCTATCGCCGTCTTCAGTGGAGGTTGAAGGTCAGCGAGGCGGCCAGCGGCTCTCCCCGACTACAGTTGGGGCGAGCGTCCACGGCGGCTTGTAGGCACGGCTCAGGCTACCGGACCATGCATCGGCGGCGGGTCAAGGCAGGAATGGCGACTTGGCGCAGCAGCAACATACGGCAGAAGCGGGGTTGACGCATCGGGCGGTTCAGCGCAAGAGCGACGCGAGACCATGGCGGCTCAGAGGGCGGCGACCCCCGATGTGGTGGAAGCGCACCGCGCGGCCCGACAAGGTTGCGGCCGAATCAACGGCTCCGGGCCTGCTCCGGTGGAGGTGCTCGACGGCTCGGGCAGGTGGCTCAAGGTCGACGACCTGGGACCGTAGCGGCAGGGGCTGGCGGCCTGGCGCAGCCGGTTTGAGGCGCGGAGACAGCCGGCCGGAGCAGACGCAGGTGCGGGCAGATCGCGCGCTACCAATTGCGGGAGGAAGGCCGACTCTGCCGGTACTTGGAGGCGGGTGGAACGGCGACTTGACGTAGCGGTTCGACGCAGAAATGATGGCGATTTGAGACAGCGTGTGGAGTGACACCGTAGAGATAGCCGTCCTAGGCGTAGGTTCGAAGGCGGGCGGTTTAGCACAGCCACGACCGAAGCCAATTCCATGCGACCGAGACCTCCTCCGGGTCGTGCTTGGTTTGACCGAACGGGTCCTCCCCCAGGTCGCGGTCCCTATTGATTGGTATACCAAATCTTTCCAGTGCCTGTCTTCACCAAGTGGATGTCGCAATTGATGCAAGGAATAAAAAACTAAACTTGCCAATTGATTCAACCTTCACGTGAGTACCGAATCCACCAGTTAGTATGTACTAGCACTTTAATACTGATCTGATTTGATGTTTTGACGCAATGCTCAGTAAACGCAATAAGATAACAGCCTCGAGACTTAAAGCTAATCTGCGTACGCTGACTATCATGGATGTAATTAATCTGCGTACGCTGACTATCATGGATGTAATCTGCTTCACATGCACTGGCTCTCGCAGTAGAAAACAGCAATTAAACAGCGGAAGGCGCTGAAACGGTTTCGGTCTCATCGGATCGCCCAAGCTGTCCCGATGGAAATCGACCCCACTCAGACGAGTGGATCAACAGGTCAAACGTGGTGAGGCGCACAGAACCCTAGCTTCTTTCTGACCTCAAACCTTCCCGAATGCGAGGGCCGCGCGGCGGCTCAATATGGAAATTTCAACAGGACTTGTGGTCTTGCCCGATACTTCACGAGCAGCCGTAACTCAGTCAACAACTGTTGTCTTTTCAATCTTGATCGATAAACTTGGAGTTGATGTAGATTCTAACCGACTCTTCTTCAGCGGAAAATTACGCACGTCTCGATCCCTGAAAAAAAATCCCTCTAAAAACTTAACACCATCGTGCGCGGGCCCCACGATGGGCGCCAACTATTATGGATTTGTCACGGCAAATGTCCTAGTGTGAGGACTTAGTCATGAGGCCAACGCATCTATGTGGTAGCTTAAAAGAGGTTTAGCGGAATCGAGAGACGCTACGCAAGACAGGGATTTAGACAGCTTCGGGCCCCGGAAACATCAACCGGTAACAACCCTACGTGCTATTTGTGGCCAGGTCTTATTATCATCACGAAGGATTCGCCGTAAACCAGCTCTCCCAGTTATCCCTAACCCTTCAGATTATCCCCCCCCCCTCTTGGGGTGCCCTGCCCCTTCTTATATATGTTGAAGGGGCGGGTTACATGTAGAGTCCAACTCGGAATAAGACTTAAACTATTCTGACTTCTCTTCATGGGCTTAACGTCTTGGGCTTCATAACGTCTGGTGCTTCATAACGTCTCGGGCTTCATAACCCCAGGCGACTCTATGCCCGCCGGGTTATGACTGTCAACCAGTTATCACTGTCTACCGGGTTATGACTGTCAAGAAGTTATCATTATCTGCCGGGTTATGACTGTCAACCAGTTATCATTGTCTGCCGGGTTATGACTGTCAACCAGTTATCATTGTCTGTCGGGTTATGACTATCAGCCAGTTATCATTGTCCGTCGGGTTATGATTGTCAACCATTTATCATTGTCTGCCGGGTTATGACTGTCAACCAGTTATCATTGTCTGCCGGGTTATGACTGTCTGCTGGTTTATGATGGTCTGCCGGTTTATGATGGTCTGCCGGCTTATGATGGTCGGCCGGGTTATCATCTGACTTAACACCTGCTGGGTTATCATCTGACTTAACACTTGCCGGTTTACCAGGTCCCAGCCGGGTTATAACTCCGGCCGGGTCATACCGTGGGGTATATCCCTGACAGCATCCCTAATATCTTTGCCTTACTCTTGTGCAATGACAAGTGAATAAACACTCATCTTGAGAATAACACATCTAACATGGAAAATATTAGCCACCCCTCACTGCTCTGCGAGTGAAACAAACAAACAAAAGATAAGTTTATTTTTGAAAGTTAGAGATGGCACATGCAAATTTGTTTAGAACGGTAAAAGAATACCGCATATAGGTAGATATAGTGGACTCATGTGGCAAAACTGGGTTAAAGGTTTTTGGATGCATAAGTAGTGATCATACTTAGTGCAAAATGAAGGCTATCAAAAGATTGGGAAGCGACCAACCAAGTGATGTCTACTACACAACCTTCTTCTTGTAGACGTTGTTGGGCCTCCAAGTACACAGGTTTGTAGGACAGTAGCAAATTTCTCTCAAGTGGATGACCTAAGGTTTATCAATCTGTAGGAGGCATAGGATGAAGATGGCCTCTCTCAAGCAACCCTGCAACCAAATAACAAAGAGTCTCTTGTGTCCCCAACACACCCAATACAATGGTAAATTGTATAGGTGCACTAGTTCGGCGAAGAGATGGTGATACAAGTGGTATATGGATAGTAGATAAAGGTTTTTGTAATCTGAAAATATAAAAACAGCAAGGTAACTAATGGTAAAAGTGAGCGTAAACGGTATTGCAATGCTAGGAAATAAGGCCTAGGGTTCATACTTTCACTAGTGCAAGTTCTCTCAACAATAATAACATAATTGGATCACATAACTACCCTCGACATGAAACAAAGAGTCACTCCAAAGTCACTAATAGCGGAGAACGAACGAAGAGATTATGGTAGGGTACGAAACCACCTCAAAGTTATTCTTTCCAATCAACCTGTTGGGCTATTCCTATAAGTGTCACAAACAGCCCTAGAGTTCGCCCTAGAATAACACCTTAAGACACAAATCAACCAAACCCCTAATGTCACCTAGATACTCCAATGTCACCTCAAGTATCCATGGGTATGATTATACGATATGCGTCACACAATCTCAGATTCATCTATTCAACCAACACATAGAACCTCAAAGAGTGCCCCAAAGTTTCTACTGGAGAATCACGACGAAAATATGTGCCAACTGTTGGGTTTCGTAGTAATTTCAAAATTTTCCTACGCACACGCAAGATCATGTGATGCATAGCAACGAGGGGAGAGTATTGTCTACGTACCCAACGCAGACCGACTGCGGAAGCGATGACACGACGTAGAGGAAGTAGTCGTGCGTCTTCTCGATCCAACCGATCAAGCACCGAAACTACGGCACCTCTGAGTTCGAGCACACGTTCAGCTCGATGACGATCCCCGGACTCCGATCCAGCAAAGTGTCGGCGAAGAGTTCCGTCAGCACGACGGCGTGGTGACGATCTTGATGAACTACAGCAGCAGGGCTTCGCCTAAACTCCGCTACAGTATTATCGAGGAATATGGTGGCTGGGGGCGCCGCACACGGCTAAGGAATAGATCACGTGGATCAACTTCTTGTGTCTTTGGTGCTAGCCCTGCCCCTCTATTTATATGTTGAGCCCCGGGGTCGAAACTTGGAGCAAAAGCCTCCTCAAAGTCGGTTTTGCCCGAAAGGCAAGAGTCCCACTCGGACTCCAGGACCAAACGCCACAATCCTTGGCGTCTGGCCCAGACGCCATGGGCCTCGGCGTCTGGCCCAGGGCCAGACGCCAGGGTCTCCGGCGTTTGGCCCCCTGGCCTCCGCAAGACTCCTTTTTGCACCGACCTAAAGCCTCATGGGCTTGACCCCTTGGCCTAACCATATCATCCAATATATGAATCTTTACGTCTCGACCATTTCGAGACTCCTCGTCATGTCCCCGATCTCATCCGGGACTCCGAACTCCTTCGGTACATCAAAACATGTAAACTCATAATATAACTGTCATCGTAACCTTAAGCGTGCGGACCCTACGGGTTCGAGAACAATGTAGACATGACCGAGACACGTCTCCGGTCAATAACCAATAGCGGGACCTGGATGCCCATATTGGCTCCTACATATTCTACGAAGATCTTTATCGGTCAGACCGCATAACAATATACGTTGTTCCCTTTATCATCGGTATGTTACTTTCCCGAGATTCGATCGTCGGTATCCAATACCTAGTTCAATCTCGTTACCGGCAAGTCTCTTTACTCGTTCCGTAACACATCATCTCACAACTAACATATTAGTTGTAATGCTTGCAAGGCTTATGTGATGTGTATTACCGAGAGGGCCCAGAGATACCTCTCCGACAATCGGAGTGACAAATCCTAATCTCGAAATACGCCAACCCAACATCGACCATTGGAGACACCTGTAGTACTCCTTTATAGTCACCTAGTTATGTTGTGACGTTTGGTAGTACCCAAAGTGTTCCTCCGGTAAACGGGAGTTGCATAATCTCATAGTCATAGGAACATGTATAAGTCATGAAGAAAGCAATAGCAACATACTAAACGATCGGGTGCTAAGCTAATGGAATGGGTCATGTCAATCAAATCATTCTACTAATGATGTGACCTCGTTAATCAAATAACAACTCATTGTTCATGGTTAGGAAACATAACCATCTTTGATTAACGAGCTAGTCAAGTAGAGGCATACTAGTGACACTTTGTTTGTCTATGTATTCACACATGTATTATGTTTCCAGTAAATACAATTCTAGCATGAATAATAAACATTTATCATGATTATAAGGAAATAAATAATAACTTTATTATTGCCTCTAGGGCATATTTCCTTCAGTCTCCCACTTGCACTAGAGTCAATAATCTAGATTACACTGTAATGATTCTAACACCCATGGAGCCTTGGTGCTGATCATGTTTTGCTCGTGGAAGAGGCTTAGTCAACGGGTCTGCAACATTCAGATCCGTATGTATCTTGCAAATCTCTATGTCTCCCACCTGGACTAGATCCCGGATGGAGTTGAAGCGTCTCTTGATGTGTTTGGTCCTTTTGTGAAATATGGATTCCTTTGCCAAGGCAATTGCACCAGTATTGTCACAAAAGATTTTCATTGGACCCGATGCGCTAGGTATGACACCTAGATCGGATATGAACTCCTTCATCCAGACTCCTTCATTTGCTGCTTCCGAAGCAGCTATGTATTCCGCTTCACATGTAGATCCCGCTACGACGCTTTGTTTAGAACTGCACCAACTGACAGCTCCACCGTTTAATGTAAACACGTATCCGGTTTGCGATTTAGAATCGTCCGGATCAGTGTCAAAGCTTGCATCAACGTAACCTTTTACGATGAGCTCTTTGTCACCTCCATATACGAGAAACATATCCTTAGTCCTTTTCAAGTATTTCAGGATGTTCTTGACCGCTGTCCAGTGATCCACTACTGGATTACTTTGGTACCTCCCTGCTAAACTTATAGCAAGGCATACATCAGGTCTGGTACACAGCATTGCATACATGATAGATCCTATGGCTGATGCATAGGGAACATCTTTCATATTCTCTCTATCTTCTGAAGTGGTCGGGCATTGAGTCTTACTCAATTTCACACCTTGTAACACAGGCAAGAACCCTTTCTTCGCTTGATCCATTTTGAACTTCTTCAAAATTTTGTCAAGGTATGTGCTTTGTGAAAGTCCAATTAAGCGTTTTGATCTATCTCTATAGATCTTAATGCCTAATATGTAAGCAGCTTCACCGAGGTCTTTCATTGAAAAACTTTTATTCAAGTATCCCTTTATGCTATCCAGAAATTCTATATCATTTCCAATCAGTAATATGTCATCCACATATAATATCAGAAATGCTACAGAGCTCCCACTCACTTTCTTGTAAATACAGGCTTCTCCGAAAGTCTGTATAAAACCAAATGCTTTGATCACACTATCAAAACGTTTATTCCAACTCCGAGAGGCTTGCACCAGTCCATAAATGGATCGCTGGAGCTTGCACACTTTGTTAGCTCCCTTTGGATCGACAAAACCTTCCGGTTGCATCATATACAACTCTTCTTCCAAAAATCCATTCAGGAATGCAGTTTTGACATCCATCTGCCAAATTTCATAATCATAAAATGTGGCAATCGCTAACATGATTCGGACGGACTTAAGCATCGCTACGGGTGAGAAGGTCTCATCGTAGTCAATCCCTTGAACTTGACGAAAACCTTTTGCGACAAGTCGAGCTTTGTAGACAGTAACATTACCATCAGCGTCAGTCTTCTTCTTAAAGATCCATTTATTCTCAATTGCTTGCCGATCATCGGGCAAGTCAACCAAAGTCCATACTTTGTTCTCATACATGGATCCCATCTCAGATTTCATGGCTTCAAGCCACTTTGCGGAATCTGGGCTCACCATCGCTTCTTCATAGTTCGTAGGTTCATCATGATCTAGTAGCATGACTTCCAGAACAGGATTACCGTACCACTCTGGCGCGGATCTTACTCTGGTTGATCTACGAAGTTCAGTAGTATCTTGATCTGAAGTTTCATGATCATTATCATTGGCTTCCTCACTAACTGGTGTAGGTGTCACTGAAACAGTTTTCTGTGATGAACTACTTTCCAGTCAGGGAGCAGGTACAGTTACCTCGTCAAGTTCCACTTTCCTCCCACTCACTTCTTTCGAGAGAAACTCCTTCTCTAGAAATGATCCATTCTTAGCAACGAATGTCTTGCCTTCGGATCTGTGATAGAAGGTGTACCCAACAGTTTCCTTTGGGTATCCTATGAAGACACATTTCTCCGATTTGGGTTCGAGCTTATCAGGTTGAAGCTTTTTCACATAAGCATCGCAGCCCCAAACTTTAAGAAATGACAACTTTGGTTTCTTGCCAAACCACAGTTCATAAGGCGTCGTCTCAACGGATTTTGATGGTGCCCTATTTAACGTGAATGCGGCCGTCTCTAAAGCATAACCCCAAAATGATAGCGGTAAATCTGTAAGAGACATCATAGATCGCACCATATCTAGTAAAGTACGATTACGATGTTCGGACACACCATTGTGCTGTGGTGTTCCCGGTGGCGTGAGTTGTGAAACTATTCCACAGTTTTTCAAATGTACACCAAACTCGTAACTCAAATATTCTCCTCCACGATCAGATCGTAGAAACTTTTTTTCTTGTTACGATGATTTTCAACTTCACTCTGAAATTCTTTGAACTTTTCAAATGTTTCAGACTTATGCTTCATTAAGTAGATATATCCATATCTGCTCAAATTATCTGTGAAGGTGAGAAAATAACGATATCCGCCTCGAGCCTCAATATTCATCGGACCACATGCATCGGTATGTATGATTTCCAACAAATCTGTTGCTCTCTCCATAGTACCGGAGAACGGTGTTTTAGTCATCTTGCCCATGAGGCACGGTTCGCAAGTACCAAGTGATTCATAATCAAGTGGTTCCAAAAGTCCATCAGTATGGAGTTTCTTCATGCGCTTTATACCGATATGACCTAAACGACAGTGCCACAAATAAGTTGCACTTTCATTATCAACTCTGCATCTTTTGGTTTCAACATTATGAATATGTGTATTACTACTATCGAGATTTAATAAGAATAGACCACTCTTCAAGGGTGCATGACCATAAAAGATATTACTCATATAAATAGAACAACCATTATTCTCTGATTTAAATGAATAACCGTCTCGCATTAAACAAGATCCAGATATAATGTTCATGCTCAATGCTGGCACCAAATAACAATTACTTAGGTCTAATATTAATCCCGAAGGTAGATGTAGAGGTAGCGTGCCGACTGCGATCACATCGACTTTGGAACCGTTTCCCACGCGCATTGTCACCTCGTCCTTAGCCAATCTTCGCTTAATCCGTAGCCCCTGTTTCGAGTTGCAAATATTAGCAACAGAACCAGTATCAAATACCCAGGTGCTACTGCGAGCATTAGTAAGGTACACATCAATAACATGTATATCACATATACCTTTGTTCAACTTGCCATCCTTCTTATCCGCCAAATACTTGGGGCAGTTCCGCTTCCAGTGACCAGTCTGCTTGCAGTAGAAGCACTCAGTTTTAGGCTTAGGTCCAGACTTGGGTTTCTTCTCTTGAGCAGCAACTGGCTTGCTGTTCTTCTTGAAGTTCCCTTTCTTCTTTCCTTTGCCCTTTTTCTTGAAACTAGTGGTTTTGTTAACCATCAACACTTGATGCTCCTTTTTGATTTCTACCTCCGCAGCTTTCAGCATTGCGAAGATCTCGGGAATAGTCTTGTTCATCCCTTGCATATTATAGTTCATCACGAAGCTCTTGTAGCTTGGTGGCAGTGATTGGAGAATTCTGTCAATGACGCAATCATCCGGAAGATTAACTCCCAATTGAATCAAGTGATTATTATACCCAGACATTTTGAGTATATGCTCACTGACAGAACTGTTCTCCTCCATCTTGCAGCTATAGAACTTATTGGAGACTTCATATCTCTCAATTCGGGCATTTGCTTGAAATATTAACTTCAACTCCTGGAACATCTCATATGCTCCATGACGTTCAAAACGTCGTTGAAGTCCCGATTCTAAGCCGTAAAGCATGGCACACTGAACTATCGAGTAGTCATCAGCTTTGCTCTGCCAGATGTTCACAACATCTAGTGTTGCTCCAGCAGCAGGCCTGGCACCCAGCGGTGCTTCCAGGACGTAATTCTTCTGTGCAGCAATGAGGATAATCCTCAAGTTACGGACCCAGTCCGTGTAATTGCTACCATCATCTTTCAACTTTGCTTTCTCAAGGAACGCATTAAAATTCAACGGAACAACAGCACGAGCCATCTATCTACAATCAACATAAACAAGCAAGATACTATCAGGGACTAAGTTCATGATAAATTTTAAGTTCGATTAATCATATTACTAAAGAACTCCCACTTAGATAGACATCCCTCTAATCCTCTAAGTGACCACGTGATCCAAATCAACTAAACCATGTCCGATCATCACGTGAGATGGAGTAGTTTCATCGGTGAACATCATTATGTTGATCATATCTACTATATGATTCACGCTCGACCTTTCGGTCTCCGTGTTCCGAGGCCATATCTGCATATGCTAGGCTCGTCAAGTTTAACCTGAGTATTCTGCGTGCGCAACTGTTTTGCACCCGTTGTATTTGAACGTAGAGCCTATCACACCCGATCATCACGTGGTGTCTCAGCACGAAGAACTTTTGCAACGGTGCATACTCAGGGAGAACACTTCTTGATAATTTAGTGAGAGATCATCTTATAATGCTACCGTCAATCAAAGCAAGATAAGATGCATAAAAAGATAAACATCACATGCAATCAATCTAAGTGATATGATATGGCCATCATTATCTTGTGCTTGTGATCTCCATCTCCGAAGCACCGTCATGATCACCATCGTCACCGGCGCGACACCTTGATCTCCATCGTAGCATCGTTGTCGTCTCGCCAATCTTATGCTTCCACGACTATCACTACCGTTTAGTAATAAAGTAAAGCATTACATCGCGATTGCATTGCATACAATAAAGCGACAACCATATGGCTCCTGCCAGTTGCCGATAACTTGGTTACAAAACATGATCATCTCATACAATAAAATTCAGCATCATGCCTTGACCATATCACATCACAACATGCCCTGCAAAAACAAGTTAGACGTCCTCTACTTTGTTGTTGCATGTTTTACGTGGCTGCTACGGGCTTAAGTAAGAACCAATCTCACCTACGCATCAAAACCACAACGATAGTTTGTCAAATAGACTCTGTTTTAACCTTCGCAAGGACCGGGCATAGCCATACTTGGTTCAACTAAAGTTGGAGAGGCAGTCGCCCGCAAGCCATCTCTGTGCAAAGCACGTCGAGGGAACCGGTCTCGCGTAAGCGTACGCGTAAGGTTGGTCCGGGTCGTCTCGTCCAACAATACCGCCGAACCAAAGTATGACATGCTGGTAGGCAGTATGACTTGTATCGTCCACAACTCACTTGTGTTCTACTCGTGCATATAACATCAACATAAATAACCTGGCTCGGATTCCACTGTTGGGTTTCGTAGTAATTTCAAAATTTTCCTACGCACACGCAAGATCATGTGATGCATAGCAACGAGGGGAGAGTATTGTCTACGTACCCAACGCAGACCGACTGCGGAAGCGATGACACGACGTAGAGGAAGTAGTCGTGCGTCTTCTCGATCCAACCGATCAAGCACCGAAACTACGGCACCTCCGAGTTCGAGCTCACGTTCAGCTCGATGACGATCCCCGGACTCCGATCCAGCAAAGTGTCGGGGAAGAGTTCCGTCAGCACGACGGCGTGGTGACGATCTTGATGAACTACAGCAGCAGGGCTTCGCCTAAACTCCGCTACAGTATTATCGAGGAATATGGTGGCTGGGGGCGCCGCACACGGCTAAGGAATAGATCACGTGGATCAACTTCTTGTGTCTTTGGTGCTAGCCCTGCCCCTCTATTTATATGTTGAGCCCCGGGGTCGAAACTTGGAGCAAAAGCCTCCTCAAAGTCGGTTTTGCCCGAAAGGCAAGAGTCCCACTCGGACTCCAGGACCAAACGCCACAATCCTTGGCATCTGGCCCAGACGCCATGGGCCTCGGCGTCTGGCCCAGGGCCAGACGCCAGGGTCTCCGGCGTTTGGCCCCCTGGCCTCCGCAAGACTCCTTTTTGCACCGACCTAAAGCCTCATGGGCTTGACCCCTTGGCCTAACCATATCATCCAATATATGAATCTTTACGGCTCGACCATTTAGAGACTCCTCGTCATGTCCCCGATCTCATCCGGGACTCCGAACTCCTTCGGTACATCAAAACATGTAAACTCATAATATAACTGTCATCGTAACCTTAAGCGTGCGGACCCTACGGGTTCGAGAACAATGTAGACATGACCGAGACACGTCTCCGGTCAATAACCAGTAGCGGGACCTGGATGCCCATATTGGCTCCTACATATTCTACGAAGATCTTTATCGGTAGACCGCATAACAATATACGTTCTTCCCTTTATCATCGGTATGTTACTTGCCCGAGATTCGATCGTCGGTATCCAATACCTAGTTCAATCTCGTTACCGGCAAGTCTCTTTACTCGTTCCGTAATACATCATCTCACAACTAACATATTAGTTGTAATGCTTGCAAGGCTTATGTGATGTGTATTACCGAGAGGGCCCAGAGATACCTCTCCGACAATCGGAGTGACAAATCCTAATCTCGAAATACGCCAACCCAACATCGACCATTGGAGACACCTGTAGTACTCCTTTATAATCACCCAGTTACGTTGTGACGTTTGGTAGTACCCAAAGTGTTCCTCCGGTAAACGGGAGTTGCATAATCTCATAGTCATAGGAACATGTATAAGTCATGAAGAAAGCAATAGCAACATACTAAACGATCGGGTGCTAAGCTAATGGAATGGGTCATGTCAATCAAATCATTCTACTAATGATGTGACCTCGTTAATCAAATAACAACTCATTGTTCATGGTTAGGAAACATAACCATCTTTGATTAACGAGCTAGTCAAGTAGAGGCATACTAGTGACACTTTGTTTGTCTATGTATTCACACATGTATTATGTTTCCGGTAAATACAATTCTAGCATGAATAATAAACATTTATCATGATTATAAGGAAATAAATAATAACTTTATTATTGCCTCTAGGGCATATTTCCTTCACCAACCCCTGTGCATAAGTTCATGGGCGGAACCAGCAAGTTGATCACCAAAACATACATCAAGTGAATCACGTGATATCCCATTGTCACCACAGATACGCATGGCAAGACATACATCATGTGTTCTCAAATCTTTAAAGACTCAATCCGATAAGATAACTTCAAAGGGGAAATTCAATCCATTACAAGAGAGTAGAGGGGGGGGGGAAGAAACATCATAGGATCCAAATATAATAGCAAAGCTCGCGATACATCAAGATCGTATCACCTCAAGAACACGAGAGAGAGAGAGAGAGAGGGAGAGGGAGAGGGCGAGGGAGAGAGAGAGATCAAACACATAGCTACTGGTACATACCCTCAGCCCCGAGGGAGAACTACTCCCTTCTCGTCATGGATAGCACCGGGATGATGAATATGGCCACCGGAGAGGGATTCCCCCCTCCGGCAGGGTGCTGGAACGGGTCTAGATTGGTTTTCGGTGGCTACGGAGGCTTCTGGCGGCGGAACTCCCGATCTATTGTGCTCCCTGATCGTTTTAGGGTATATGGAGATATATAGGCGGAAGAAGTACGTCAGGGGAGCCACGAGGGGCCCACGAGGGTGGAGGGCGCGCCCCCTGCCTCGTGGCTTCCTCGTTGCTTCCCTTACGTGGACTCCAAGTCTCCCGGGTTGCTTTCCTTCCAAAAATAAGTTCCTGAAGTTTCAGGTCAATTGGACTCCATTTGATTTTCCTTTTCTGCGACACTCTAAAACAAGGAAAAAACAAAAACTGGCACTGGGCTCTTGGTTAATAGGTTAGTCCCAAATATCATATAAAATAGCATATAAATGCATATAAAACATCCAAGGTTGATAATATAATAGCATGGAACAATCAAAAAATATAGATACGTTGGAGACGTATCAGCATCCGCAAGCTTAATTCCCGCTCGTCCTCGAGTAGGTAAATGATAAAAACAGAATTTTTGATGTGGAATGCTACCTAACATATTTCTCTAAGTAATTCTTCTTTATTTTGGCATAAATGTTCAGATCCATAAGATTCAAGACAAAAGTTTAATATTGACATAGAAACAATAATACTTCAAGCATACTAACTAAGCAATCATGTCTTCTCAAAATAACATGGACAAAGAAAGTTCATCCCTACAAAATCATATAGTTTGGTCATGCTGCATTTTCGTCACACAAGAATACTCTCATCATGCACAACCCCGATGACAAGCCAAGCATTTGTTTCATACTTTAGTAATCTCAAACTCATAAACCTTCATGCAATACATGAGCGCGAGCCATGGACATAGCACTATGGGTGGAATAGAATATAATGAGGGGGTTATGTGGAGAAGACAAAAGGAGAAAGTCTCACATCGACACGGCTAATCCATGGGCTAGGGAGATGCCCATAAATTGATGTCAATGCAAGGAGTAGGGATTGCCATGCAACGGATGCACTAGAGCTATAAATGTATGAAAGCTCAACAAAAGAAACTAAGTGGGTGTGCATCCAACTTGCTTGCTCACGAAGACCTAGGGCACTTGAGGAGGCCCATTGTTGGAATATAAAAGCCAAGTTCTATAATGAAAAATTCCCACTAGTATACGAAAGTGACAAAACAAGAGACTCTCTATCCTGAGGATTATGGTGCTACTTTGAAGCACAAGTGTGGCAAAGGATAGTAGCATTGTCCCTTCTCTCTTTTTCTCTCATTTTTTCGGGCCTTCTCCTTTTTTGGCCTTTCTCTCTCTTTTTTCTTTTGAGCTTTCTCTCTTTTTGATGGACTTTCTCCTTTTTTATTCCTCACTTGGGACAATGCTCTAGAAAATGATGATCATCACACTTCTATTTACTTAAAACTCAAGAATTACAACTCGATACTTAGAACAAGATATGACTCTATATGAATGCCTCCGGCGGTGTACCGGGATTGTGATGAATCAAGTGTGACATTTATGAAAAATTATAACGGTAGCTTTGCCACAAATACGATGTCAACTACATGATTATGCAAAGCAATATGACAATGATGAATGTGTCATGATAAACGGAATGGTGGAAAAGTTGCATGGCAATATATCTCGGAATGGCTCTGGAAATGCCATAATAGGTAGGTATGGTGGCTGTTTTGAGGAAGATATAAGGAGGTTTATGTCTGACAGAGCGTATCATATCACGGGGTTTGGATGCACCGGCGAAGTTTGCACCAACTCTCAATGTGAGAAAGGGCAATGCACGGTACCGAAGAGGCTAGCAATGATGGAAGGGTGAGAGTGCGTATAATCCATGGAATCAACATTAGTCATAAAGAACTCACATACTTATTGCAAAAATCTACAAGTCATAAAAAACCTCGGCACTATGTGCATGCTCCTAGGGGGATAGATTGGTAGGAAAAGACCATTGCTCGTCCCCGACCGCCACTCATAAGGAAGACAATCAAATAACACCTCATGTTTCAAATTTGTTACACAACGTTTACCATACGTGCATGCTACGGGACTTGCAAACTTCAACAAAAGTATTCCTCAAATTCACAACTACTCAACTAGCACGACTTTGATATTATTACCTCCATATCTCAAAACAATCATCAAGTATCAAACTTCTCATAGTATTCAATGCACTCAATATGAAAGTTTTTATTATATCCCTCTTGGATGCCCATCATATTAGGACCAGTTTCATAACCAAAGAAAACTACCATGCTGTTCTAAAGACTCTCAAAATAATATAAGTGAAGCATGAGAGATCAATTATTTCTATAAAATAAAACTACCACCATGCTCTAAGAAGATATAAGTGAAGCACTAGAGCAAACGACAAACTACTCCGAAAAATATAAGTGAAGCTCAATGAGTAGTCGAATAATTATGCAACTATATGAAGACTCTCTAACATTTAAGAATTTCAGATCTTGATATTTTATTCAAACATCAAGCAAAACTAAATAAAATGATGCTCGAAGCAAAACACATATCATGTGGTGAATAAAAATATAGCTCCAAGTAAAGTTACCGATGAACGAAGACAAAAGAGGGGATGCCTTCCGGGGCATCCCCAAGCTTAGGCTTTTGGTTGTCCTTGAATATTACCTTGGGGTGCCTTGGGCATCCCCAAGCTTAGGCTCTTGCCACTCCTTCTTCCATAGTCCACCGAATCTTTACCCAAAACTTCAAAACTTCACAACACAAAACTTAACAGAAAACTCGTAAGCTCCGTTAGCGAAAGAAAACAAAACACCACTTCAATGTACTGTAAAGAACTAATTCTTTATTTATATTGGTGTTAAACCTACTGTATTCCAACTTCTCTATGGTTTATAAACTATTTTACTAGCCATAGATTCATTAAAATAAGCAAACAACACATGAAAAACAGAATCTGTCAAAAACAGAACAGTCTGTAGTAATCTGGAAACATATACTTCTGGAACTCATAAAATTCTCAAATAAATTTGAGGACCTGAGTAATTTGTCTATCAATCATCTGAAAAAATAATTAACTAAATAGCACTCTCCAGTAAAAAATGGCAGCAAATCTCGTGAGCGCTAAAGTTTCTGTTTTTTACAGCATGATATCAAGACTTTCCCCAAGTCTTCCCAACGGTTCTACTTGGCACAAACACTAATTAAACACAAAAAAACACAACCTAAACAGAGGCTAGATAAATTATTTATTACTAAACAGGTGCAAAAAGCAAGGAATAAAAATAAAATTGGGTTGCCTCCCAACAAGCGCTATCATTTAACGCCCCTAGTTAGGCATAAAAAGCAAGGTTAGATCTAGGTATTACCATCTCTAGTAGGCAATTCTTCAATGAGGCATCTAACATCTTTAGGAATTTCTTTATTTTTATTGATTATCAAACTTTTAGGCACAAGATTGAAAAATTCATTTGTAACAAATGGTTCCTTAATGATAGCAAAAAGATTGGGATGAATACTTATAGATTTGAGATCCGCAGTTCCCTTAGAGGATTCACCCTTATTTTTAGGAACATACATAAGCTTGGCAATTTTAGTGGAAGGACTTGGAGTATTCTTTACGGAAGAAAAAGCGGTTCCCAAGTTGGTAATAATATCCTCAAGTTTATCGATCCTAGTGGAATCATGATTTATTTTCTCATTAACTATGGGTTCCTTCTCTTTAATATTTTTCAAAGTGACTACTACTTTAGATCCATATTGAGAGATTCGGTTGTGGATCTTTTTATCCAAATTTTCAATTAACTCTATGGTAGCAACCTTATTTTCAATAATTTCGAGCCTCTGCATTACATGCTCCAAAGTTAAAACAGTTGCATTAACCAAAAGAGGGGGTGAGCCAAACAAATCTATCATAGCATTATAAGAATCAAAAGTATGGCTACCCAAGAAGTTCCCTCCGGTAATAGTATCAAGGATATATCTGTGCCAAGGAGTTACGCCTACAAAAAAATTGCGAAGAAGAATGGAAGTAGATTGCTTCCTGGTAGATCTATTTTGAGCATTGCCAATTCGATACCAAGTATCTTTTAGATTTTCTCCCTCCCTTTGCTTAAAATTTAGAATTTCATTCTCGGGAGACAACAGAGAAGATAAGGGACTAGCCATAATGACAAGCAAACGGAAAAGAGGCAAATAGAGAAAGAGAGGGAGGATAGAGAGAGAGAGGGCGAATAAAACGGCAAGGGTGAAGTGGGGGAGAGGAAAACGAGAGGCAAATGGAAAATAATGTAATGCGGGAGATAGGGATTGTGATGGGTACTTGGTATATTGACTTTTGCGTAGACTCCCTGGCAAAGGCGCCAGAAAAGAGCTTGATGTCTACTACACAACCTTCTTCTTGTCGACGTTGTTGGGCCTCCAAGTGTAGAGGTTTGTAGGACAGTAGGAAATTTCCCTCAAGTGGATGACCTAAGGTTTATCAATAGGAGGCGTAGGATGAAGATGGTCTCTCTCAAGCAACACTGCAACCAAATAACAAAGAGTCTCTTGTGTCCCCAACACACCCAATACAATGGTAAATTGTATAGGTGCACTAGTTCGGTGAAGAGATGGTGATACAAGTGGTATATGGATAGTAGATAAAGGTTTTTGTAATCTGAAAATATAAAAACAGCAAGGTAACTAATGCTAAAAGTGAGCGTAAACGGTATTGCCATGCTAGGAAATAAGGCCTAGGGTTCATACTTTCACTAGTGCAAGTTCTCTCAACAATAATAACATAATTGGATCACATAACTATCCCTCAACATGCAACAAAGAGTCACTCCAAAGTCACCAATAGCGGAGAACGAACAAAGAGATTATGGTAGGGTACGAAACCACCTCATAGTTATTCTTTCCAATCAATCTGTTGGGCTATTCCTATAAGTGTCACAAACATCCCTAGAGTTCATACTAGAATAACACCTTAAGATACAATTCAACCAAAACCCTAATGTCACCTAGATACTCCAATGTCACCTCAAGTATCCGCGGGTATGATTATACGATATGCGTCACACAATCTCAGATTCATCTATTCAACCAACACATAGAACCTCAAAGAGTGCCCCAAAGTTTCTACCGGAGAATCACGACGAAAACGTGTGCCAACCCCTATGCATAGGTTCATGGGCAGAACCCGCAAGTTGATCACCAAAACATACATCAAGTGAATCACGTGATATCCCATTGTCACCACAGATACGCACAACAAGACATACATCAAGTGTTCTCAAATCTTTAAAGACTCAATCCGATAAGATAACTTCAAAGGGGAAACTCAATCCATTACAAGAGAGTAGAGGGGGGGGGGCATCATAGGATCCAAATATAATAGCAAAGCTCGCGATACATCAAGATCGTATCACCTCAAGAACACGAGAGAGAGAGAGAGATCAAACACATAGCTACCGGTACATACCCTCAGCCCCGAGGGAGAACTACTCCCTCCTCGTCATGGATTGCACCGGGTGATGAAGATGGCCACCAGAGAGGGATTCCCCCCCTCCGGAAGGGTGCCGGAACGGGTCTAGATTGGTTTTCGGTGGCTACGGAGGCTTCTGGCGGTGGAACTCCCGATCTACTGTGCTCCCTGATCATTTTAGGGTATATGGAGATATATAGGCGGAAGAAGTACGTCAGGGGAGCCACGAGGGGCCCACAAGGGTGGAGGGCGCGCCCCCTGCCTCGTGGCTTCCTCGTTGCTTCCCTTATGTGGACTCCAAGTCTCCCGGGTTGCTTTCCTTCCATAAATAAGTTCCGTGAAGTTTCAGGTCAATTGGACTCCGTTTGATTTTCCTTTTCTGCAATACTCTAAAACAAGGAAAAAAACAGAAATTGGCACTGGGCTCTAGGTTAATAGGTTAGTCCGAAAAATCATATAAAATAGCATATAAATGCATATAAAACATCCAAGGTTGATAATACAATAGCATGGAACAATAAAAAATTATAGATACGTTGGAGACGTATCAGCATCCCCAAGCTTAATTCCTGCTCGTCCTCGAGTAGGTAAATGATAAAAACATATTTTTTTATGTGGAATGCTACCTAACATATTTCTCTAAGTAATTATTATTTATTTTGGCATAAATGTTCAGATCCATAAGATTCAAGACAAAAGTTTAATATTGAGATAGAAACAATAATACTTCAAGCATACTAACTAAGCAATCATGTCTTCTCAAAATAACATGGCCAAAGAAAGTATTAAGCAATATTAAACTTTTCTCCAATCCCTTTTTCATCAATATTAACTGTACTAAACAAGGAATCAATAGAAGAAACACCCATCATTTTAAGATCTTCATCAGTTTTGTGAAAGAAATCACTAGAAAATGCCTTCTCTAAAAATTCTCTTTTAGCTCTAAGCATAGTGGATATTTCCTTACTTTCATCCATAGAAACATAAAGAGCTTTATTTGATTCATCAACCTTAGGCACACAAATTTTCATCTTGAGATTTTCCACATCATGAGCAATTCTATCAACACTTCTAGACAAATCATCAATCATACTCAACTTTTCTTCTATGGAAGTGTTGAAAACTTTTTGCGTATTGATAAATTCTTTAATATTGTTCTCAAGATCAGAGGTGTGCCCATTATTACTATAAGATTGATCTCCATAGGAATTACCATAATTAGTAGAGGAATTACTAGCAAAAGGTCTAGGATTAAAATTACCTCTATAAGCATTGTTGTTGAAATTATTTCAAGAGATAAAATTCACATCTATGGCATCACTATTTTGCTCAATCAAATTCGACAAAGGCATATCATTAAGATCAATAGGAGCACTTCTACTAGCAACCATTTCACAAGAGCATCAACTTTTTCACTCAAAGAAGAAATTTCTTCGACATAATTAACCTTTTTAGTAGTAGGAGCCCTTTCGGTATGCCATTGCGAATATTTTGCCATAATATTATCAAGCAATTTGGTGGCTTCACCCAAAGTAATTTCCATAAAAGTACCACTCGCAGCTGAATCTAAAAGATTACGAGAAACAAAATTCAACCCCGCATAAAAAATTTGTATGATCGTCCAAAGATTTAACCCATGAGTTGGGCAATTCCTTAGCATCATTTTCATCCTTTCCCAAGATTGTGCAACATGCTCATGTTCTAGTTGCTTGAAATTCATGATCTGGGTTCTAAGGGAAATAATTTTTGCGAGCGGAAAATACATAGTGACAAAAGCATCTTTGCACTTATTCAAAGAATCGATACTATTGCGAGGTAACGAAGAGAACCAATTTTTTACAGAATCGCGCAAAGAGAACGAAAATAAGTTCATCTTGGCCACATCATTGTCCACATATTTTTTCATTTGCATATCGCATAATTCCACGAAGGTATTAAGATGGGATGCGCCATCCTCATTAGGAGTACCAGAAAATTGGTCTTTCATAACGAGATTCAGCAAAGCAGTATTAATATCACAAGTCTCCGCACTAGTGGCGGGAGGAGCAAGAGGAGTGCCGATAAAATCATTTTTGTTGGTATCTCAGAAATCACATAACTTGGTGTTCTCTTGAGTCATGATGACCACACAACAAGATTGCACTAAAAAACAGATTTGGCAAGAAAACGAAGAACGAAAAAGAGGGGCTAATAAAACGACAGATTTTGTGAAGTAGGGGAGAGGAAAACAAGAGGCAAATGGAAAATAATGTAAATTGCAAGGAGATGAGATTTGTGATTAGGAACCTGGTATATGTTGAAGATCCTCCCCAACAACAGTGCCGGAAATTCCTTTTGATGTCGCTTGAAGCTACGTCGGTATTTTCCCAAAGAGTAAGGGATGATGCAGCACAATGACGGTAGGTATTTCCCTCAAATATGAAACGAAGGTTATCGAACCAGTAGGAGAACCAAGCAACACAATGTAAACAGCCCCTGCACACAGATAACAAATCCTTGCAACCCGACGTGTTAAAGGTGTTGTCAATCCCTTTCGGGCACGGTGCCAGAAATTGGTGCATGACAGTAAAAAGGTTGTAATAAATTGGATAAATAAATCGCAAATAAAATAAAGTGCAGAAAAGTTTTTTTGTATTTTTTGGATTAATAGATCTGAAAATAAATGCAAATAAAAGTAGATCGCAAAGGCAAATAATATGAGAAAGAGACCCGGGGGACGTAGGTTTCACTGGTGGCTTCTCTCGAGAAAAATAGCAAAGCGGTAGGTGAACAAATTACTGTTGGGAAATTGATAGAACTTCAAATACTCACAACGATACCCAGGCAATGATCATTATATAGGAATCACGTCCAAGATTAGTAGACTGACTCCTACCTGCATCTACTACTATTACTCCACACATCGACTGCTATCCAGCATGCATCTAGTGTATTAAGTTCATGGAGAAACGAAGTAATGCAATAAGAACGATGACATGATGTAGACAAGATCTATATATGTAGAGATAGACCCCATCATTTTATCCTTAGTAGCAACGATACAAACGTGTTGGTTCCCTTTCTGTCACTGGGATCAAGAACCGTAAGATCGAACCCACTAGAAAGCACCTCTTCCCATTACAAGATAAATAGATCAAGTTGGCCAAACAAAACCCAAATATCAGCGAAGAAATACGAGGCTATAAGAGATCATGCATAAAATAGATCAAATAAACTCAAATACTTTCATGGATATAAAAACATAGATCTGATCATAAACTCAAAGTTCATCGATCCCAACAAACACACCGCAAAAGAGTTACATCATATGGATCTCCAAGATACCATTGTATTGAGAATCAAGAGAGAGAGAGATGAAACCATCTAGCTACTAACTAAGGACCCAAAGGTCTACAAAGAACTACTGACTCATCATCGGAGAGGCACCACTAGAGGTGGTGAACCCCATCCGAGATGGTGTCTAGATCGGATCTGGTGGTTCTAGACTCTACAACGGCTGGATGAATATTTCATTGATTCCCCTAGGGTTTTGGGAATATTGGGGTATTTATAGAGCAAAGCGGCGTTCCGGGGGGCACCCGAGGTGGGCACAATCCACCAGGGTGTGCCTGGGCCTCCAGGCGCACCATGGTGGGTTGTGCCTCCCTCGGGGCACCCCCAGACGCAGCCAGGGCCCGTTGTGTTCCTTCTGGCCCATAAAAATTCTCCGTAAAGTTTCATGGCATTTGGACTCCGTTTGATATTGATTTTCTGCGATGTAAAAACATGGAAAAAATAGCAACTGACACTTGGCACTATGTCAATAGGTTAGTACCAAAAAATGATATAATATGATTATAAAACATCCAAGATTGATAATATAACAACATGGAACAATATAAAATTATAGATACATTGGAGACGTATCAAAACGCCTATGAGGGTGACTTAGATATGATGAGTCAGCCATATGGCGAATCGGGATATCCGCATGCTAATGAGGATATGGATGATCTGCCTGGGCAGGAACATCGTAGGAGGGATTGCAAAAAGTCTCTCTTCATGAAATCCTCATAGGACACGCCTGAAGATGCCGCCTCAACACAGTCTCAACTAGCCAGGGGTCTTACAGTGCTTAGCCCGGCAACACTAGGGTAGGGGTTAAGGAAGGGTCTGGAAGGTGTGCCCAAGAAAAAGGAGAGGAAGAGACCGGGGAAGATAGCTTCCTCCAAACAAGCCAGAGCACATAGCAGCCAGATGGTGGATTTTGAAGAGCGTGTACTCGTGAAAGATGCGGCCATGTTCCATGTCACAGACGAGCCAATGCTATCGCCGAAATCGCTAGAGGCACTATCAGGGGATCTTAGGAGATTGCACGACCATGTGTTGTCGACTGAGAAAAGCCTACTAGACTCGAAGGATCCAGGATATCTGACATACGTAGCTCGTGTGCCTGAGGGGAAGTGTTACGTCGACACACGGCCCGCGGAGGTGTTCTTCCTGCGGTTTGACCATATCTTCGAGATGTTTCTGACAAGGCGGCTCGATTTTACAATCGTCTGCCGTTTTGCGCTACATATGAGCTCCGCCACGAAGAGAGAAGAAGTCTCGCAAATCTATGTGGCTGATCCATACTACATGCACGAGTCTTTCTTGAGTCTCGATGACTTTGAGCGTGAAACTGCTAGGGAGTACCTCCAAAACTTCATGGTACAGAATAAGGACCAGGAAATTGTCCTCCTGCCTTATCATCCAAAGTAAGTTAGTTCCGGAAAACCCTTTCGTACATTTCAATCATTCCTTCTCGCTCATATGGAGAATAATTTGTGGTGTGTTCTTCCCCGCAGCAACGGGCATGCCGTCCTTATCGTTCTTTACCTGCGAGTTCCCACGCCGTGTATTTCGACCCTAGCAGAGACTACGAGAAGAAGGACTACACCCACATAATGAATATTCTAGATGATGCTCTCCGAGGCTTAGGCATTAGGGGTGGCCACCTACAGATTAGGAAACAAAGGAACAAGAAGTTGGGTTTCTCACATAAAACTAACTTCTGCTACATCCATGTCCCAAAACCAAGCAAGAAATATGGATTCTACCTCCTCCATATCATGATTGAGTTCAACACGGATCACCAAAAGCTTCGCATGAAAACCAAAAACGATGATCATATCCGCAAGTCGGTAGAATCTCATGGAGAAGCGGATTATAAACTTAGAGATGACTTCTTTCGCATCCAAAGGGACATTGCAATGATCATCATGAAAGAAGTCATCGATGAGAAGGGGATGTTCCACCACGTCCCTATATCGCGATCTGACGTCTGAACTCGCATAGGCATGCAACGTCATGACCTCACGCCATTCAAGAAGCTAGGGTCCATCCTTGATGATATGGAAGGATGGAACTTCTAGTGATTTACAATGCCGGTGATGATCATATGTGTCGGTTGAACTTGTATACTTTCTGTAGCGATGAAACTTTGGGATGTCCATGGTCCCTGCCGAACTTGCGTAACGCTACTTTGTTAGTTTGGATACGATGACATGCGTACCTCTAGTTAATTAGTTTGCGTACTATATGTTGCATCTAGTTGCTAACCCTTTCTTTTTTCGTGTTGCTCTAGTATATTTTGTTGCATATGATCGTATATTCTCTTGATGAAGATGAATCTCTAACAGGTACCTAGATTCTTGATGGCGAAGAAGGAGTGCTATGTCGTGTACAAAGGGAAGGTTACGGGAGTGTACGACGAGTGGCATGAGTGTTAGGCGCAAGTGGAGGGGGTCTCGGGCGCCAGTTATAAAGGCTTCAAAAGCAGACAAGAAGTAGAAGCTAGTTACTTGAGGTTCACGCTAGCGCGAGAGAGGACTCATAACCGCCGCCTCATGTACTGCATAGTTTCGCTATCACTCATAGTGATAGAACTTCTCGTGTATATCATTGTTTATTGATGATGATGTAGTTGCAAGTATTCGAGACTTGCATGTATCGCTATTTTCGAGATGATGACGAGAGATCACTTTGTGTTGGATGATGATTATGATGATGACATGATTTGATGAGACTATTTGTATGTATATGCTATGATTACATTTGTGGTCTCGCAGCCATTTGTATGTGTATGATGATGACATTTGTATGTGCTAAAGAATCTTGTATAAAGCCTGTTCAAATACAAAACAAATATGCAAAAAAATTAGCAGTAGCGAGGGGAGTAAAGTTAGCAGCAGTGTGCCACTAGCAGTAGCGCGGCCTAATACAGAGTGCTAGAGATATTAGGAGTAGCGCGCTGTTTTACAGCTTGCTGCTGCTATGCTTGTATAGCAGTAGCGCAGGCCAACACACGCTGCTGCTACAGGTTAGCTATAGCATCGTATCAGTAGCGTGGGTGCCCACGCTACTGCTATACCTAAAACCCGCGCTGCTTCTAGGCTTTTCCCTAGTAGTGCATGGTGGTCACTGTCTACTTCCTTGGGCCACATTATCTACAAACAGTTTTAACCCCTTTCTACGACAGCATTTTGAACCGTCATGAAGTGAGTGTGTGCAATAGGGGGGGGGGGCGTCCTTCCCACACGACCCAGAAACCGTTGGGGATAGGGAGCCATGGTGCATACAGTTGTCCCTATAAAACTATCTCTAATATCTCGAATATCCCAAATGCTTCATCCTTGCAACTCATTTGTCCTAGCATTGCCATCGCAATCAAACTTATGTGGTTTTACCTAAAATCAGGCGCAGCCCAGGCACATTCCAGGTATGTACCAAACTGGCTCTATGTTTATGATGCCTGGCACATCACAAATAGTTCATGATTGTAAACTGTGTACAATAGGTCGACAATCACACACATTTAGTTTTCCCGCACCGTTCGTGATATTGTCTGACATCACACACGCTTTGCAAATGGCAACTATGTGCATGGTTACACATGTTTCCTCTCCGTGAACCATGTCAGATTATGACGTATATCACACACATTGTGCTTTATAGACTGTGTGCGCCGTAATGAGCTGCTGAGCGTAATTTCACCCTAATTTAATCGCTGCTATTTAAAATTGTAGCTAATTTGAATTTGAAAGTAGGCTATAGCTTTATTCATATCCATCAGGTTCAAGCAACCAATGCATTATTAGATTCACATGTACATATGTTCGAGAATTAGATAAGCACCAAATAAAGAATGATGAACCAGGATTGTATACTTGTACTATTAAAGATGGTAAAGAAAGAGGCGAGAGACATTCTGGTTGCTGAACAAGGTGAAGCGGAATGGCCCTATTGTTCTCTCCTCGATGCAGAAGGCACGCATGACTCTAGTCCAACCCCATGTGATGGACGGCCGCCAATCATGTAGTTTGAGAGGTAAAATATTCAAACATTGCCATCTAACACAAGTCATTACGGGTAGTAAAAATAAGGCTACAAAGTTCTTAATTACCATTTGGTACGTCTCCAATGTATCTATAATTTTTGATTGTTCCATGCTATTATATTATCTGTCTTGGATGTTTTATATGCATAAATATGCTATTTTATATTATTTTTGGGACTAACTTATTAACCTAGAGCCCAGTGCCAGTTTATGTTTTTCCTTGTTTTTTAGCATCACGGAGAAGGAATACCATACAGAGTCCAAACGGCATAAGACCTTCTGGGTGATTTTTATTGGACCAGAAGACAACCAATAGACTTTGAGATCAAGTCAGAGGAGCCACGAGGCGGCCACAATGGTGGAGGGCGCGTCCCTGCCTTGTGGGCCCCCCATGACCCCCCTGACCTACTTCTTCCTCCTATATATATTCACATATATTCCCGAGCCTCCAGAAGTATCCGCGAAAACACTTTCCACCACCGCAACCTTCTGTTCCCGTGAGATCCCATCTAGGGGCCCTTTCCGGCATCCTGCTGGGGAGGGGGATTTGATCACGGAGTGCTTTTACATCAACTCTATTGCCCTTCCAATGAAGCATGAGTAGTTTACCTCGAACCTACGGGACCATAGCTAGTAGCTAGATGTCTTCTTCTCTCTCTTTGATTCTAATTACCATGTTATCCTTGATGTTCTTGGAGATCTATCTGATGTAATCTTCTTTTCTGGTGTGTTTGTCGAGATCCGATGAATTGTGGATTTATGACTAGCTTATCTATGAATATTATTTGAATCTTCTCTGAATTATTTTATGCGCGATTTGATATCTTTGTAATTATTTTCAAACTGTCGGTGTGGTTTGGCCAACTAGATTGGTTTTTCCTACAATGGGAGAAGTGCTTAGCTTTGGGTTCAATCTTGCGGTGTCCTTTCCCAGTGATAGTAGGGGCAGTAACGCATGTATTGTATTGTTGCCATCGAGGATAAAAAGATGGGGTTTACATCATATTGCTTGAGTTTATTCATCTACATCATGTCATCTTACTTAATGCGTTACTATGTTCTTCATGAACTTAATACTCTAGATGCAGGCAGGAGTCTGTCGATGTGTGGAGTAATAGTAGTAGATGTAGAATTGTTTCAGCCTACTTGACACGGACATGATGCCTATATTTCATAATCATTGCCTTAGATATCGTCATAACTTTGCGCTTTTCTATCAATTAGTCGACAGTAATTTGTTCATCCACCGTATTATTTGCTATCTTGAGAGAAGCCACTAGTGAGACCTATGGCCCCCGGGTCTATTTTCCATCATATAAGTTTCTGATCTACTATTTTCCATCATATAAGTTTCCAATCTACTATTTTCCATCATATTAGTTTCTGGTCTACTATTTTTAAATCTTTTATTTTCAGATCTATAAACCAAAAAACCCAAAAATATTTAGTTACGTTTTGTTTACTTTTATTTATCTCTATTAGATATCACTTTTGCAAGTGATCGTGAAGGGATTGACAACCCCTTTATCACGTTGGGTGCAAGTTGTTTGATTGTTTGTGCGGGTATTGGTGATTTGTGCGTTGTCTCCTACTGGATTGATACCTTGGTTCTCTAACCTAGGGAAATACTTATCTCTACTTTGCTGCATCACCCTTTCCTCTTCAAGGGAAAAACCAACGCAAGCTCAAGAAGTAGCACCATTCTACAGTTCACCGTTGTCTTGCATAAAGTGTAAATAAATAGTTCGATTGACATCTTTTGACCCATTTTAATAACAATCTTTATCAGTTTCCTCACTTGATGTTGGTTCATGAATATCTCATTGCCCCATACGCAGAAAGGGTCGAAGTTTGGATCTTTGGCAATGACATATGTACCTAAAAGCACCAAATTAATATTAGAAGCTAAACAACAATTAAAAAATGATGTAGTACAACACTCCCTCCATCCCATTATATAAGATCTTATTACATGTATATCTAGACATCATCAGAACATTAAGGTAACACTCTTCCTTGTTGCTATGTAGCCTGGGATTGCATATTAAGTCATTCAGTACAATGCATGTTGCTATGTAGCCTCAGATATATTAAATATGGCCCTAGTTAATATACCAGTAAATGGGTTAAAGATATATTCAGTGAAATGTCTGATTCCAGATTAACCCCTTATCAGCCCCAGGCTATATGGTACTTGTTGGGGAACGCAGTAATTTCAAAAAAAATCCTACGCACACGCAAGATCCATCTAGGTGATGCATAGCAATGAGAGGGGAGAGTGTTGTCTACGTACCCTCGTAGACTGTAAGCGGAAGCATTATGACAACGCGGTTGATGTAGTCGTACGTCTTCATGATCCGACCGATCCTAGCACCGAAGGTACGGCACCTCCACGATCTGCACACGTTCAGCTCGGTGACATCCCATGAACTCTAGATCCAGCTGAGTGTCGAGGGAGAGCTTCGTCAGCACGACGGCGTGATGACGGTGATGATGAAGTTACCGCCGCAGGGCTTTGCCTAAGCTCTACAACAATATGACTGAGGTGGAAACCTATGGAGGGGGGCACCGCACACGGCTAAGAGATCAACTTGTGTGTCAATGGGGTGCGCCCTCGCCCGTATATAAAGGAGTGGAGGAGGGGAGGGCTGGCCCTCTCTATGGCGCGCCCTAGGGGGAGTCATACTCCCACCGAGAGTAGGATTGCCCCCTTTCCCTAGTTGGAGTAGGAGAGAAGGAAGGGGAGAGAGAGGGAAGGAAGGGGGGCCCACCCAATTCGGATTGGGCTAGGGGGCGCATCCTCCACCTTGGCCTTCCTCTCCTCTATCCCACTAAGGCCCATATACTCCTCGGGGGGTTCCGGTAAATGCCCGAACTCATCCAAAACCATTTCGGTGTCCAAACATAGCCTTCCAATGTATCGATCTTTATGTATCGACTATTTCGAGACTCCTCGTCATGTCCGTGATCATATCCGAGACTCCAAACTATCTTCGGTACATCAAAACACATAAACTCATAATACTGATCGTCACCGAACATTAAGCGTGCAGACCCTATTGGTTCGAGAATTATGTAGACATGACCGAGACTCATCTTCGGTCAATAACCAACATCGGAACCTCTATGCTCATATTGGTTCCTACATATTCTATGAAGATCTTTATCGGTCAAACCGCATAACAACATACATTGTTCCCTTTGTCATCGGTATGTTACTTGCCTGAGATTCGATCGTTTGTATCTCAATACCTAGTTCAATCTCGTTACTGGCAAGTCTCTTTACTTGTTCCGTAATGCCACATCCCGTAACTAACTCATTAGTCACATTGCTTGCAAGGCTTATAGTGATGTGCATTACCAAGAGGACCAAGAGATACCTCTCCGATACACGGAGTGACAAATCGTAATCTCGATCTATGCCAACTCAACAAACACCATCGGAGACACCTATAGAGTATCTTTATAGTCACCCATTTACGTTGTGACATTTGATAGCACACTAAGTGTTCCTCCGGTATTCCGGAGTTGCATAATCTCATAGTCATAGGAACATGTATAAGTTATGAACAAAGCAATAGCAACAAACTAAACAATCATCGTGTTAAGCTAACGGATGGGTCAAGTCAATCACATCATTCTCCAATGATGTGATCCCGTTAATCAAATGACAACTCATGTCAATGGTTAGGAAACTTAACCATCTTTGATTAACGAGCTAGTCAAGTAGAGGCATACTAGTGACACTTAGTTTGTCTATGTATTCACACATGTACTAAGTTTCTGGTTAATAAAATTCTAGCATGAATAATAAACATTTATCATGATATAAGGAAATATAAATAACAATTTTATTATTGCCTCTAGGGCATATTTCCTTCAGTCTCCCACTTGCACTAGAGTCAACAATCTAGTTCACATCGTCATGTGATTTCACACCAATAGTTCACATCTTAATGTGACTAATACCCAAAGGGTTTACTAGAGTCAATAATATAGTTCACATCGCTATGTGATTGAAAACCAAAGAGTGATCATGTTTTGCTTGTGGGAGAAGTTTAGTCTACGGGTCTGCAACATTCAGATCCGTATGTATTTTGCAAATTTCTATGTCTACAATACTCTGCACAGAGCTACTCTATCTAATTTCTCCCACTTTAAATATCTATCTAGATCGATACTTAGAGTCATCTAGATCGGTGTCAAAAGATTGCACCGACGTAACTATTTACGATGAACTCTTTTATCACCTCCATAACCGAGAAATATTTCCTTAGTCCTCTAAGGATAATTTTGACCATTGTCTAGTGATCCACTCCTGGATCACTATTGCACCCTCTTGCCAAACTCATGGTGAGGTACACAATAGGCTGGTACACAACATAGCACACTCTATAGAACCTATGACTGAGGAATAGGGAATGACTTTTCATTCTCTTTCTATTTTCTGCCGTAGTCGGGTTTTCAGTATGTACTCAACTTCACACCTTGCACCACAGACAAGACATCCTTCTTTGACTGTCCCATTTTGAACTACTTCAAAAAACTTGTCAAGGTATGTACTCATTGAAAAATTTATCAAGCATCTTGATCTATCTCTATAGATCTTGATTCTCAATATGTAAGCAACTTCACCGAGGTCTTTCTTTGAAAAACTCCTTTAAAACACTCCTTTGTGCTTTCCAGAAAATTCTATATCATTTCCGATCAACAATATGTCATTCACATATACTTATCAGAAAGGCTGTAGTGCTCCCACTCACTTTCTTGTAAATACAGGCTTCCAAAAGTCTGTATAAAACTATATGCTTTGATCAACTCATCAAAGCATATATTCCAACTCTGAGATGCTTGCACCAGTCCATAGATGGATCGCTGGAGCTTGCACACATCGTTAGCACCTTTAGGATTGACAAAACCTTCTGGTTGTATCATATACAACTCTTCTTTAATAAATCCATTATGGAATGTAGTTTTGATATCCATTTTCTAGATTTCATAAAATGCGACAACTGCTAACATGATTCGGACAGACTTTTAAGCCTCGATACGAGTGAGAAAATCTCATCGTAGTCAACACCTTGAACTTGTCAAAAACCTTTTGCGACAATTCGAGCTTTGTAGATAGTAACACTACTATCATTGTCCGTCTTCCTCTTGAAGATCCATTTATTCTGAATGGCTCACCGATCATCGGGCAAGTCAATCAAAGTCCATACTTTGTTCTCATACATGGATCCCATCTCATATTTCA
Organism: Triticum dicoccoides; assembly: GCF_002162155.2. Lineage (NCBI taxonomy): Eukaryota > Viridiplantae > Streptophyta > Magnoliopsida > Poales > Poaceae > Triticum > Triticum dicoccoides. Next base: position 224,254,515 of record NC_041390.1, on the reverse strand, counting down.
TGGCCTTGAGCCATTTTGTGGAATCTGGGCTCATCATTGCTTCCTCGTAGTTCGTAGGTTCGTCGTGGTCAAGTAACATGACTTCCAAAACAGGATTACTGTACCACTCTGGTGCGAATCTTACTCTGGTTGACCTACGTGGTTTGGTAGTAACTTGATCAGAAGTTTCATGATCATCATCATTAACTTCCTCACTTACTGGTGTAGGAATCACTAGAACTGATTTTTGTGGTTAACTACTTTCCGATAAGGGAGCAGGTACAATTACCTCATCAAGTTATACTTTCCTCCCACTCACTTCTTTCGAGAGAAACTCCTTCTCTAGAAAGGATCCACTCTTAGCAACAAAGATCTTGCCTTCGGATCTGTGATAGAAGGTGTACCCAATAGTTTCTTTTGGGTATTCTATGAGGACACACTTCTCCGATTTGGGTTCGAGCTTATCAGTTTGAAACTTTTTCACATAAGCATCTCAACCCCAAACTTTAAGAAATGACAGCTTAGGTTTCTTGCTAAACCACAGTTCATACAGTGTCATCTCAACGGATTTTTAGACGGTGCCCTATTTAACGTTAATGCAGCTGTCTCTAATGCACAACCCCAAAATGATAGTGGTAATTCGGTAAGAGACATCATAAATTGCACCATATCTAATAAAGTACGGTTATGACGTTCGGACACACCATTACATTGTGGTGTTCCAGGTGGCGTGAGTTGCGAAACTATTCCACATTGTTTCAAATGAAGACCAAACTCGTAACTCAAATATTTGTTTCTGCGATCAGATCATAGAAACTTTATTTTCTTGTTACGATGATTTTCCACGTCACTCTGAAATTCTTTGAACTTTTTCAAATGTTTCAGACTTATGTTTCATCAAGTAGATATACCCATATCTGCTCAAATCATCTGTGAAGGTCAGAAAATAACGATACCCGCCGCGAGCCTCAACACTCACTGGACCGCACACATCAGTATGTATTATTTCCAACAAGTCTGTTGCTCGCTCCATTGTTCCAAAGAACGAAGTCTTAGTCATCTTGCCCATGAGGCATGGTTCACAAGCATCAAGTGACTCCAAAAGTCCAGCAGCATGGAGTTTCTTCATGTGCTTTCCACTAATATGAACTAAACGACAGTGCCACATATAAGTTGCACTATCATTATTAACTTTGCATCTTTTGGCTTCAATATTATGAATATGTGTATCACTACGATCAAGATTCAATAAACCATTTATATAGAGTGTATGACCATAGAAGGTTTTATTCATGTAAATAGAACAACAATTATTCTTTGACTTAAATGAATAACCGTATTGTAATAAACATGATCGAATCATATTTATGCTCAACACAAACACCAAATAACATTTATTTTAGGTTCAACACTAATCCCGAAGGTAAAGGGAGTGTGTGATGGTGATCTTATCAACTTTGGAATCACTTCCAACTCACATCATCACCTCGCCCTTAACTAGTCTCTGTTTATTTTGCAACTCCCGTTTCGAGTTACTACTCTTAGCAAGCGAGCCAGTATCAAATACTAAGGGGTTGCTATAAACAGTAGTAAAGTACACATCAATAACATGTATATCAAATATACCTTTGTTCCCTTTGCCATCCTTCTTATCCGCCAAGTATCTAGGGCAGTTCCACTTCCAGTGATCATTTCCTTTGTAGTAGAAGCACTCAGTTTTAGGCTTGGGTCTAGCTTTGGGATTCTTCATGGGAGTGGAAACTTGCTTTCCATTCTTCTTGAAGTTCCCTTTGCCCTTTTACTTGAAACTAGTGGTCTTGTCAACCATCAACATTTGATGCTTTTCTTGATTTCTACCTTCGTCGATTTCAGCATCACGAAGAGCTCGGAAATCGTTTTCGTCATCCCTTGCATATTATAGTTCATCACGAAGTTCCAGTAACTTGGCGATAGTGACTAGAGGACTCTGTCAATCACTATTTTATCTAGAATATTAACTCCCACTTGATTCAAGCGATTGAAGTACTCAGATATTCTGAGCACATGCTCACTGGTTGAGCTATTCTCCTCCATCTTGTAGGCAAAGTACTTGTCAAAGGTCTCATACCTCTCGACTCAGGCATGAGTCTGAAATACTAATTTCAGCTCCTGGAACATCTTATATGCTCCATGGCGTTCAAAACATTTTTGAAGTCCCAGTTCTAAGCCGTAAAGCATGGCGCACTAAACTATCAAGTAGTCATCATACCGAGCTATAACGTCTACATTTGCTCCTGCAATAGGTCCGTCACCTAGCAGTGCATTAAGGACATAATTCTTCTGTGCAACAATGAGGATAATCCTCAGATCACGGAGCTAGTCCGCATCATTGCTACTATCATCTTTCAACATAGTTTTCTCAAGGAACATATCATAAATAAAACAGGGAAGCTATACGCGAGCAATTAATCTACAACATAGATATGCAAAAACTATCAGGACTAAGTTCATGATAAATTTAAGTTCAATTAATCATATTACTTAATAACTCCCACTTAGATAGACATCCCTCTAATCATCTAAGTGATCACGTGATCCATATCAACTAAACCATGTCCGATCATCACGTGAGATGGAGTAGTTTTGAATGGTGAACATCACTATGTTGATCATATCTACTATATGATTCACGCTCGACATTTCAGTCTTAGTGTTCCGAGGCCATATCTGCATATGCTAGGCTCGTCAAGTTTAACTTGAGTATTCCACGTGTGCAAAACTGGCTTCCACCCGTTGTATCTGAACGTAGAGCTTATCAGACCCGATCATCACGTGGTTTCTTGGCACGATGAACTGTAGCAACGGTGCATACTCAGGTAGAACATTTATACCTTGAAATTTAGTGAGAGATCATCTTATAATGTTACCGCCAAACTAAGAAAAATAAGATGCATAAAGGATAAACATCACATGCAATCAAATATAAGTGATATGATATGGCCATCATCATCTTGTGCCTTTGATCTCCATCTCCAAAGCACCGTCATGATCACCATCGTCACCGGCTTGACACCTTGATCTCCATCTAAGCATTGTTGTCGTCTCGCCAACTATTGCTTCTACGGCTATCACTACCACTTACTGATAAAGTAAAGCAATTACATGGCAATTGCATTTCATATAATAAAAGCGACAACCATATGGCTCCTGCCAGTTGTCGATAGCTCTATTACAAAACATGATCATCTCATAAAATAAAATTTAGCATCATGTCTTGACCATATCATATCACAACATGCCCTACAAAAACAATTTAGATGTCCTCTACTTTGTTGTTGCAAGTTTTAAGTGGCTGCTACGGGCTGAGCAAGAACCGTTCTTACCTACGCATCAAAAACCACAATGCGGTATAGTGATTTCTTTTTGATCTTCAGAAAGAACCATATTCATTGAATACGATTCAACTAAAGTTGGAGAAACTGACACCCACCAGCCACCTATGTGCGAAGCATGTCGGTAGAACCAGTCTCACATAAGTATACACGTAATGTCGGTCTGAGCCACTTCATCCAACAATACTGCAGAATCAAGAATCAATTAGTGACGGCAAGCAATATGTATATACCCACGCCCACAACTCCTTTGTGTTCTACTTGTGCATATGACATCTCCGCATAAACCTGGCTCGGGTGCCACTATTGGGAACGCAGTAATTTCAAAAAAAAATCCTACGCACACGCAAGATCCATGTAGCGACCCAACCTCAAACGGTCAAGTCTCTGTGCTTCAGTGTCATCCCTGGATTGGTAATGCTGACACACACAGTACTTCGAAGGATTTATAACAGAGTAGCAATCACACACTAACTACATCGAATGTCTCAAAAGAGAACTTATTACAATAAATATGGCTTAAAGCCATCTAAATAAGATAACATCAGAAGTCTTGGAAGATAAAGTGAGTCCATCAACTCCAACGGCATAGCTGAGTGCACGACAACGGCCTTGCGAACCTTACTCTTCATCTGAAAGTCTGCAACATGATACGTTGCGGCCCGAAAATGGGTCAGCACATGGAATATGCTGGCATAGTAACATAGTAAAGTAATGAACATATAATTGCCATCACTACATGCATATATGGCTAGTAGAGGCTGTATGGTTAATATGTTTTTACGAAAAGTCATTTTTTCCCTACAACAAAGGAACATATTTTATTTAACTATCATGGTAGTTGAACAACATTGAGAAGGTTCCTCCAAATCAAATCCCAATTAAAAGTAATTATCAACCCAACAATATTAAATTTAGAGTGATGAGATCCATATGATAATTCAAGTACCAATTGCTCAAGATGTCCATAACCGGGGACACGGCTAACCATGATTAGTTTGTACACTCTGTAGAGGTTTGCACACTTTTCCCCACAAGACTCGATCTCCTCCGTTGGATTTCTCGCACTACATGGTGTTTGAGAAAGGATGACCGAGACACAGTCTTTAAGAATCATTAACTCTAACCCTGGGTAGACCGTACCAACCTACATCCCCTACATCTGCTATAGTCTACCACTGGAAGAGGTCACGCAACTTACTCCACTATGCCAGAGCCCATAATGGCTTGTGGCTACACACGGAAGTTTCTAGCATGAATAATCTTGTGATCCCTTTGAGCCTGGGTGGCGGACCGTAGGATGATCACACGGGTACCCCGGGATATCCTAGGACAACACTGCATTCTCCAGGTGCCCACAAGCAATCCACCCAGATGTGTTTTAAAGTTGCCACCTTAAGTTAACCATTAATTAACAATCTCACATCTGTCATGGATTCACTCACCCAAACCACGTCTACAAGCATAGCATAGCAATATAAGCATACGTAGAAGTAACTCCCAAGGGTTTGATAATAAACAGGGCAATAGGTTCTACCTCAACAACTACTTCCCAAACCCACATGTTAAGAGATCCTACTCATGCAATGTTTGAGGATTTATACTACTGCATAAAAACTGGGTATGAAAAGAGTATGATCAATGTGTTACTTGCCTTGCTAATGATCTACAAAACCTAGAGACTCGTAGTAGCACGCTTCGCACTCCATGAATTCAATCGCAAACAAACAATAGCATACATAAGCTATCAACCATGGTTGCATGGGTACTCAAATAAGAAGATCGAATCCTAAAACGCAACTGAAGAGATTCGATCTGCAAAAAGAATCAAAACAAATGGAGCAACGAAACTCAAACTATGAAAGAAACAAGATCCGTTTACTAATCTGGACTAAAGTCATATTTTACAATACCAAAAACTTGTTCAAGTTGGTTAAACAGAAAGAGGGCAACGAGACGAAAATCTAGACGCTTGTTTCACCCGATTTGGATAAACAAGCAAAAAGATAAACCAAAACGAAGATTAGGGCTGGAATCACAATCGAAAATAATCGCGGAAAAACCCTCGGAAAAGAAAAACTGACGAACTGGCTAACGAACAAACGTTCGCTGCCTGCGGCTAACGGACGAGAAGCGTTCGTTAAAACGAATGCACGGACGAACGTCCGCTATTTAATCGAACCGAGAAAAACCAAACGAACCGATCTAAAAAAACAAAACTAGGGTTTTAAAAAAACCAGGACTTTACCTAAAAACCAAAAAAAAACGAACGGTTCTGGATCGGATCGGCTCCGGCGGCTTCTATGGCGGTGCGGCTAGGCGGGGCGACGCGGGGCGGCGCGGTAGCAGCGTGCGGCGGCGGAGGAAGCAGCGGCGCAAGGCGGCGGGGCGGCGGCGGCTGTCGACTTAGGGCTCCAGGGGGGTCCGGATCAGCTTTTAAGGAGGAGATGGGAGGTGGCTTGCGGTACGGGTGGGGAGGCGTGGTCGAGATGGCCACGACAGGCGGCGGTGTGCGGCTCGCGTTCTCTGCGAGGGAGACGGCGGCGCGGGGTGGCTAGGCCAACTGGGCCTCAGCCCAGTTCGGTCAGGCGGGAAAATCTTTTTTAAACATAATTCCGTCGAAAATAAATCCTAGAAAAATAAATAAAAATCTAAAAATACAAAGCAAATTTTCACCATCTAAATAAAATATTTAGAACAGGGTGAACATTTTCTTGGCCTAAAATGCAATTTTGAAGATGCATATATTTTTCTAATTCAAATAAAATAGCAATAAGAATCCAAATAAAATCTATTATTTGACTTTTGGTATTTTTCCTCCAATATTTCATTTATTTTGGAGAAGTCATATTATCTCCTATCATATATTTCTAATATGAAATATTTTCGGAGAGAAAAATAATTAAAACCAAAGTGACCCTTGTTTTGATATTTGATAAAATTCAAATATGCACTACTAGGAAAAGGGCTACTAATGGCGCACCAGTTTTGCCTACTAATGGTGCACTACTGGTGCGCCATTAGTATCATGCCACTAGTATTTCTTACTAATGGCGCACCACCGGTGCGCCATTAGTATCTGGTATACTAATGGCGCACCACGCAGTGCACCATTAGTATAGAACACCATGCACCATTAGTATCTGGCATACCAATGGCGCACTGTTGGGTGATGCGCCATTAGTATGAATATTAGTTTTTTTTACTTTTCTGAATTTTGCACAGGTTACAAAATATATTATTGGACAGAATATATACAACACCCCACAGCAAGAGCAGATTCATCGAATACAATAGAAGATTAGTCTCCGAATACAATTCATCATATTAGTCTCCAAATTCAAAAGACCGAACAAAGATAGAACATTACAAGTCTCGAGACCGCGAGTAGCAAGTTTGTCGGAGTAATACTAATCCTAACAAGTCCTACTAATCATCATCATACAACTTCTACTCGTTATTAATAACAAGTCATACAATCATCATCTTGATAGTCATTGAACCAACCCTACTTAATTGTTCTTAGCACATGATGATCAGTATTAGGCAGGACCTAAATACCCTATTTAAGCTAAAATAGCATAAAACAATATAGACCCTGACTCTCCATTATAGAGAATGGAGAACATCCTATCTCCAATTCTTGCGCTTCGCTTCCTTTTGCTTCCAAGAACCTCCTTACGACTGTCCATACATTTTTTCCATCCTTTGATTTTCATGTCTCCACTTCTTTTAGAAATCTCGTATGGACAATTGAGATTCATAGGATGACCTGGCTGTATGTTCAAAACATTAAGACTACCTTTCTTATACATCAAATGAGGCACACAATTCTCTCGGATTATCTGTTGAAAAACATAGTAATAACTTCATAGTTAGCAATGATGGACTAGTTTTAGAAGTATGCAAAAGATGCACGAATGTCGTAATAGTAAAAATCTTACTAGGGTATCTCCATGGTAGTTACCGTAGTTGAACACATGCACTAGTGGCACGTATTTACCATAATGTTGAGGAGTTTGATTGTGGATATTGTAATTCTCAATGTCAGTACAAAATCCGACCAGATGATTTTTCTCCTTGTAAGTTGTTAATTCGGAGCCATCGGTGTAGTGGGTTTTGTCTACCATCTTCCGCACATTCTTTGAACAATAAAAATAAGCTGTCAATGGAAATAAGCTGTCAACTATTTTGAAATAAACAATATAAATTAGCTAATAACTATGTTTGAGAAACTCACATAGCGGTAGCACTGGAGGCGTATCAACAAGGACCCAAATGTCCATATTGTCTTGGTTCATGTCAGGATTACCAAGATCCATGGTGATAATCATACCCTCATCAAAATCATACATCTTGCAAAATGCTTCCCAATTTTTGCAACCAAAATGGGTTACGCTCTCAGAATTATATAGATTTACTTCAAAGTCCACATCGTGATGAGTCCTTAGGTGAATTTTCTTTGTTTCAGAAATTTCATGGTCTTCATAATCCATCCTCTCCAAGACATAGCGTCTTGCATGGCATGGGATAAGCTATATTCGAATTGTAGAAGATGAAAATTACACGTTGAAATAGTTGAAGTCATGCTTAATTATGAAAATAACACTTGTCGTCGTTGTGTACCGTTTCAACTTCGAAGGTCTCCTCGAGCTTAATGCTGAAGCGCCGATCATCGTCCAGGTGAGGCATGTCGCACAGACCTCGATCGTAGTGGCACCAGTCGCACTCCCCCGGGAGACTTTCATTGTTCGATGACGACATATCCTACGTTCATAATTCAAAACTACATCATTTAGGGTTTGTCGACACCGAGGCATCCTAAAAGCTAAGCTTTTATCAGTTAGGGTTTGTCAACGCCGAGGCACCCTAAAAGCCTAAGCTTTCGTCATTTAGGTTCTTATCGACACCGAGGCACCCTAAAAGCCAAGGTTTTATCATTTAGAGTTTGTCGACGCCAAGGCACCCTAAAAGCCTAAGCTTTCATCATTTAGGTTCTTATCGTCACCGAGGCACCCTAAAACCTATGGTTTAATGCAGCAAGAATAAAGGGGCAGTTGATCCTACTTAATTAAGTACTAAGATACCCCGGCCCATGCATTAGTCGCAAGTACCCCATATGTCCTATTTTTAGCAAAGTCATGCTAAAATTCACGGAAATTTTCAGCATGACCTTTGCTGAAAATAGGACATATGGAGTACCCGAATTTGCCGGAATGGAAGTTAATCGACGTTCCGGCAAACTCAAGGGCCTCTTGGGGTACCTGCAAATTCATCACGACATAATGGTCGGAGACAAAACCCAACAAACTAGCAAGATGATCATCATCTTTGCAAGTCATTACTTGTCAAATGCAGAAGTGCATAACACAAGCTCACCGACATAGACACACATAACAGCCACACAACAGCATAGACATTAAACATGTGCAGAGATCACAATCAACAAGGTTTCCATCAGGTGTATTTCAGACTATTATTCCCATCCCGAGAAAGCATCGACTTCAGAATATCCCCTTTTTAAAGAATGTGTTCTGTGATGAAAGCACTAGCGAATCATGTTAAAGCTAACCCCTACTTTTGACCCCCAACTATAACAACCGCATGTAGTATAGAGAAGTGTTGATGCAGGCATCAAACATTATAATGCCGCAGGGCAAGGTCTCAAGTTACATGATCAGTTGTGCTTGACTGAAAATTTTGACAGGAAAATTTTGACTAAAATTTTGACTGGAGTAACAAAGGCATAACAGTAGAAATTATAGGTGTAGATTGCTCTGTTCAACAAACTTCCTATCAGTCCAACAATGTTTCTGAATCTAAACTTTTTGAGTTAACAGATCCTAAACCTGACAATGTTCAGTTAACAGAAAGGGGGGGAGGGGAACCGGTGCAGCTCACCGAGAGGAAGACGATGGCGAGCTCGTGCGGGGCCAGGGTTGACGAGGTGACGCGGATCGACGGTGAGGCATCGGTGTTGTAGAGGCGCCGAAGACCTTGCCCTGCGAGACAGAGAAGGGGCCGTCAGCCCCGGCGCAGGCGGGGGGCAAGGGGAGGAGG
>NC_041390.1:224235870-224244143 GCF_002162155.2 Triticum dicoccoides | reverse complement strand
CGAGATCAAGATGGAGGGTGCGGAGGGTGCTCGTCGGCGGCGGTGGAGCGGGGGAGGGTGCGGTGGGTCGTCGGCGGCGGTGGAGCTAGCGGGGTAGGGTGTGGGTGGAATCGAGATCGAGATGGAGGGGGATCGAGATTGACTGTCCTCATGAATTCAAAAAGTACCCATGAAATTTAAAAATATTCATGATATCAAAAAGTATCTTTCTTGGTGATATCAAAAAATATCAAAAAGTGCCCATGAAATATCAAAAATATATATACTAATGGCGCACTTTGGCAGAGTGCGCCATTACTAGTTTAAACTAGTAATGGCGCACTTTGCAACGGTGCGCCATTAGTAGTTTTGCAAAAAAACAGAATAAAAAAATACAGTAGTGGCGCACTCTATGGCTGGTGTGCCATTACTAGTTAGAACTACTAATGGCGCACTTTGCCCGGATGCGCCATTAGTATGTTTGGAAAAATGAAAAAAATTTGTTACTTGTGGCGCACCTTGTGCCTGGTGCACCATTAGTGTCTTCCACACTAATGGTGCATCACCACATGGTGCGCCATTAGTATATAGTAGTGGCGCACCACTTCTCTGGTGCACCATTGGTGTCAATTTCATCTATAGCCCTTTTCCTAGTAGTGATGAAAGTAGTGAAATCCCCAACTCTCTCCATGGGTCCTTGAGTTGCTTAGAATTTCGAGGATCGCAAAAACAAAATGTAATAAAATATGATATGCATGAATGACCTATGTATAACATTCCGAATTGGAAATTTGGGATGTTACAAACCTACCCCCCCCCCCTTAAGATGAATCTCGCCCTCGAGATTTGGGTTGGCTAGAAAATAGGTGTGGGTGGTCCTTTCGTAGATCATCCTCTCGTTCCCAGGTGGCTACATCCTCGGTATGGTGGCTCCACTGAACTTTGCTAAACTTGATAACCTTGCTGCGAGTAACTCGGCTGGCAAACTCGAGAATCTTTACTGGTTTATCCTCATAGGTCAAATCACTATCCAACTGAATTGCTTCTAGGGGCACCGTATCTCTCAAAGGGATATTGGCCATCTCAACATGGCACTTCTTCAACAGGGAAACGTGAAACACATCATGTACTCCTGATAGTCCCTCGGGTAATTCCAACTTGTAGGAAACCTCTCCCATGCGTTCCAAAACACGGTGCGGTCCTACAACTCTCGGGGCTAACTTTCCCTTAACTCCAGAACGTTTAACTCCTCGCAGAGGTGACACTCGCAAATATGCTCTGTCTCTGATTTCATAGACTACCTCCTTGCGTTTTGAGTCTGCATAGCTCTTCTATCTGGACGGAGCTACCTTCAGTCTATCCCGAATTAGTTTAACCTTCTGTTCGGACTCCTTAATCAAATCTGGTCCAAACAACTAATGGTCTCCAACTTCATCCCACATCAACAGTGTTCTGTACCTTCTTCCATACAGGGCTTCGAACGGTGCCATCTTCAAACTGGCCTGGTAGCTATTGTTGTATGAAAACTGTGCGTATGGAAAATTAGCATCCCAACTAGATCCATAATCCAACGCACAAGCTCTCAACATGTCTTCCAGAATCTGATTGACTCTGTTAGTCTGTCCATCTGTCTGCGGGTGAAATGTTGTGCTGAACTCTAGCCTGGTACCCAAAGTCCGGTAAGCTGGTGCCAAAACTTTGATGTAAACTGCGTTCCCCTATCTGATACGATGGTCCTCGGAACCCCATGCAGATATACAATCCTGGTCATATATATCTTGGCCAACTTCGCACTTGTATACGTGGTTTTCACTGTGATAAAGTGAGCCACTTTGGTCAAGCGATCAACTAATACCCAGATAGAATCATATCTTGATTGGGTCCTGGGCAATCCGGTGATAAAATCCATGCCAAGCTTATCCCACTTCCATTCGGGTATCAGCATAGGCTGCAGTAATCCTACTGGCTTCTGATGTTCTGCCTTCACTCTCTGACATACATCACATACTGCTACATACTCAGCAATATCCTTCTTCATACCAATCCACCAGAAACGCTCCTTCAAATCCAAGTACATCTTGGTGTTTCCGGGGTGTATCGAGTATGGCGAGTCATGAGCTTCCTGTAGTATCAACTTCCTGATTTCTGCATTATTGGGCACATAAACACGGCCCTCGAACCACAAGGTGTCGTGCTCATCCTCACGAAATCCTTTGGCTTTTCCTTCAGCCATCTTCTCCTTTATCTCGGCAATTTCTTTGTCATCCTTCTGAGCTTCTCGAATCTTTCCCAACAAGGTCGACTGAACTTCCATGGTTGTAACAAAACCTCTAGGAACAATCTCCAAACGAAGCTCCGTGAGATCTTCTGCTAACTCCTTTGGCAATCCTCCCGTTAGAAGAGTATTAACATAACTTTTTGGCTCAAAGCATCTGCTACAACATTGGCCTTTCCTGGATGATAATGCAGCTTCATGTCATAATCCTTTATGAGTTCCAACCATCTCCTCTGCCTGAGGTTCAGCTCCTTCTGGGTGAATATGTACTTCAAACTCTTATGATCCGTGTACACATCACAATGGTTCCCAATAAGAAAATGTCTCCAGGTCTTGAGTGCATCACTACAGCTGCTAACTCCAAATCATGCGTGGCATAATTCAACTCGTGCAGTCGAAGTTGTCGTGAGGTATACGAAACAACCCTCCTGTCTTGCATAAGTACTCATCCAAGTCCTAAGCGAGAGGCATCGCAATACACTTGGAAATCCTTGCGTATATCTGGTAGAATCAGCACCGGGGCTATAGTCAAACGTTTCTTCAACTCCTGGAAACTGGCCTCACATTCTTCTGTCCATTTGAAATTAGTGTCCTTCTTTAGCAATGTCGTCATGGGCTTCGCAATCTTGGAAAAATTCTCAATGAATCTCCGATAGTATCCCGCTAGTCCAAGAAAACTGTGGATCTCTCCAACTGAGGTGGGTGCCAACCACTCAGTGACTGACTGGACCTTGGTGGGATCCACTGCTATACCTTCTCCTGATATAACATGTCCAAGAAATCCTACTTCCTTCAACCAAAACTCACATTTGCTAAACTTGGCATATAACTGATGTTCCCTCAGCTTCTCGAGAACCAAATGCAAATGATCCTTGTGTTCCTCTTCATCCTTTGAGTATACCAAGATATCTTCAATGAACACCACAACGAACTTATCCAAAAACTCCATAAACACCTTATTCATCATACTCATGAAATAGGCGGGGGCCTTAGTCAGTTCAAATGACATAACCGTATACTCATATAGCCCATACCTTGTGGTGAAAGCTGTCTTGCGTATATCCTTTTCTCGAATCTTTAGCTGGTGGTATCCTGATCGCAGGTCGATCTTCGAAAACACTTTAGCTCCTTGCAGCTGGTCAAACAAATCATTGATCATCGGCAGTGGGTACTTGTTCTTGATCTTCACCTCATTCAATGCCCAATAATCAACAACCATTCTCAGAGATTTATCCTTCTTCTCAACCAAGAGCACTGGGGCTCCCCATGGTGATGAACTTCGTCGAATGTAACCTTTCTCCAATAACTCCTTGATCTGCTTCTTAATCTCCTCCAGATCATTTGCGGGAATCCGGTAGGGTCTCTTTGATATCGGTCCGGTGCCTGGCAACAGCTCTATCAAAAACTCAATATCACGGTCTGGCGGCATGCCTGGGTAATTCCTCAGGAAATACATTCGGGTAATCCTTCACTACAGGCACTTCTTCCTGAACAACTCCTGTGAGAGAATTTACGTGAGTACTCTTGGGAGTATAGTTGGATACATACTTAATCCTTTTTCCCTTCAGGGAGGTGAGTAAAATTGACTTACTGGCGCAATCAATGTTTGCTCCGTACTTCGATAACAAATCTATACCGAGGATCACATCCAATCCTTGGGATTCCAAAATTATTAGGTCTGAGGGGAAAACGTGGCTACCAATGGTTAAGGGTAACCAGTCGCACCATCGGCTGGCCATATACTCTGCACCTGGTGAACTCACTAGCAAGGGTGTCCTAAGGGCTAAGGTGGGTAACTTAAACTTGTCCACAAATCCCCTTCAAATGTATGAATGCGGTGCACCAGTATCAAAAAGAACTATTGCGGTAAATGACTTAACCAAAAACTTACCGATAACTGCATCTGGCTGCTCTTCAACCTCCTCCATGTTCACGTGGTTCACTTGTCCCTTGTTGAATGGGTTGGGCTTCTTCCCAGAGTTTCCATTGCCATTCCCATTCTTTGCTTCAGAACACTCGGTGGCATAGTGTCCAATCTTCCCGCACTTGAAACAAGTAATGTGACTTAGATCCTTCTTGGCGGGTGTGGTTGGGTTAGAGTGGTTCTGGTTGCTGCCTGCTCCATTCCCATTTCCATTCCTAGGACCGTGGTGGTTATGCAGAATTCCTCCATTATGGTTATGGCCTCCATGGTTATGGGTAAATCCTCCCGGGTTCGGGGTGAGACGGGGTTTCTGCTGAGCTCCTGAATTATACTTCCCTTGTTCATACTTCCTCTTACGGCTCTCAATCTACTGCTGCTTCCCTTCAATCATAAGAGCCTTGTCTACCAACTCCTGGTAGTTGTTGAATGTTGCCACCATCAACTGCATGCTCATCTCATCATTCAGCCCTTCCATAAACTTCTCCTGCTTCGCGGCATCTGTGGCCACGTCATCTGGGGCATAGCGAGATAACTTACTAAACTCCTCCACGTACTGACCTACAGTATGATTTCCCTGGTGTAAGTTGCGAAACTCACGCTTCTTCATGCTCATAGCTCCAGTTGAGACACGGGCTGTGCGGAAAGCTTGCTGAAACTGCTCCCAAGTGACATTGACTATGGGAAAAGTAGCTGTGTAATTCTCCCACCATGCGGCTATGGGTCCATCCAATTGGTGTGCGGCAAAACGCACCTTCTCAGCATCTGTGCAACCGACAGTGGTTAACTCTCTTCCAATCCTGCGTAGTCAATCATGCGCAACTATGGGCTCGGTGCTACTGGAAAACACCGCTGGCTGTAACCCCAGAAAACGGGCTAAGTTGTCAACTGGAGGTGGTGGCGGTGGGTTTTTGTTATTGTTGTTGTTGTTGCCCTGATTCTGAACTAGCAACTGCATTAGTGTATTCTGCTGCTAGATCAACTGAGTGAGCTCCGGTTGGAAAGCAAATACGGGGTCATGTCTCGGAGGCATCTGATGGGTTTAGAGGGGAGAGATTAGAATATAATGAGGTCTAGTGAGAAAGCACTACCCATATGCACATGAGACAAACACAATCATATCACATCACTCAATCAATCAAGCAAGGGCATACAATCGATCTAACTATCGTTACAGTGCTCGGACTATTCTATATACATGGGGGAATACTACTGATCATATGGTGGTCTACTAAAAAAATTTGATCGGTGGAAGACTCCATGATGTCCGCTCCAGCTTCTTCTTCGTAGTCATCATCACTACTATCAGGGTCGGAGTCGGTGTCGTCGATGATGATGTAGTCTTCAGAACGAATCTCCTTGGGTTCGTCGTCTTATCCTCCTGGCGCGGGGTCTCCCATAAAAACTCTTAGCTTCCTTGTCAGGTCGTCATTCATCTCCACAAGTATCGTCATTTCCTCCTCATATCCATCGCGTGTAGACTTAAGCTCCTCTTCTAGTTCTGTGATCCTGGTCATCGCCTTCTTCAAATCTATCATGCTTGCGCACATCTGGTTCTCCTGGCGACATATGTGATGATTTAACTCCTAGATGAATGCTGCAATGGACCTATCCTTCCTGGTACTGATCATCTCCCATTGCTCATCTCAGCGCCCACATATCTGGTAGATAGTGTCCTTAAGCTCCTTGTGTAAACTTTGCCAATGCGTCCTATGGTGATGTGGGCTGCCATGCTCTTGCCTAGACTCCAGGTTGGCACATCAAAGGAAAACTCTATGGGTTTAGTGACTGGCATGAACGTCCTTTCTGGAACTTGAACTCAAATCATCCAACGTTCCTCTTCTGGTAGTGTGGCGGTGTTGGTCCCGGTGAAGCTTGATATTCCGATGTTCAGGTACCTAGTGACTTCCTTCAAGTGTCGTCCAAAAGGTGTGTCTTCATCCGGTTGTGCAAACTTGTTCCTTGAGTTCGCTATCCTAAAGAGTAGAAAAGGGAGAGGAGTCAGAAATGAGTAGAGAAGAGTGACCTATGGCTCATCTTAGTGGCCGTGTCCTACATTCAGCGTGTGCTCCGATACCATCTTGTAGCGACCCGACCTCAAACGGTCAAGTCTCTGTGCTTCAGTGTCATCCCTGGATCGGTAATGCTGACACACACAGTACTTCGAAGGATTTATAATAGAGTATCAATCACACACTTATTACATCGAATATCTCAAAAGAGAACTTATTACAATAAATATGGCTGAAAGCCATCTGAATAAGATAACAGCGGAAGGCTTGGAAGATAAGGTGAATCCATCAACTCCAATGGCATAGCTGAGTGCACGACAACAGCCTAGCGAACCTTACTCTTCGTCTGAAAAGTCTGCAACATGATACATTGTAGCCCGAAAATGGGTCAGCACATGGAATATGTTGGCATAGTAACACAGTAAAGTAATGAAGAGATAATTGCTATCACTACATGCATATATGGCTGGTGGAGGCTGTATGGTTAATATGCTTTTGCGAAAAGCCAATTTTTTCCTACAACAAAGGAATATATTTTATTTAACTATCATGGTAGTTGAACAACATTGAGAAGGTTCCTCCAACTCAAATCCCAATTAAAAGTAATTATCAACCCAACAATATTAAATTTAGAGTGATGAGATCCATATGATAATTCAAGTACCAGTTACTCAAGATGTCCATAACTGGGGACACGGCTAACCATGATTAGTATGTACACTCTGCAGAGGTTTGCGCACTTTTCCCCACAAGACTCGATCTCCTCTGTTGGATTTCTTGTAGTACATGGCGTTTGAGAAACGGATGACCGAGACACAATCTTTCAGAAGCATTAACTATAACCCTGGGTAGACCGTACCAACCTACATCCCCTACATTTGCTAGTCTACCACTAGAAGAGGTCACGCAACTTACTCCACTATGCCAGAGCCCATAATGGCTTGTGGCTGCACACAGAAGTTTCTAGCATGAATAATCGTGTGACCCCTTTGAGCCTGGGTGGCGGACCATAGGATGATCACATGGGTACTCCGAGATATCCTAGGACAACACTGGATTCTCCAGGTGCCCACAAGCAATCCACCCAGACGTGTATTAAATTTGCCACCTTAAGTAAACCATTAATTAACAATCTCACATCTGTCATGGATTGACTCACCCAAACCACGTCTACGAGCATAGCATAACAATATAAGCATACGTAGAAGTAACTCCCAAGGGCTTGATAATAAATAGGGCAATAGGTTCTACCTCGACAACTACTTCCCAAACCCACATGTTAAGAGATCCTACTCATGCAATGTTTGAGGATTGATACTAATGCACAAAAACTGGGTATGAAAAGAGTATGATCAATGTGCTACTTGCCTTGCTGACGATCTGCAAAACCTAGAGACTCGTAGTAGCACGCTTTGCACTCCGGGAATTCTATCACAAACAAACAATAGCATACATAAGCAATGAATTACGGTTGCACGAGTAAAACTGAAATGAGAAGATCGAATCCTAAAACACAATTGAAGAGATTCGATCTGCAAAGAGAATCAAAACAAATGGAGCAACGAAACTCAAACTATGAAAGAAACAAGATCCATTTACTAATCTAGACTAAAGTCAAATTTTACAATACCGAAATCTTGTTCTAGTTGGTTAAACAGAAAGAGGGCTTCGAGACGAAGATCTAGACGCTTGATTCACCTGATTTGGATAAATGCGCGAAAAGATAAACCAAAACAAAGATTAGGGCTGGAATCGCGATCGAAAATAATCGTGGAAAAACCCTAGGAAAAGAAAAACTGACGAACAGGCTAACGAACGAACGTTCGCTGCCTGCGGCTAATGGACGAGCAGCATTCATTAAAATGAACGTACAGACGAACGTCTGCTATTTAATCGAACCGAGAAAAACCGAATGAACCGATCTAAAAAAATAAAACTAGGATTTTTTTTAAAAAACCAGGACTTTACCGAAAAACCAAAAAACTGAGCGGCTCCGGATCGGATCGGCGGCGTCGGCTCCGGCGGCTTCTACGGCGGCGCGGCGCGGCGGGGCAGCGTGGGGCGGCGGAGGGCGACGCGGGGTGGC
>NC_041390.1:224192058-224235303 GCF_002162155.2 Triticum dicoccoides | reverse complement strand
GGCGCGGCAGCAAGCGGCGTCGGCGGCGTGCGGCGGCGGTGGCAGCAGCGACGCAAGGCGGTGGGGCGGCGGCTGTTGACTTGGGGCTCCAAGGGGCCCCGGTTCGGCTTTTAAGGAGGGGAGGGCAGGTGGCTTGCGACAGGGGGCGGGGAGGTGTGGCCGAGGCGGCCAAGGCGGGCGGCGTCGCGGTCTCCACGAGGGAGACGGCGACGCGAGGTGGCTGGGCCAACTGGGCCTCGGCCCAGTTCGTTCCGGTGGGAAAAACTTTTTTAACATAATTCCGCCGAAAATAAATTCTAGAAAAATAAATAAAAATCTAAAAATACCAAAACAAATTTTCGCCATCGAAATAAAATATTTAGAATAGGGTGAACATTTTCTTGGCGTAAAATGCAATTTTGAAAAATGCATATATTTTTCTAATTCAAATAAAATAGCAATAAAAATCCAAATAAAATATATTATTTGGTATTTTTCCTCCAATATTTCATTTATTTTGGAGAAGTCATATTATCTCCTCTCATATATTTTTAATATGAAATATTTTTGGAGAGAAAAATAATTGGAACCAAAGTGATCCTTGTTTCGATATTTGATAAAATTCAAATATGAAAACGATGAAATCCCCAACTCTCTCCATGGGTCCTTGAGTTGCTTAGAATTTTGAGATTCGCAAAAACGAAATGCAATAAAATATGAAATGCATGAATTACCGATGTATAACATTCCAAATTAGAAATTTGGGATGTTACAATCCATCTAGGTGTTGCATAGCAACGAGAGGGGAGGGTGTTGTCTACGTGCCCTCATAGACCGTAAGTGGAAGCGTTATAACAACGCGGTAATGTAGTCGTACTTCTTCACGATCCGACCGATCCTAGCACTGAACGTACGACACCTCCGCGATCTGCACACGTTCAGCTCGGTGACGTCCCATGAACTCTAGATCCAGCTGAGTGTCGAGGGAGAGCTTCGTCAGCACAACAGCGTGATGATGGTGATGATGAAGTTACCGACGCAGGGCTTCGCCTAAGCTCTACAACGATATGACCAAGGTGGAAATCTGTGGAGGGGGGCACCGCACACGGCTAGGAGATCAACTTGTGTGTCTATGGGGTGCCCCTCCCCCGCATATAAAGGAGTGGAGGAGGGGAGGGCCGACCCACCCTATGGCGCACCCTAGGGGGAGTCCTACTCCCACCGGGAGTAGGATTCCCCCCTTTCCCTAGTTGGAGTTGGAGATAATGAAGAGGGAGAGAGAGGGAAGGAAGGGGGCCCCACCCAATTCGGATTGGGCTAGGGGGCGCGTTGTCGGTGTCAAAACCGGCGGATCTCGGGTAGGGGGTCCCGAACTGTGCGTCTAAGGCGGATGGTAACAGGAGGCAGGCGACACGATGTTTACCCAGGTTCGGGCCCTCTTGATGGAGGTAAAACCCTATGTCCTTCTTGATTGTTCTTGATGATATGAGTATTACAAGAGTTGATCTACCCGAGATCAGAGAGGCTAAACCCTAGAAGCTAGCCTATGGTATGATTGTATGTTGTCCTATGGACTAAAACCCTCCGGGTTATATAGACGCTGGAGGGGGCTAGGGTTACACAAGGTCAGTTACAAAGCAGGAGATATACATATCCGTATTGCCCAGCTTGCCTTCCACGCCAAGTAAAGTCCCATCCGGACACGAGACGAAGTCTTCAATCTTGTATCTTCATAGTCCAACAGTCCGGCCAAAGGATATAGTCCGGCTGTCCGGAGACCCCCTAATCTAGGACTCCCTTAGTAGCCCCCGAACCAGGCTTCAATGACGTCAAGTCTGGCACGCAGTATTGTCTTCGACATTGCAAGGTGGGTTCTTCTCCAAATTTTGAATGTTTGTTAAGTAGTGTCCGGCCCCATAAATGTTGGACTTCTTGGCTTCTGTGCTCAATAAGGGCTATCTTCCATGCATCGAATGAATACGAGGAGCCAGGGCGTTTTTACATTCACCCCCCTAGCCAGATAAATAAATCGTCTATTAAAGGGATGGGGATTCTTAGATCCAATCCATACCATCCTCCCACAGCGAGAATCCATCAGAGCGCGCTTCGGAAAAATCCATTCCAACATGGCCGACCACCGCAGCTCCTCCTCTCACCCCTGTAGCCCTAAGCCCGGTGATTGGGAGATATGTTCCATCCCACACAGTCGATTAGTCGAACTGCAGACTCAGGGATTCCTCCTTCCATCGTATATGGTTCCCGTCCGAGCCGGGCTCGCCACCTATAATGGCGGGCAGCAAGCGGAGAGCTTCCCCAGCCCCTCTACGGGGGAGCGGGTGTGCCTTGTTCCTTACTTATTAAGGGGACTCGGATTTCCAATTCATCCCTCTGTTGGCTCCTGGAGTTTTAAGGCCTCCAACTGCATAATTTCACCCCTGCTTCCATATTACACATCGCCGGCTACGTTGCCCTTTGCGAGTTATTCCTGGGCTGTGAGGCTCATTTGAAGCTATGGAAGAGGTTATTTTGCCTCGTCCCCCGCACACAGAAGGGGTCACTTTATCAAGTGGGCGGAGCCAAAATATGGTGCATCGCCGAGACTGGATACCTATCCGGTACTCCGAAGAAGACGTCCAAAGACTGGCCTTCGAAATGGTTTTATATGGAGGACGTCCCCCTTCCGGACCCTGTTCGGCGGGGTCTTCCTGAGTTCAACAATGCTCCTCTGAAGAAACGCCGAAACTGGTGCCCACGGAGCCCCCAGGAGGAGGACAACGGAGAAGTCCTTTATCTGATGAACCGGATTAAAGTGCTGGCTCAATCAGGATTGACAGTAATCGAGGTTATGTCAATATGCATAATGCGGGGAGTGTAGCCACTTCAATATTGAGGGAACCCCCTGTGGTGTTTTAACGGGGAAGATGATGCCACCCGTTGCGGGCGTAAGGGACCGGACTCCGCTGCTGCTTTAGCAAAAAATTATGTCCGAGCTGTTCAAGGGAGAGGAAGAGGACTTCATCCGCATCAAGCCACGGGATGGATTCTCCATGTACAACCCTCCAAGCTGGGTGAGTTATATCTCCTTACTCACATTCTGCCCGCATTCTTTGTCGTAGGTACTTACCTTTCCACTTTACGGCAGGAACTGCAAAAAGCTGTAAGGGAGGTCAACAGCCCATCTCCACAACCAGAGGACCCTGACCGGGCCCTCGGTCCCGGACTCGAAGAAGATCCAGACATATTCGTGGAGCCGATAGACAGGCAGTTCTATCAGTTGAGCTGTGATGACGCCATGGTGGCCATTACAGTCGACTATCCCTGACTGCTCCCTGCGTCGCACGTAAGAAAAACCAAAATCCCAACTCCAAAAACTAGGATCCCCTTTTAGACACTTCACCTAACATATACATATGGTGTTCTACAGGGAAGACATTCAGGACGTCGTGCCGAACCCGCAGCAACTCGCCAACAAGAGGCACCAAGGACGGGTAGGCCAAAAAGGAAGGAGGTCAGGACGGAGACACCGGCGCAGAGGTATGACAAAAAAAACCCGCTCCGTGGTTGTCTTCTTTCTCAAAATGTAATGACGTCCATGTTTCTTTAATAGAAAAAATGCTCACCAGAATATGTCCGGAGAGGCTGCCGATCACGCTTCCACCAGTCGGGCTCCAGGGCCGGACATAGAGGCGGAAGCGGACATGGGGCGGGCGCCAGATACTCCTCCTACAGAGGATGCAGATAGACTGTCCGCTACAAATTTAGAAGTGGAGAGCGCCATGAATCATAGGCGTCGCTGGGCCGTACTCCGTGACGCTTGCTTCTAACCAGAGGCATTTGATGCCTTCAATTCTGGAGACGCGTACCTCCGTGCTGCTTAAAATGGTCTAGCCAGAGCCACAGACCAGTATGTAAGGGATGTACGGGTAAGTAAATCTGACGATTATATGTATCAGTAGCCCCTGAGACTTGAAACAGTTGACGCAACTGATTTAAGGATCAATATTTGTGCAGGTTCTTACAGAGAAGAATTCCCAACTGTCTCAAGAGCTGGACAAGTGTAAGGCCCAGCTGGAAGCCGCTGTTGCCGCATTGAAGGAGTCCAAAAAGGGTCCCCCTAGTAACTCTTTTGTCTATTGCAAAGAATATCCGTACCAGGTAGTATGCGGCGTATATGCACACATAACAATAGATGTTGCAGGTGGCCCCGGAGTGAATCCGGAGGCCGTGGAGACGGATACGGCACGTGATGATCGATATCGAAATGCTGGCGAGCGCGTGCTGACGCGAGTCAGGCAGGAGAAAAATGATCTCCAGGATGCCAATATCTAGCTGGACGTGGAACTGAAGGATGTCCGAGCCCAGCTTGCGGACTCCGTGAAGGAGAATAAACGGCTTCAGCGCAGCATTTTTAGTAAGTGCTTGAACGAACTTTTTAAAGGAGTTCGGCGAAGAAGCCTTCTAACAGCGTTATGTCTGCAGGTATGCCGACGGGTCATCCCGCGGAGGAGATGCCCGGGTCCTCGGGTGATCTTCTGCCAGAGCTCTTACAACTGCACGAACAAGTTCAGCAGGTGATGCAGAGTATTGCCCAAGCCTTGTGGCCGTCCGCGTCCCCGCCAGGAGGCATGGGGGAGCTTATAGAGAAGCTGAAGGGAGCGCGGTGGCACTTTCGGTTATGGAAGATATCAGCCTGCTGACAAGGTGCACGGGAAGCCTGGGCTATGGTGAAGACACGATACACTGATACGTCTCCTTCGTATCTATAATTTTTTATTGTTCCATGCCAATATTCTACAACTTCCATATACTTTTTGGCAACTTTTTATACTATTTTTGGGACTAACATATTGATCCAGTGCCCAGTGCCAGTTCCTCTCTGTTGAATGTTTTTGGTTTCGTAGAATATCCATATCAAACGGAGTCCAAACGGGATAAAAACCGACGGAGACGATGCCCGAGGTGGCCACGAGGCAGGGGGCGCGCCCCCTACCCTCGTGAGCCACCCATAAGACGGTTGGCGCTCTTCTTTTACGGCAAAAAGCTAATTTTCGAAAAAAAATCACGGCGAAGGTTTCAGGCCAATCAGAGTTACGGATCTCCATATATACACAAAACGGTGAAACAGAGCCAGAACAGAATGCAGAAACAGAGAGAGACAGAGAGACAGATCCAATCAATGGTCCACTCTCCAGCAACCCGCTGTACCCCCTACTTGAACATGGTGCTTTATTCTTCATAGTATTATCCAATGATGTACCCCCCTCTCGCCCCTCCCATGCCATGGAGGCCATGTACCAGAGGGGAAACCCTTCTCCCATCTAGGGAGGAGGTCAAGGAAGAAGAAGAAGGAGGGGGGCTCTCTCCCCCTCACTTCCGGTGGCACCGAAGTGCCACCGGGGGCCATCATCACCACCGCGATCTACACCAACACCTCTGCCATCTTCACCAACATCTCCATCACCTTCCCCCCTCTATTTACAATGGTCCACTCTCCCGCAACCCGCTGTACCCCCTACTTGAACATGGTGCTTTATTCTTCATAGTATTATCCAATGATGTGTTGCCATCCTATGATGTCTGAGTAGATTTTCGTTGTCCTATCGGTGGTTGATGAATTGCTATGATTGATTTAATTTGCTTGTGGTTATGTTGCTATCCTTTGGTGCCCATCATATGATTGCGCAAGTGGATCACACCCTAGGGTTAGTTGTATGTTGATAGGACTATGTATTGGAGGGCAAGAGTGACAGAAGCTTCAACCTAGCATAGAAATTGATGCATACGGGATTGAAGGGGGACCAATTTACCTTAATGCTATGGTTGGGTTTTACCTTAATGAACATGCGGATGCTTGCTAGTAGTTCCAATCATGAGTGCATAGAATTCCAAGTCAGGGATGACATGCTAGCAATGGCCTCTCCCTCATAATACTTGCTATCGGTCTAGTAAAGTAGCCAATTGCTTAAGGGGCAATTTCGCAACTCCTACCACCACTTTTACACACTCGCTATATTTACTTTATTGTTTCTTTATCTAAACAGCCCCTACTTTTTATTTACGTACTCTTATTTATCTTTCAAACCTATCCAACAACACCTACAAAGTACTTGTAGTTTCATACTTGTTCTAGGTAAAGCGAACGTCAAGCGTGCGTAGAGTTGTATCGGTAGTCGATAGAACTTGAGGGAATATTTGTTCTAACTTTAGCTCCTCGTTGGGTTCGACACTCTTACTTATCGAAAACTGTTGCGATCCCCTATAATTGTGGGTTATCAAGACCTTTTTCTGGCGCCGTTGCCGGGGAGCAATAGCGTGGGGTGAATATTCTCAAGTGTGCTTGTTTTCTTTATCACTAAGTAATTTTTATTTGCTGCTCTTAGTTGTTTTCTATCTTTAGTTATGGGTAGGAAACACAAAATACCAAAAAAATTAGTTGTACCTACTAAACCAATGGTTGAAGAACCACTCAAAATCTATCACACTGCTGAAGCTTATTACTTGGATCATCTTCGATCCCTATGTGCTCGTGCTGAAACCCCAACTAGCTTAGTTGAGGGCAAATCTTTAGATGAGCATGCTTGTTATGTGCGACGCCGAATATCTGAAAAAGGGAAAACTTTACTGGATCAAATTCATCGTTTGCAATGCTATGCTTGGAATTTATGTGAAATATATGATTATACTTGTTGTTGTGAAGAACCTAAGAAACACCTTCCCCACCAATGTTTGTTTAGTGATAATGGAATCGTATCCTCTTATGCTAAGGGTGTTTATAGTTACTATGATGTTCAACAAATTGAAGAATTTGTTGCTTTTAAGGGTGCTTACGAAATTGCTTCTTTGATTGAAAAGTATGATGCCACTCTTTACAAATCTGAAAATTTTGCCATACTTAAATATTGCTATGATAATTATGCTTCTAATGCCTATGTTGAACCATATATTGAGTACTACTCCGCTGTCCAGGAAGAGATTAATATTTTGCAGGAGTCTATGGAAGAAGAAATTGATGAAACTGTGAGCTCATTGGATGAAAAAGATGATGAGGAGAGCGAAGAACAAAAGGAGGAAGAGCGGATTAGCTACCTGTGCCCACCTTCTAATGAGAGTAACTCTTCAACTCATACATTATTTAATTTCCCTTCGTGCTTACTGAAGGATGATTGCTATGATGATTGTTATGATCCCGTTGATTCTTTTGAAATATCCCTTTTTGATGATGCTTGCTATGCTTGTGGCTAAGATGCCAATATGAATTATGCTTATGAAGATGAACTTGCTATAGTTCCTTATGTTAATCATGAAATTGTTGCTATTGCACCCACGCATGATAGTCCTATTATCTTTTTGAATTCTCCCGACTACACTATATCGGAGAAGTTTGCACTTATTAAGGATTATATTGATGGGTTGCCTTTTACCGTTGCACTTGATGATTTTGATGAATATAATATGCATGTGCTTTATTCTCCTACTTGCAATTATTATGAGAGAGGAACTATATCTCCACCTCTCTATGTTTCCAATACGATAAAATTGCAAGAAACTATTTATACTATGCATTGGCCTTTACTATGTGTGCATGAATTGTTCTTTTATGACATGCCAATGCATAGGAAGAGAGTTAGACTTCGTCATTACATGATATATGTTACCTTGTGCTCACCACTAAATTATAAATCATTGTTAATTAAAATTGGCTTTGATATACCTTGGGATCCGGGTGGATCCATTACTTGAGCACTATATGCCTAGCTTAATGGCTTTAAAGAAAGCGCTGCCAGGGAGACAACCCGGAAGTTTTAGAGAGTCATTTATTTCTGTTGTGTGATTTTATAAAGTTTAGAAATAAAAATAATGTGCCAAGGTTTTCCTTTAGGATGTTTACATTTGCTTGATGGTTTGTACGGTGTAGGACAGAAACTTTGGCTGTAGTGCGCGATTTTACATTTTTAGCTGGAACATCAAATGGTTCTGATTCTTTTTGCACTGTCTTCCTATACAAATTGTTTATTTTTCCTAATTTTTGTAGAAGTTTTCAAGTAACATAAGTATGGTGAATGTTCAGATTATTACAGACTGTTATGTTTTAGACAGATTCTGTTTTTGATGCATAGTTTGCTCGGCTTGATGAAACTATCAATTTATATTAGTGGATTAAGCCATGAAAAAGTTATATTACAGTAGACACAATGCAAAAACAAAATACAAATTGGTTTGCAACAGTACTTAGAGTAGTGATTTGCTTTATTATACTAATGGATCTTACCGAGTTTTCTGTTGAAGTTTTGTGTGGATGAAGTGTTCGATGATCGAGAAGGTCTCAATGTGAGAAGAAGGAAGAGAGGCAAGAGCTAAAGCTTGGGGATCCCGGGGCACCCCAAGTAAATATTCAAGGAGACTCAAGAGTCTAAGCTTGGGGATGCCCCAGAAGGCATCCCCTCTTTCTTCAACAAATATCGGTATGTTTTCGGATTCGTTTCGTTCATGTGATATGTGCAATCTTGGAGCGTCTTTTGCATTTAGTTTTCATCTTTCTTTTATGCACCATGCTGGTATGAGGTAGTCCTTGGTTGATTTATAGAATGCTCTATGCACTTCACTTATATCTTTTGAGTATGGCTTTATAAAATGCTTCATGTGCTTCACTTATATCATTTGAAGTTTGGATTGCCTGTTTCTCTTCACATAGACAACCTCCATTTTTAGAATGCTCTTTTGCTTCACTTATATTTGTTAGAGCGTGGGCATATCTTTTGTAGAAAGAATTGAACTCTCTTGCTTCACTTATATCTATTTAGAGAGATGACAGGAATTGGTCATTCACATGGTTAGTCATAAAATCCTACATAAAACTTGTAGATCACTGAATATGATGTGTTTGATTCCTTGCAATAGTTTTGTGATATAAAGATGGTGATATTAGAGTCATGCTAGTGGGTGGTTGTGAATTGTAGAAATACTTGTGTTGAGGTTTGTGATTCCCGTAGCATGCATGTATGGTGAACCGTTATGTAACGAAGTTGGAGCATGAGGTATTTATTGATTGTCTTCCTTATGTGTGGCGGTCGGGGACGAGCGATGGTCTTTTCCTACCAATCTATACCCCTAGGAGCATGCACGTAGTACTTTGTTTCGATGACTAATAGATTTTTGCAATAAGTATGTGAGTTCTTTATGACTAATGTTGAGTCCATGGATTATACGCACTCTCACCCTTCCATCATTGCTAGCCTCTCTAGTACCGCGCAACTTTCGCCGGTACCAAAAACCCACCATATACCTTCCTCAAAACAGCCACCATACCTACCTATTATGGCATTTCCATAGCCATTCCGAGATATATTGCCATGCAACTTTCATCATCATATACATGACTTGAGCATTCATTGTCATATTGCTTCGCATGATCATAAGATAGCTAGCATGATGTTTTCATGGCTTGTCTGTTTTTTGATGTCATTGCTACGCTAGATCATTGCACATCCCGGTACACCGCCGGAGGCATTCATATAGAGTCATATCTTTGTTCTAGATATCGAGTTGTAATATTGAGTTGTAAGTAAATAAAAGTGTGATGATCATCATTATTAGAACATTGTCCCATGTGAGGTTATCAAAATAAAAGTGGCCAAAGAAGCCCCCCCCCCAAAAAAGAGAGGCCAAAGAAGCCTACAAAAAAAAGAAAAAAATGAGAGAAAAAGAGAGAAGGGGCAATGTTACTATCCTTTTACCACACTTGTGCTTCAAAGTAGCACCATGTTCTTCATATAGAGAGTCTCTTGAGTTATCACTTTCATATACTAGTGGGAATTTTCATTATAGAACTTGGCTTGTATATTCCAACGATGGGCTTCCTCAAATGCCCTAGGTCTTCATGAGCAAGCAAGTTGGATGCACACCCACTTAGTTTCAGTTAGAGCTTTCATATACGTATAGCTCTAGTGCATCCGTTGCATGGCAATCCCTACTCACTCACATTGATATCTATTTATGGGCATCTCCATAGCCCGTTGATATGCCTAGTTGATGTGTCTTCTCCACAACCACCATTCTATTCTACCTATAGTGCTATGTCCATGGCTCACGCACATGTATTGCGTGAAAGTTGAAAAGGTTTGAGAGCGTGAAAAGTATGAAACAATTGCTTGGCTTGTCATCGGGGTTGTGCATGATGTGAGTATTTTGTGTGAAGAAGATGGAGCATAGCCAGACTATATGATTTTGTAGGGATAACTTTCTTTGGCCGTGTTATTTTGAAAAGACATGATTGCTTTATTAGTGGGCTTGAAGTATTATTGTTTTAGGTCAAATGATAGACTATTGCTTTGAATCACTCGTGTCTTAATATTCATGCCATGATTAGCTATGTGATCAAGATTATGCTAGGTGGCATTCCACATCAAAAATTATCTTTTTTATCATTTACCTACTCGAGGACGAGCAGGAATTAAGCTTGAGGATGCTGATACGTCTCCGTTGTATCTATAATTTTTGATTGTTCCATGCCAATATTCTACAACTTCCATATACTTTTTGGCAACTTTTTATACTATTTTTGGGACTAACATATTGATCCAGTGCCCAGTGCCAGTTCCTCTCTGTTGCATGTTTTTGGTTTCGCAGAATATCCATATCAAACGGAGTCCAAACGGGATAAAAATGGACGGAGATACTTTTTGGAATATTTAGAAAATTCCGGAAGAAAAATCCACGTGAGATGGTGCCCGAGGTGGCCACGAGGCAGGGGGCGCGCCTGCCCCCTGGGTGCGCCCCCTACCCTCGTGAGCCACTCATAAGGCGGTTGATGCTCTTCTTTTGCCGCGAGAAAGCTAATTTTCAGGAAAAAAACACGACAAATGTTTCAGGCCAATCGTAGTTACAGATCTCCATATATACACGAAACGGTGAAACAGAGCCAGAACAGAACTCAGAAACAGAGAGAGACAGAGAGACAGATCCAATCTCGGAGGGGCTCTCGCCCCTCCCGTGCCATGGAAGCCATGGACCAGAGGGGAAACCCTTCTCCCATCTAGGGAGGAGGTCAAGGAGGAAGAAGAAGGAGGGGGGCTCTCTCCCCCTCGCTTCCGGTGGTACCAGAGTGCCACCGGGGGCCATCATCACCACCGCGATATACACCAACACCTCCGCCATCTTCACCAAAATCTCCATCACCTTCCCCCCCTCTATCTACAGCGGTCCACTCTCCCGCAACCCGCTGTACCCCCTACTTGAACATGGTGCTTTATGCTTAATATTATTATCCAATGATGTGTTGCCATCCTATGATGTCTGAGTAGATTTTCGTTGTCCTATCGGTGGTTGATGAATTGCTATGATTGATTTAATTTTCTTGTGGTTATGTTGCTGTCCTTTGGTGCCCATCATATGATTGCGCGCGTGGATCACACCCTAGGGTTAGTTGTATGTTGATAGGAATATGTATTGGAGGGCAAGAGTGACAGAAGCTTCAACCTAGCATAGAAATTGATGCATATGGGATTGAAGGGGGACCAATTTACCTTAATGCTATGGTTGCGTTTTACCTTAATGAACATTAGTAGTTGCGGATGCTTGCTAGTAGTTCCAGTCATAAGTGCATAGAATTCCAAGTCAGGGATGACATGCTAGCAGTGGCCTCTCCCTCATAAGACTTGCTATCGGTCTAGTAAAGTAGTCAATTGCTTAAGGGGCAATTTCGCAACTCCTACCACCACTTTTCCACACTCGCTATATTTACTTTATTGTTTCTTTATCTAAACAGCCCCTACTTTTTATTTACGTACTCTTATTTATCTTGCAAACCTATCCAACAACACCTGCAAAGTACTTCTAGTTTCATACTTGTTCTAGGTAAAGCGAACGTCAAGCGTGCGTAGAGTTGTATCGGTGGTCGATAGGACTTGAGGGAATATTTGTTCTACCTTTAGCTCCTCGTTGGGTTCGACACTCTTACTTATCGAAAACTGTTGCGATCCCCTATAATTGTGGGTTATCAAGATACACGAAGGCTGACCCAAACCACATGGCCGAGGTCAGACCTGTGGGGCTCGATGGGAAAGAGATCCCTGTCAGTTTAGTGTACGATCAAGTAGAATTAGCCGCAAAGTATTCCCAACAGGATTGTAGGCTAGACACCCTGTTGGATGGTATAGAAGAAGAATTTAATCAGTCTTAGTAACTGTGTACTTCAAGTGACATATGTAATGTCCCTAGCCGGATTGTAAATCATTTGTCATGGAGGACCTTTTCGCTTCGACCTCTGGACCCGATAGTCCGGAGTGTATCCCAATACCCACTCGGTTATACAAAAACCGGGGTATGCATGGAAACCAGGCATAGGGGTCATAAGTGCTTGAACAGACAAGTACCCAACTAGCTATGTTATATTACATGGATAGTAAGAAACATCTTCCAAGGAGAATAGTTCTGTTAAGGGTTCCTTTCCCTGGGTACGCATGCCCTAATGTGCATGTATGAACTGCGAGACGCAGGCTAAAAACATCTGGGGGCGTGTAGTAATTTAAATGAAAGTCATCTTTTATTCGCCAACGAATATTCCCTTAGGAACGCTAGCTTTCGGCTTCACCCAGTCTGAGGTACACATCCGGCTGACCCGGCAGTAACAATCGCCAGAGGTGCTCCCCTTATTCCCTAGCCGAATTAACGGGAATGTAGGGCATAAACACAAGAGCTAGGCAACCCAGATTGGCCAAAACTTAAGTCATATCGATGCATATAATGGCGAAAAAAGGTACATGGGGAAGAATAACACATGTGCGGGGCATGATGCCCAGAAAAATAATTAGATTAAGCTTCTGTATAGGAAGCCCCAGGTATATTGAGCGCGGTTAGCGCGTCAAGATTGTGTAACCAAGACACAGGTTTAGCCCTTTAGGGCTTTGAAGAGAAAAGAGAGAAAGAAAGGGAGAAAAAATAGATGTGCAAAAAATTCATGGAGGTAAGGAGACGAACATAGAGTCCGGCGCTAGGCATAGAATCTTCGGAGTCTGGCTGCGTTCCAGGGGTTTGGCTCGAGTCGATTATTCGATGCATCCCGCAGACGGTACGCTCCACCGGTCAGAACTTGGTCGATAATGAAGGGACCTTCCCATTTGGGCTTGAGCTTGTTCTTTTTATTCTCCGGCAGGTGCAGAACTAGTTCACCGACGTTATAGGTTTTGGCCCGCACTTCTCTGCTTTGATACCTTCGAGCCTGTTGTTGATAGAATGCGGAACGGGCTTTTGCCACGTCGCGCTCCTCCTCCAGGGCATCCATACTGTCCTGCTGATCGAGCTCGGCCTCTCTTTCTTCGTACATGCGCACTCGAGGTGAGTCATGAATTATGTCACAAGGTAGCACCGCCTCAATGGTGGCTTTGGTTTGCAAAAAGCTGGCAACCAACACAATGTTGAACCAGATGCTGTGCATCTGCCCGGGCCGTCAGCCAATAAAAACCTGTATGGAAGGCCTTACTTACAAGGGCTCGGGCTGCTGCGTGGTGGCCGCCGAGTCCGGCATGGATTTCTGCCAAAAGCTTCCGCCCTTCCTCTTCCGAGATGCACCTTTGAATGACTCCGGTTGTGCTTTTCTTATAAAGCTCTCCCTCATGGACCTTGTAGGCTTTAGATCGCCGCACTATGCAGCGAGCCTCATTTTGGTCCTCGGGTAATTCCTGTCTAGTTAGGTAGGCCAGGAATGGTTCTGTCCACGGGGCAATGATGTCCATTATCACGTGGGATGAAGGTGTTATTTCGGTGGCAGAGCCTCCGATTGTGTCAGAGTAGTCGGTATCTCGGATTGTGGCCGGGTCCGGACTATTTTTGCCGGTGTCCCCTTCCCATACCACGGATGGTTTAAACAGTCTTTCCAGGAAGATGTTTGGTGGGACAGGCTCGCGTTTAATGCCAATACGTGCTAGGATGTCCGCTGCCTAGTTGTTTTCCCGAGCCAAATGGTGGAATTCCAGCCCCTCAAACCGGGCTGACATGTTGAGGACGGCGTTCCTATATGCCGCCATTTTCGGATCCTTGGCAACGAAGTCTCCATTTATTTGGGATATTGCGAGGTTCGAGTCCCCATGCAAGTCTAGGTGTTGGATGCCCATGGAGACTGCCATCCAGAGGCCGTGTAATAGGGCCTCGTATTCGGCTGCGTTATTGGAGTCCGTATATAGTATTTGGAGCACGTATTGCACCGTGTCTCCAGTGGGGGACGTCAGGACGACGCCAGCCCCTAGACCAACCAGCATTTTAGAGCCGTCAAAGTGCATGATCCAATTGGAGTATGCGCCGTACTCTTTAGGGAGTTCGGCTTCTGTCCATTCGGCTATGAAATCGGCCAGTACTTGTGACTTAATGGCTCATCGTGGCTTATATGTTATGTCGAACGGGAGGAGCTTGATGGCCCATTTGGCAATCCGGCCCGTGGCATCACGGTTGTTTATTATGTCATTGAGTGGTACTTCAGATGCCACCGTAATCGAACACTCCTGAAAGTAGTGTCGTAATTTCCGGGATGCCATAAATACCGCGTATGCTATCTTTTGGTAATGTGGGTACCGTGATTTGCATGGAGTTAGGACAGTGGATACATAATATACTGACTTTTGAAGCGGGAATTTATGTCCGTCCATTTCTCGTTCGACGACGAGCACTGCGCTTACAACTTGGTGGGTTGCCGCTATATATAATAGCATTGGTTCGCCAACAGTTGGCGCGGCAGGATGGCTTTGATTTCTTCCAGTCCAGCTGTGGCTGCGTCCGTCCACTCGAAGTGTTCGGTGCGCTGAAGAAGGTGATAAAGGGGAAGTGCCTTTTCTCCTAATCGGGAGATAAAGCGGCTTAAAGCCGCCACACATCCAGTCAATTTCTGGATTTGCTTGTGGTCAGTTGGGATAGCCAACTATGACAGAGCTCGGATTTTAGCCGGATTTGCTTCAATTCCTCTACTGGAGACGATGAAGCCCAAGAGCTTTCCGGCGGGAACGCCGAAAACGCATTTTTCCGGATTGAGCTTAATGTCGTATGTTCGGAGATTGGTGAACGTGAGCCTCAAGTCGTCTATTAAGGAGTCAATGTGTCTGGTTTTAATGACCACATCGTCTACATATGCCTCCATAGTCTTGCCGATCTGTTTTTCCAGACATGTCTGGATCATGCGCTGATATGTTGCACCGGCATTTTTGAGCCCAAAGGGCATTGTGTAAAAGTAGAAGGGGCCGTATGGTGTTATAAATGCCGTTGCGGCTTGATCAGACTCCGCCATCTTAATCTGGTGGTAACCGGAGTATGCATCAAGGAAGCATAATGATTTGTGTCCTGCGGTAGCGTCGATGATTTGATCGATACAAGGGATCCTCTGGGCAAGCCTTGTTAAGGTCTTTGAAGTCGACACATAGACGCCAGGATTTTTCCTTCTTTGGTACCATCACCAGGTTTGCTAGCCAATCTGGATGTTTTATTTCTTTAATGAATCCGGCTTCTAGCAGCTTGGCCAGCTCCTCTCCCATGGCTTGTCGCTTAGGTTCAGAGAAACGCCGAAGAGTCTGCTTGACCGGCTTGAATCCTTTTAGAATATTAAGGCTATGCCCGGACAATCTGCGTGGGATTCCTGGCATGTCTGAAGGATGCCAGGCGAATATATACCAATTCTCGCGCAGATACTCCCGTAATGCGGCATCTACAGTGGGGTCTAACTGTGCCCCAATGGATGCTGTTTTTGTAGGGTCCGTTGGATGGACTTGGAATTTAACTATTTCGTCTGCTGGTTTAAAGGAGGTGGACTTGGATCTTTTGTCTAGTATCACGTCGTCCCTGTCCACCGTGGAGCGCAGCGCGGTTAACTCCTCCGCCACAAGGGCTTCGGATAATGCCTCGAGGGCTAGTGCGGCTGTTTTTTCTCGGCACGGAGTGCTATGTCCAGATCACTAGCTAGAGTGATAATTCCCTTGGGTCCGGGCATTTTGAGCTTCATGTACCCGTAATGGGGTATGGCTTGAAAAATCATGAATGCCTCCCGCCCTAGAAGGGCGTGGTATCCGCTACTGAACGAGGCCACTTGGAATGTAATTTCTTCGGACCTATAATTCTCTGGAGTGCAGAATACCACATCAAGTGTGATTTTCCCAGCGCAACGTGCCTCCCGACTAGGGATGATTCCTGGGAAGGTCGTACTGCTTTGCTCAATACGGTTGCTGTCTGTGTCCATTTTTTGGAGAGTTTCCTCATAGATGAGGTTTAATCCGCTGCCGCCATCCATGAGCACCTAAGTGAGCCGAAAGTCATCCACAATTGGACTGAGGACCAATGCGGCTGGTGCTCGGGCTGTTGGGAATTTAGGTTTGTCACTGGCGTTGAAGGTGATAGTCGTGTCGCTCCATGGATTTATTGCTGCCACTTGGCAGACTTCGGCAAGGCCGTGGAGTGCTCGCTTGTGCCTATTATTTGAGGCGAAGGTCTCGAAGACCGTTAATACTGTGTTGTTATCTGTGGGAAGGTGCTCTGAGGTATTTTGGGTGAGAAGATCCTCACCGCTTTTGGCCACCTACCAGAGTACCCAACATGCTCTAAGGCTGTGTGTTGATATGGTATCCGTTCTACTATGGATTTTGCAGGGCCTATTGAGCCATCCCTCCAATATGGTTCCACGCCCTGTAGTGGGCTTTTGCTTCTTTGTAATTGAGTCGGGCGACTTATGAGAGTGTGCCCTTTTAGTTTGGACTGGGGGTTTTGTCACAGCCGGATTATACCAAAATTGTGTTTCGGTTTTCCAGGCGTTTTCCATCGCACATTATTTCCGTACTATGTCTGCCAAGTCAGCGAAGTGTGCTACGTCACGGCGACTTATGGCATTGAGGACTCCCTTGTCCGTGCAATTGTTGCAAAAGAATGAAATTGCATCTTCCTCGCGATAGTCCTTGACCTTGTTCATTACAAGGAGGAACCTGGCCCAATAGTGATGTACTGTCTCTTGGGGCGCTTGCCTAATATGCAAAAGATAGTTTGTATCTGGGTGGATGGGTGGATTTAAGTCCAGACCTTGACCCAATCTGTGATCCTGGGGCAGGGGAGTTTCTGATCTTGGAAGTTCGGGCTCTGGGATGTTGCCCTGTGGGTTCGGTATGCGGCCTGATTCTGGATTCAGGGTTAGGGCGGCGTCCTCCTGTGAGCGAGTATCCTGATTGGAGAGCTCGGGAATCCGGACATAGTTCATCCTCAGGATAGAGGGAGAATTGCCGCATTGCTCCTCCACCACCGCTATCTGATGGGTGACCGGCGGAGAGTTAATCTCCCTTTGGTCGGGTTTAAGCCC
The DNA here is from genome assembly GCF_002162155.2 of Triticum dicoccoides. Taxonomy (NCBI): domain Eukaryota; kingdom Viridiplantae; phylum Streptophyta; class Magnoliopsida; order Poales; family Poaceae; genus Triticum; species Triticum dicoccoides. The sequence goes on along the minus strand of NC_041390.1, from coordinate 224,218,010 downwards.
GATCCGATCGTACTCCGTAGTGACTCCTAGAGCGGAAATGCCATCCAAGAGCTCGTTCAAAGAGGAGAGCTCCATTGGATCCATCTGCTCGGCAAATTTTGAGCCGATGTGGAGGCTACTTTCGATGACCCAAGAGGTCATCGTCGGCGCAGCGGCCGAGCGGGCGGTCATGAGGAAGCCGCCTAGTCGTTGAGTTTGGCCTACAGCCAGGGCTCCCCAGAGGTGATGTTGTCCTTGACAACGAGGTGAGCCATCTTCCTTATGATGACGACACAATGGAACTCTCAATGAAAGCACCAATGTCGGTGTCAAAACTGGCGGATCTCGGGTAGGGGGTCCCGAACTGTGCGTCTAAGGCGGATGGTAACATGAGGCAGGGGACACGATGTTTACCTAGGTTCGGGCCCTCTTGATGGAGGTAAAAATCTATGTCCTGCTTGATTGTTCTTGATGATATGAGTATTACAAGAGTTGATCTACCACGAGATCATAGAGGCTAAACCCTAGAAGCTAGCCTATGATATGATTGTATGTTGTCCTATGGACTAAAACCCTCCGGTTTATATAGACACCGGAGGGGGCTAGGGTTACACAAGGTCGGTTACAAAGGAGGAGATATACATATCCGTATTTCCCAGCTTGCCTTCCACGCCAAGTAAAGTCCCATCCGGACACGAGACGAAGTCTTCAATCTTGTATCTTCATAGTCCAACAGTCCGGCCAAAGGATATAGTCCGGCTGTCCGGAGACCCCCTCATCCAGGACTCCCACACGTGCCCTCCACCTTGGCCTTCCTCTACTCTATTCCACTAAGGCCCATATACTCCCCGGGGGGTTTCGGTAACCCCCCGGTACTCCCGTAAATGCCCGAACTCATCCCGAACCTTTCCGATGTCCAAACATAGCCTTCCAATATATCGATCTTTATGTCTCGACCATTTCGAGACTCCTCGTCATGTCCGTGATCATATCCAGGACTCCGAACTACCTTCGGTACATCAAAACACATAAACTCATAATATTGATCGTCACCGAACGTTAAGCGTGCGGACCCTGCGGGTTCGAGAACTATGTAGACATGACCGGGACTCATCTTCGGTCAATAACCAATAGCGGAACCTGGATTCTCATATTGGTTCCTACATATTCTACGAAGATCTTTATCGGTCAAACCACATAACAACATATGCTGTTCCCTTTATCATTGTTATGTTACTTGCCCGAGATTCGATCGTCCATATCTCAATACCTAGTTCAATCTCGTTACCGACAAGTCTCTTTACTCATTATGTAATGCAACATCCCGTAACTAACTCATTAGTCACATTGCTTGCAAGGCTTATAGTGATGTGCATTACCGAGAGGGCCCAGAGATACCTCTCTGATACATGGAGTGACAAATCCTAATCTCGATCTATGCCAACTCGACAAACACCATCGGAGACACCTGTAGAGTGATGTCTACTACACAACCTTCTTCTTGTAGACGTTGTTGGGCCTCCAAGTGCAAAGGTTTGTAGGACAGTAGCAAATTTCCCTCAAGTGGATGACCTAAGGTTTATCAATCCGTGGGAGGCGTAGGATGAAGATGGTCTCTCTCAAACAACCCTGCAACCAAATAACAAAGAGTCTCTTGTGTCCCCAACAAACCCAATACAATGGTAAATTGTATAGGTGCACTAGTTCGGCAAAGAGATGGTGATACAAGTGCAATATGGATGGTAGATATAGGTTTTTGTAATCTCAAAATATAAAAGCAGCAAGGTAACTAATGATAAAAGTGAGCACAAACGGTATTGCAATGTGTTGAAACAAGGCCTAGGGTTCATACTTTCACTAGTGCAAGTTCTCTCAACAATAATAACATAATTGGATCATATAACTATCCCTCAACATGAAAAAAAGAGTCACTCCAAAGTCACTAATAGCGGAGAACAAACGAAGAGATTATGGTAGGGTACGAAACCACCTCAAAGTTATTCTTTCCGATCAATCCGTTGGGATATTCCTATAAGTGTCACAAACATCCCTAGAGTTCATAGTAAAATAACACCTTAAGACGCAAATCAACCAAAACCCTAATGTCACCTAGATACTCCAATGTCACTTCAAGTATCCATGGGTATGATATGCATCACACAATCTCAGATTCATCTATTCAACCAACATAAAGAACTTCAAAGAGTGCCCCAAAGTTTCTACCGGAGAGTCAAGACGAAAACGTGTGCCAACCCTTATGCATAAGTTCATGAGGTCACGGAACTCGCAAGTTGATCACCAGAACATACATCAAGTGGATCACGTGATATCCCATTGTCACCACAGATAAGCACATGCAAGACATACATCAAGTGTTCTCAAATCCTTAAAGACTCAATCCGATAAGATAACTCCAAAGGGAAAACTCAATTCATCACAAGAGAGTAGAGGGGGAGAAACATCATAAGATCCAAATATAATAGCAAAGCTCGTGATACATCAAGATCGTGCCGACTCAAGAACACGAGAGAGAGAGAGAGATCAAACACATAGCTACTGGTACTTACCCTCAGCCCCGAGGGAGAACTACTCCCTCCTCGTCATGGAGAGCGCCGGGATGATGAAGATGGCCACCGGAGAGGGATTCCCCCCTCCGGCAGGGTTCTGGAATGGGTCTAGATTGTTTTTCGGTGCCTACGGAGGCTTCTGGCGGCGGAACTCCCGATCTTGGTTTCTTTCTGGAAGTTTTGGGTTATATAAGAGGTGTTGGAGTAGGGAACAAGGCAGTGGGGTCTCCGGGCTGCCCACGAGGCAGGGGGCGCGCACCCACCCTCGTGGGCAGCCCGAGACTCTTCTGGCCCAATTCTTTTACTTCATGGCCTTCTTCTGGTCCAAAAATAAGTTTCGTGAAGTTTCAGGTCAATTGGACTCCGTTTGGTTTTCCTTTTCTGCGATACTCAAAAACAACGAAAAAACAAAAACTGGCACTGGGCTCTAGGTTAATAGGTTAGTCCCAAAAATCATATAAATGCATATAAAACATCCAAGGTTGATAATATAATAGCATGGAATAATCAAAAATTATTGATACGTTGGAGACGTATCAAGCATCCCCAAGCTTAATTCCTGCTTGTCCTCGAGTAGGTAAATGATAAAAATAGAATTTTTGATGTGGAATGGTTTCTAGCATGTTCTTCAATGTTTTTTATCTATTGTGGCATGAATGTTCAGATTCGAAAGATTCAAAATAAAAGTTTATTGTTGACATAAAAATAGTAATACTCTAAGTATGCTAATCAAGCAATTATGTCTTATCAAAATAACATAGCCAAAGAAAACTTGTCCCTACAAAATCATATAGTTTGGCCATGCTTAATTTTTGTCACACAAAATGCTCTCATCATGCACAACCCGATAACGAGCCAAGAAATTGTTTCATACTTAGCCTTTTCAAACTCTTTCAACTTTTACGCAATATATGAGCGCGAGCCATGGACATAGCACTATGGGTGGAATAGAATATGATGATTGAGGTTGTGTCAGAAGACAAAAATGGAGAAAGTCTCACATTGACGCGGCTAATCAATGGTCTATGGAGATGCCCACCGATTGATGTCAATGCAAGGAGTAGGGATTGACATGCAACGGATGCACTAGAGCTATAAATATATGAAAGCTCATCAAAGAAACTAAGTGGGTGTGCATCCAACTTGCTTGCTCACGAAGACCTAGGGCATTTGAGGAAGCCCATCATTGGAATATACAAGTGAAGTTCTATAATGAAAAATTCCCACTAGTATATGAAAGTGACAAAATAAGATACTCTCTATCATGAAGATCATGGTGCTACTTTGAAGCACAAGTGTGGGAAAAGGATAGTAACATTGTCCCTTCTCACTTTTCCTCTCACATTTTTTTGTTTGGGCCTTCTTTTCTCTTTTCATGGCCTCTTTTTTTCGTCCAGAGTCTCATCCCGACTTGTGGGGGAATCATAGTCTCCATCATCCTTTCCTCACATGGGACAATGCTCTAATGATGATCATCACACTTTTATTTACTTACAACTCAAGAATTACAACTCGATACTTAGAACAAAATATGACTCTATGTGAATGCCTCCGGTAGTGTACCGGGATTGCGATGAATCAACAGTGACATGTATAAAAATTAAGCATGGTGGCTTTGCCACAAATACGATGTCAACTACATGATCATGCAAAGCAATATGACAATGATGATGCGTGTAAATGGAACGGTGGAAAGTTGCATGGCAATATATCTCGGAATGGCTATGGAAATGCCATAATAGGCAGGTATGGTGGCTGTTTTGAGGAAGATATAAGGAGGCTTATGTGTGATAGAGCGTATCATATCACGGGGTTTGGATGTACCAGCGAAGTTTGCACCAACTCTCAAGGTGAGAAAGGGCAATGCACAGTACCGAAGAGGCTAGCAATGATGGAAGGGTGAGAGTGCGTATAATCGATGGACTCAACATTAGTCATAAAGAACTCACATACTTATTGCAAAAATCTACAAGTCATCAAAACCAAGCACTACGCGCATGCTCCTAGGGGGATAGATTGGTAGGAAAAGACCATCGCTCGTCCCCGACCGCCACTCATAAGGAAAGCAATCAAAGAACACCCCATGCTTCAAATTTGTCGCACAACATTTACCATATGTGCATGCTACAGGACATGCCAACTTCAACACAAGTATTCATCAATTTCACAATTACTCAACTAGCACACCTCTAATATTACCACCTTTATATCTCAAAACAACTATCAAGCATCCAACTTATCTTAGCATTTAAAATTTATAACCAAAGTAAATTACCATGCTGTTCTAAAGGACTCTCAAAATGATATAATTGAAGCATGAGACATCAATTATTACTATAAAATAGAACCACTGTCGTGCTCTAAAAATATATAAGTGAAGCACTAGAGCAAATGACGAACTACTCCAAAAGATATAAGTGAAGATCAATGAGTAGTCGAATAATTATGCAACTATGTGAAGACTCTCTAACATTTAATAATTTAAGATCTTGTTATTTTATTCAAACATCAAGCAAAACAAAAAAAAATAAAACGACGCTCCAAGCAGAACACATATCATGTGGTGAATAAAAATATAGCTCCAAGTAAAGTTACCGATGGATGAAGACGAAAGAGGGGATTCCTTCCAGGGCATCCCCAAGCTTAGGATTTTGGTTCTCCTTGAGTTTTACCTTGGGGTGAATTGGATATCCCCAAGCTTAGGCTCTTGCCACTCCTTGTTCCATAATCCATCAAATCTTTACCCAAAACTTGAAAACTTCACAACACAAAACTTAAAAAAAATCTTCGTGAGCTCCGTTAGTAAAAGAAAACAAACCACCGCTTCAAGGTACTGTAATGAACTCATTGTTTATTTATATTTTTGTTTAACCTACTGTATTCCAACTTTTCTATGGTTCATAAACTCTATTAGTAGCCATAGATTCATCAAAATAAGCAAACAACACACGAAAAACAGAATCTGTCAAAAGCAGAACAGTCTGTAGTAATCTGTAGGTTCCGAATACTTATGGAACCCCAAAAATTCTAAAATAAACTTCTGGACGTGAGGAATTTATATATTAATCATCTGCAAAAAGAATTAACTAAATATCACTCTCCAGTAAAAAATGGCAGCTAATCTCGTGAGCGCTAAAGTTTCTGTTTTTTACAGCAAGAACGCAAAGACTTCAGCCAAGTCTTCCCAAAGGTTCTACTTGGCACAAAAACTAATTAAAACATAAAACCACATCTAAACATAGGCTGGATGAATTAGTTATTACTAAACAGGAGCAAAAAGTAAAGAAAAAAATAAAATTGGGTTTTCTCCCAACAAGCGCTAACGTTTAACGCCCCTAGCTAGGCATGATGATTTCAATGATGCTCACATAAAAGATAAGAATTGTAACATAAAGAGAGAATCATGAAGAATATGACTAGAACATTTAAGTCTAACCCACTTCCTATGCATAGGGATTTTGTGAGAAAACAACTTGTGGGAACCATAATCAACTAGCATAGGAGGGCAAAACAAGCATAACTTCAAAACTTTAAGCACATAGAGAGGAAACTTGATATTATTGCAATTCGTACAAGCATATGTTCCTCCCTCATAGTAATTTTCAGTAGCATCATGAATGTATTCAACAATATAACCAGAACCTAAAGCATTCTTTTCATGATCTACAAGCATAGAGATTTTATTACTCTCCACATAAGAAAAATTCTTCTCATTCGGAATAGTGGGAGTATCATAAGAGACTCGAATACTATAAATTGTTTCCACATTAAAAGAGTAATGTTCAGAAAAAGGGTAATCATAATCATGACAATTTTTATAAATATAATCATTACTACTTTTTATAGCATAAGTGTCATCACAATAATCATCATAAGTATCAACTTTGTTCTCATCATAATCAATTGAAACCTCTTCCAAGATAGTGGAATCATTACTAAATAAAGTCATGACCTCTCCAAATCCACTTCCATAATTGTCAAAATAAGATTCAACATCCTCCAAAATAGTGGGATCATTACTTCCTAAAGTTGACACTCTTCCAAACCCACTTTCATCATATAACCATCATATATAGGAGGCATGCTATCATCATAATAAATTTGCTCAACAAAACTTGGGAGACTAAAAATATCATCTTCATTAAACATAGAATCCCCAAGATTGGGACTAACATTAATTGCAGCAAATACATTTTCAAACATGTCATTCTCATCAAACATAGCATCCCCAAGCTTGGGCCTTTTCATATCATAAGAATAATCACTCTCATCATTAATAGTATGGATAGCACCAATAGTATAACAATTATCATCATCACAATGAGTAATAGGAGCAACATCATTTGGGAGGATTACCTTATTACCTTTGCTTCTCCGTCTTTTCTTTTTCTTCTTAACATCATGTGTGGGTTTAATCCTCTTTTTGGAGTTCGTTATTAATGAGATTGGTTGGATAGAAGGCTCCTCCTCGTTACCTAATTCATCATAAGAAATAATAGGAGGATGTTGGGAAGTCTCTTCCCTTTCATTAGTATTCTCTTAATCTTCTATTTGTTTTCTTGTCTTTATGTAATTGGCAATATAAGGATTTTCAATGCAATTCACCGCACAATACATAAAAATTTCTTCTAGATCAAAATGAAGAACTCTATCAAGATTAAATTTTGGAATACCCTCAGTTATACATTTCATTTCTTCATACCCCAAAAGAAGACTAAGATCTTTATGATGCTCAAGGGTAATCAAGTTATCACAATTTTTGGACACTATTTGATCATGAAACAAATAGCATTGGAGCTTTAAGTGGCCATATTCATTGCAAAGTTCACAAGGATGGCGATAAATATTGAATCTTTCAGCATAATCATCTAGCCTTTCTTGCAACCATTTAGTTTCCAAATACTTATGCCTCTTGCAAAATCTATCTTCCCTATTTGGTGTGTGCTTGCAAGCTCTATGTATTCCACAAAAGTTGACATGCTTATAAGAGACATTTTCATCATGACTAGTGCAATCATCATTAGTACTATGGATATTCAAAGAGTGCATACTAAAAACATTGCAACCATGCTCATCATTCAAAGATTTAGTGCCAAACATTCTAATGCATTCTTCTTCTAACACTTTGGCACAATTATCGGAATCCTTATTTTCATGAAAGATATTAAAAAGATGAAGCATATGAGGTAAACTAAACTAGTGATAAAACACGAAACAAAAAGATTTGATTGCAAGATCTAAAGATATACCTTCAAGAACTAACCTCCCCGGCAACGGCGCCAGAAAGAGCTTGATGTCTACTACACAACCTTCTTCTTGTAGACGTTGTTGGGCCTCCAAGTGCAGAGGTTTGTAGGACAGTAGCAAATTTCCCTCAAGTGGATGACCTAAGGTTTATCAATCTGTGGGAGGCGTAGGATGAAGATGGTCTCTCTCAAACAACCTTGCAACCAAATAACAAAGAGTCTCTTGTGTCCCCAACACACCCAATACAATGGTAAATTGTATAGGTGCACTAGTTCGGTGAAGAGATGGTGATACAAGTGCAATATGGATGGTAGATATAGGTTTTTGTAATATAAAAATATAAAAACAGCAAGGTAACTAATGATAAAAGTGAGCACAAATGGTATTGCAATGTGTTGAAACAAGGCCTAGGGTTCATACTTTCACTAGTGCAAGTTCTCTCAACAATAATAACATAATTGGATCATATAACTATCCCTCAACATGCAACAAAGAGTCACTCCAAAGTCACTAATAGCGGAGAACAAACGAAGAGATTATGGTAGGGTACGAAACCACCTCAAAGTTATTCTTTCCGATCAATCCGTTGGGCTATTCCTATAAGTGTCAGAAACAGCCCTAGAGTTCGTAGTAAAATAACACCTTAAGACGCGAATCAACCAAAACCACAATGTCACCTAGATACTCCAATGTCACCTCAAGTATCCATGGGTATGAGATGCATCACACAATTTCAGATTCATCTATTCAACCAACACAAAAAACTTCAAAGAGTGCCCCAAAGTTTCTACCGGAGAGTCGAGACGAAAATGTGTGCCAACCCCTATGCATAAGTTCACGAGGTCACGGAACTCGCAAGTTGATCACCAAAACATACATCAAGTGGATCACGTGATATCCCATTGTCACCACAGATAAGCACATGCAAGACATACATCAAGTGTTCTCAAATCCTTAAAGACTCAATCCGATAAGATAACTTCAAAGGGAAAACTCAATTCATCACAAGAGAGTAGAGGGGGAGAAACATCATAAGATCCAAATATAATAGCAAAGCTCGCGATACATCAAGATCGTGATGACTCAAGAACACGGGAGAGAGAGAGAGAGAGAGATCAAACACATAGCTACTGGTACATACCCTTAGCCCCGAGGGAGAACTACTCCCTCCTCTTCATGGAGAGCGCCGGGATGATGAAGATGGCCACCGGAGAGGGATTCCCCCTCCGGCAAGTGCCGGAACGGGTCTAGATTGGTTTTGGGTGGCTACAAAGTCTTCTGGTGGCGGAACTCCTGATCTAGGTTTCTTTCTGGAAGTTTTGGGTTATATAAGAGGTGTTGGAGTCGGGAACAAGGCATGGTGGTCTCCGAGCTGTCCACGAGGCAGGGGGCGCGCCTAGGGGGGTAGGCGCGCCCCCCACCCTCGTGGGCTGCCCGAGACTCTTCTGGCCCAATTCTTTTACTTCCTGGCCTTCTTCTGATCCAAAAATAAGTTCTGTGAAGTTTCAGGTCAATTGGGCTCCGTTTGGTTTCCCTTTTCTGCGATACTCAAAAACAACGAAAAAACAGAAACTGGCACTGGGCTCTAGGTTAATAGGTTAGTCCCAAAAATCATATAAAATAGCATATAAATGCATGTAAAACATCCAAGGTTGATAATATAATAGCATGGAACAATCAAAAATTATAGATACGTTGGAGACGTATCATAGAGCATCTTTATAGTCACCCAGTTACGTTGTGACATTTGATAGCACACTAAGTGTTCCTCCAGTATTCGAGAGTTGCATAATCTCATAGTCATAGGAACATGTATAAGTTATGAACAAGGCAATAACAACAAACTAAATGATCGTCGTGCTAAGCTAACGGATGGGTCAAGTCAATCACATCATTCTCTAATGATGTGATCCCGTTAAGCAAATGACAACTCATGTCAATGGTTAGGAAACTTAACCATCTTTGATTAACGAGCTAGTCAAGTAGATGCATAATAGTGACACTTAGTTTGTCTATGTATTCACACATGTACTAAGTTTCTGGTTAATACAATTCTAGCATGAATAATAAAAACTTATCATGATATAAGGAAATATAAATAACAACTTTATTATTGCCTCTAGGGCATATTTCCTTCAGTACTAGCTACCAATATCCTGAAGAGTGAGTATATATAAGTAATGCAATGAAACTAAACTCGATGGAAAACAAAAGTTGTTCTCAATACTGTCCTATATGAGTACATATAAAGGCATGTTAAGCACAACAAGCTAAACATCAACCAAATATATTCATGGTAGACAACATAATCTACAAATGATAGCTTCAGTGTGCAGGTTTAAGCACACTAGTTAAGTGTCGGGGTTCTGGAACGACACCTATGGGATCCCTCGACAGAATCCCTTCTACGGTTGCGAGGCATGGGGCTGCGCAAAGAGCGGGTCTAGAAGATCAACTCGGTGGGATTTTTACCCAGGTTCGGGCCGCAAATGATGCGTAAAACCCTAGTCTTGCTTTGTGTGTATTTAGTGTTCTTGAGCTCTTGAACTAGCTGCGGTGCATGCCTAGTCCCAAAAGTCTGAATCCTTCCTCGGTATGACCCGGGCCTCCTTTTATATGTCAAAAGGGGTTGCCATAGTGGCACACTAGAGGTGGAAAGTATGTACAGTGTACAAGTCTATCTCCTGACATTCTAGGACAAACACATTTAATGTGCCGCCTATGTGTCCTCTTGCTTTATCAGGGACGGTAAAGAAGCTCGTCCCGTCCATCGCCGCTTCCCCTTTCTTCGACGCGCGTACAAGGTGACGAGGTATGCAGCACCATGCTGGCTGGCTGGCTGCTGAGCTGGTGCGGTGGCAGGGTCTTCACGAAGATCTGCATGCCACCATGCAGGTGCTTGGCTGGCTGGCCTAGAAGCTACATGTCGCCACGCAGGTGCGTGCCTAGTTGGTAGGCTGGTTGCCACGTCAAAACGGGCATGGGGCAGCGTAGCTTTGGTAAGTTTGGGCCTGACCTCGGCCCCGCGGACGCCCCCGGCAAGGGCCTTGTCAGGATCTCGTGGGCGTCCCCGGCAAGGGTCTGTCCGAGGGCTTGCAAGCATCCCCAGCAAGCATCTTGCCGGGGGTCTTCGTCTTCTGGTACTTATCTAGGCTTGCAGGCCTTTGGTTTTCACCAAGATCTGCATGCCATCATGCAGGCGCTCCCGAGCCTTGGTCTTGACGTTCTCGATGGCGTCATAACTCCCAGGCTCAAGGGTGGCGGTCTTGTTGGTGTTGGTCAAGTTGCCCCAGCAAGGCTCTTGCCGGGGCCATGTAGGCCATTCCGGCAAGGCTCTTGCCGGGGGAAGCCCATCTTGTCCCTTCTCTCTTTATGCTTCTGGCTTGGGTGTTGCCTCTGTAGCCTTGTATCTTCGCTTCCTATGCCCTGTCGAGCCCGGCCGCAGGTGTGGCTATGACTGCCCGTGCACAAGTAAAGGGGTACAGAAGGGCCCCTACTTTTGTACACCGACAGGAGCCCCCGGGTCTGGGCCACACATAAGCGTGGAGCGTTGTTGGGCCAGGCCCAGGATGATGCGCGGGCACGTGTGGCAGAGTTTTAACTGTAGTAATCCCTTCACCAGTTGCGCTTCCCCATGACCCGCATTGAGTGCGTGACGTGGGGGTCGTGCATGGGGCGGTCGCAGCACGCTTGCGTCACCTTGTGGTGAATAGTAAAGAGGCGGCCCGCATCTTCCCCATAAAAAAGAGGAAACCGCAGGGGCGCTGCTCATTTACCCTCTGCGCCCTTTGCAATCTTGGAACCACTGTTCCCCTCTTCTTCTCCAAGAGCGAACCGAAGCTTTCCCCTCTACTCGCCGCCGCCGTCGCGCCCCCATTGCTCTCGACCCCTTACCTCTTCTTAGCCACCATGGTGCCTAAGACAGGAAAGGGAAAGGGAATGGCCAAGGATGCCGGGGAGAAAGAGGCGCCGGAGAGCGAGTTGGTGGAGATGCAAATGGAATGCGCCCTCTTCACCTCAATGGTCGACGCACTCACCCTCAAGGATAAGTTCAGGCCCCTGTGGGGGACAGAGACGTCGGGGCACCCTGCCACGCGTTTCATCCCCGCCTCCTTTGCCAAGGCCGGCCCAAATCAATACCCCTTCTTTGTCAATTACTTCTCCTGTGGGCTCTGCCCCTTTCTCCGATTTCTTCTACGACATCATGCACACCTTTGGCTTCCATCTTCTAGATTTTACGTCGAACGTCGTGGCGTGCATGGCCTTCTTTGCCCACCTTTGTGAGGGCTTTGCCGGAGTGCATCTCAGCATGGTGCTCTTCCGCCACTACTTCACCCCTCGCATCCAACCAGGGGGCACCATCTCTGGCTACATCACCTGGATTCCAAGGACCCAGAGCAAGGGCACGTACCAGGAGGTCGCCCAGAAGGAGAGGTGGGAAGAGTGGCAGGGCCGGTGGTGCTGGATTGTGGAGGAGGATCCGCAGGAGTTCTATCGGGTCCATCAAAAGCCACCGGTCCGCAGGAACGACTGGAGCGATGTCGACACCGACGAAAAGAATCTCACGGTCGCTACCACCAGGATCCATCGCGTCACCTCGTCCGGGCTCACTCTCAAGATGATCGGGGCCGATTTCATCCGCCGCCGGATTGCCCCACTGCACAATATGGGGAGGTCGGCCTGGGACTTCAGGAACGCGGCCGACATCATGAGGCTCCGCCCCGGTCTGAACCACAACTTCACAGTGTTGCAGCACGCTCACCTCTGCTAGAGGCTTTTTCAGCTCAAGGTCGATGAGGGCGGTAGGGCCGAGAGGACCGACAAGGCCGAGAAGACCAGCAAGGCTGCCAAGGTCGGCAGGCCTCTGTTTGGGTTGCCGACAGAGGTGGTCCCACTGAGCAGCAACTTTTGCCAGACCACCATCATCGCCATGATGCCGGTCTTCAACGCGCACGGCCTCGACCCAACTTGGGACGAGCCAGAAGCAGAGCTGTTGCAGGAATTCTTTGACAACTTGTCGTAGAGGTACGTTCGCGACGAGCCGCAGCTCATCCGCGACACCAACATAGAGGAGGTAGCATACATCGCCGCCCGGGCGGAGGAGCCAGCGCTTGCCGAGGAGGCCGGCAGCCTCGGCACCGTGGAAGATGAAGCTGACCTGGCCGCAGAGGAGAGAAAGTTCACCGAGTGGACGGGAGCTGCTGGGGGTCCAGCGGCGCCGATGTTGGGGGCCCCCATGTTGAAGACGTGGTTGAGGAGTCGGCCGAAGAGGATACCGAGGCGGATGACCCCCCGGCCCTGGAGAGAAAACGTGTCCTGCGGTGGGCTAGCTCTAGCGAGCCTGTCCGGCCCGGCAGGTCCACGCAGCGGCAACAGGCCCAGGCGCAACCCGCGCGTGATATGAGGGTTGCGGAAGTGAAGAAGGCCGCGGCCGCCACTTCTTCCTCATCCAAGCGGCGCAGGACGCCTTCGCCTTCCCTTCCCCACGCGGACGCCACCCCGGAGGCCGACTTCGACCTTGGGTCCTTCAGCCCGAAGAGGAAGAGGAGGCCAGTAGAGGAGGACGAGTAAGCATCTCGCCCTTCATTATCTCTGACCCTTAGCCTGTGCCATATTCCCGGACTTGATATTATCTTTGCGGCAACACAGAGACGCTGGCCCAGAGGGCGGCGAAGAGGGCCAGGGCTTCAACAGGCGACAAGCCCCTGGTGAGCACTCCGTGCACGCCGGTGTTGGTGGTGATCAGCCCAGACAATAGCCCTCGATGCAGCCCCCGCTTCAGCCCCCAGCGTGAGTTCCTCATTCACTCCCCCCGACAGGCGTTGGGGCGTGAATCCTTGGTAATGACCTTGCCGGGTTTGCAGGAGGAGAGCAGCAACAGGAGGAGCCACTGAGATCCACCCCCGACACGCCGCCCCCGTCAACCACGCCACCCAGAGGGGCGTCCCCGACAAGGGCACCTTTCGTCAAGCCCACGCGCATGGAGAAGGAGGAGCAGGAGGCAAGCATGGGTGCTAGCGGCTCCGTCCCGGCTACGAACATTGGCGGGGAGGGAACCACTTCTTCTCAGCTCGACATGGGTAAGTGGCCCGCCTCCCGTCTCTGTTTTCTTCCTATTCTTTGTTCTGAATTTTGATTTTGGTCCTGCTTCATCTTCCTTTCTGGTTTCTAGACCCTGCCACGATGGACCAGGAGGATATCGACACTATCATCGAGGGGGTCACCAAGGACGCCGAAGCCGAGGCCGCCAAGATCGCGGCTGAAGAAGCCGCTAAGTCTGCTTCTAAGGAGGCCGGCAAGGCACCTGCCGGGGAGGCCGGCAAGGCGGCCGCCGAGGAGGCCACCAAGGAGCCTGCCGAGGAGGCCGGCAAGGCCACTGCCGAGGAGGCCACCAAGGGGCCTACCAGGGAGGGGATGGCCAACGACCAACCTTCCTCCCCTGCAGCCCTCGCCTCAGGCAAATACTTGAAGGTGGGTGACAACCTGTTCATCTGCCTCCCAGGGACAGCGAGCGCCAGAGCGCCAACCGAAGGGGAGGTGTTTGATGATGAGGCGCTCGCCACTGCCGGGCTCCAGGTTGTTGACGAACCGAGCACTGGCGGCGGCGGTTCCAAAGAGGAGCAGCTTCTTCGAGCCATCAGCAGCAACTTCTAGAAGCTCCAGGCGCTCCATCGTGCCCACCAAGACAAAGTAAAATCCAGGATGGCGGTGGTGGACAAGGCGGAGGCGGATTTTGAGGAGCGCGCCACTCAGACGCAGATCTAGTTTGGCAAGGCCCGGTAAGAACTGAGGACTGCCTAGGGTGAGCTGGATGAGCACAAGCGAGAGCTCATCCTGAAGCAGGCCGAGATCGAGAAGGCCCAAGAGGCGGCAAAGGAACAGGCTGCCAAGGACGAAGCCGCCAGGGTGCAGCAGCAAGCTCTACTGGACACCTAGGAGGAAGACCTCATTGCCCGCGAGCAGGCGCTTGTAGCCATGCTCCACGGCAAGGACGAGTATATCGAGAAGGTCGTCACGCAGCGGATCCAAGAGCTGGAGCAGAGGCACAAGGAGGCACTCGATGCTCTGGTCCTGGACCACGTCGGCAAGGTAGAGAAGCTAGAGCTGGAGCAGGAGGAGCTGAAGAAGAAGGTCTTGGAGCTGACGGAGGAGAGGGACACGACCAACCACACTGTGGCATATTCGCGGGTCACCATCTCCAACCAGATCAAGCTGCTCTCCAAGGCCAACAGCTCCATTGATGATCTGAAGCCGCAACTGGGCGCTTTGGAGGGAAAGCTTTCAGAGGCCACAACCTGGGAGGTAACCCTGAACAAGGTCCTCGAGACATAAAGCGGCTACGGAGTGATGATGTCGTCACCCATAAGGACTATGAGGATGATGACCCACAAGTATAGGGGATCTATCGTAGTCCTTTCTATAAGTAAGAGTGTCAAACCCAACGAGGAGCAGAAGGAAATGATAAGCGGTTTCCAGCCAGGTATTCTCTACAAGTACTGAAATAAGTGGTAACAGATAGTTTTGTGATAGGATAATTTGTAACAAACAACAAGTAGCAAAAGTAAATAAAGTGCAGCAAGGTGGCCCAATCCTTGACAAGCCTGGACAAACTCTTATATAGAGAAAAGCGCTCCAGAGGACACATGGGAATATCGTCAAGCTAGTTTTCATCACATTCATATGATTTGCGTTCGGTACTTTGATAATTTTGGTATGTGGGTGGACCGGCGCTTGGGTATTGTCCTTACTTGGACAAGCATCCCACCTATGATTAACCTCTATTGCAAGCATCCACAGCTACAACAAAAGTATTAAGGTAAACCTAACCTAACCATAGCATGAAGCATATGGATCCAAATCAGCCCCTTACGAAGCAATGCATAAACTAGGGTTTAAGCTTCTGTCACTCTAGCAACCCATCATCTACTTATTACTTCCCAATGCCTTCCTCTAGGCCCAAATAATGGTGAAGTGTCATGTAGTCGACGTTCACATAACACCACTAGAGTAGAGACAACATACATCTCATCAAAATATCAAACGAATACCAAATTCACATGACTACTAATAGCAAGACTTCTCCCATGTCCTCAGGAACAAACGTAACTACTCACAAAGCATAAACATGTTCATACTCAGAGGGGTATTAATATGCATATAGGATCTGAACATATGATCTTCCACCAATTAAACCAACTAGCATCAACTACAAGGAGTAATTAACACTACTAGCAACCTACTAGTACCAATCCCGGACATAGAGACAAGAATTGGATACAAGAGATGAACTAGGGTTTTGAGAGGAGATGGTGCTGATGAAGATGTTGATGGAGATTGCCCTCTCCCAATGAGAGGAGCCTTGGTGATGATGATGGCAATGATTTCCCCCTCCGAGAGGGAAGTTTCCCCCGGCAGAACAGCTCCGCCAGAGCCCAAGATTGGTTCCGCTTCATGGCGGCGGAGTTTCGTCCGAGAAGATGGCTTGTTATTTTCTGGGCATT
Source organism: Triticum dicoccoides (assembly GCF_002162155.2). Taxonomy (NCBI): domain Eukaryota; kingdom Viridiplantae; phylum Streptophyta; class Magnoliopsida; order Poales; family Poaceae; genus Triticum; species Triticum dicoccoides. The sequence continues at coordinate 224,201,716 of NC_041390.1, read as the reverse complement.
TCTTCCGCTGAGTATTTTTTATATATTCTGAAAACGTCTTCTGTGAAGTTTTAGGACTTTTGGAGCTGTGCAGAATAGGTCTCTAATATTTTCTCCTTTTCTAGCCCAGAATCCCAGTTGCCGGCATTCTCCCTCTTTATGTAAACCTTGTAAAATAAGAGAGAATAGGCATAAGTATTGTGACATAATGTGTAATAACAACCCATAATGCAATAAATATCGATATAAAAGCATGATGCAAAATGGACATATCAGAGGACGGCGTGAATCTCTAGATCAGCCATCTCATCGGCGTTGTAGAGAAGCTCATGGCGCAGCTAGCCGTCATGGGCACGCCAGACGTCAGGTTCTCCCAGGAGGCAAACACAAGCCCCAATGCCAGACTAACCTTGTTCTTCGAGCGCATCCTCGACTCCCTGGAGCAGCTCTGCTCCAATCGATCGACCTATCTGGCCAATGAGTCTCAGAGGCTTTGCCGGGGTGCCCTGACCAAGGTGCTCACCAAGGTGGCATTTTGGAACCCCAACATCAACTTTGCCGACACGCTTGAGAGCTTGCCGGAGGGCACTGACCTCGCGGCGCTCGAAGAGCGTATCGAGCCCATCATCAGCTGCGTCGATGGAGTCAAGAGGGTGGAGGGCCAGCACCAGGACTAGCCACCCCGTTCCTCCTTGCCGCCGCGAGTTCATGCCCAAGACAATTTATCTTAAGTTAGAACCGCGGCAATAACTAATGTAATATAATTCTGCAATACTTTGAAATGAAGCATGATATCTTCCTATTCGATCTTTCCTTGTATGTACACACCCTACACCTAGTTGGATAGGTTTGCCGGCACGTAAACCCATGTTGTGGCGCTTTGAGGAATGGATCCTTAGCAGCCTGCTGGGGGGCGCTTGCTACCGGGAAAATCACCTTACCGTTCTCGGCGCAGTCGCCTGAACTCGAAACAGAACAAGGGTGTTGCCAATAGCAGAAGGGTTCCCTTGGGTGCAGGTTTTCGATACACGGAACAAGATCTTTCGAGGAAGATAACCTTATAAAAAGGAAAAATTCTCAAGGTTTTGCGTGACTTAGATTTTTGTCGCCACGCGGATGGTTTTTGCGGCTGCAGACAGCACCGCCTCGCCTAGCCGATGGCATGGAGCGTGGCTGATCGACATCGCCTTCTGCTCTCCAGCCATCACGACAAAGAAGTAGTGAGTTCACTTCAAAACCGGATTTTCACAGCCTCAGCGCCCCTGCCTGGCGCGCCAAAGATGTCGGGGTTCTGGAATGACACCTATGGATCCCTTGATGGAATCCCTTCTATGGTTATGGGGCGTGGGGCTGCGCAAAGAGCGGGTCTATAAGATCAACTCGGTGGAATTTTTACCCCGGTTCGGGCCACAAATGATGCGTAAAACCCTAATCCTGCTTTGTGTGTATTTAGTGTTCTTGAGCTCTTGAACTAACTACGGTGCATGCCTAGTCCCAAAAGTCTAAAAAGTCTGAATCCTTCCTCGGTACGCCTCGGGCCTCCTTTTATATGTCAAAAGGGGTTGCCACAGTGGCACATAGGAGGTGGAAAGTATGTACATTGTACAAGTCTATCTCCTGACATCCTAGGACAAACGCATTTAACGCGCCGCCTATGTTTCCTCTTGCTTTATCGGGGACCGTAAAGAAGCTCGTCCAGTCCATCGCCGCTTCTCCTTGCTTCGATGCGCGTCCAAGGTGACGAGGCATGCAATGCCACGCTAGCTGGCTACTAAGCTAGTGCGGTGGCAGGGTCTTCACGAAGATCTGCATGCCACCACGTAGGTGCTTGGCTGACTGGCCTAGAAGCTGTATGCCGCCACGCAGGTGCGTGCCTAGTTGGTAGGCTAGTCGCCACGTCAGAACGGGTGGGGCAGCGAAGCTTTGGTAAGTGTGTGCCTGGCCTCGGCCCCGTAGACGCCCCCGGCAAGGGCCTTGCCGAGATCTCATGGGCGTCGCCGCCAAGGATCTTGCCAGGGGTCTTCGTCTGCTGGTGCTCATGTATGCTTCCAGGCCTTTGGTTTTCACCAAGATCTGCATGCCACCATGCAGGCGCTCCCGAGGCTTGGTCTTGACGTTGTCGATGGCGTCATAACTCTCAGGCTCAAGGGTGACGGTCTTGGATGATTGTGGTAAACTAAAAATCAAAGACTCAAATCATACAAGACGCTCCAAGCAAAACACATATCATGTGGTGAATAAAAATATAGCCTCAAGTAAAGTTACCGATAGACGAAGACGAAAGAGGGGATGCCTTCCGGGGCATCCCCAATCTTAGGCTTTTGGTTGTCTTTGAATTTTACCTTTGGGTGCCTTGGGCATCCCCAAGCTTAGGCTCTTGCCACTCCTTATTCCAAAATCCATCAAATCTTTACCCAAATCTTGAAAACTTCACAACACAAAACTCAAGAGAAAATCTCATGAGCTCCGTTAGTATAAGAAAACAAACCACCACTTCAAGGTACTGTAATTAACTCATTCTTTATTTCTATTGGTGTTAAACCTACTGTATTCCAAATTCACTATGGTTCATACCCCCCGATACTAGCCATAGATTCATCAAAATAAGCAAACAACACACGAAAAAGAGAATCTGTCAAAAACAGAACAGTCTGTAGTAATCTGTAGGTTTCTAATACTTCTGTAACCCCAAAAATTCTGAAATAAATTGGCGGACATGAGGAATTTGTCTATTAATCATCTGAAAAAAGAATCAACCTAATCTCACTCTTCAGTAAAAAATGTTAGCAAATCTCGTGAGCGTTAAAGTTTCTGTTTTTTACAGCAAGATCGCAAAAACTTCCCCAAAGTCTTCCCAAAGGTTCTACTTGGCACAAACACTAATTAAAAGCATAAAACCATATATAAACAGAAGCTATATGAATTATTTATTACTAAACAGGAACAAAAACACAAGAAAATAAAATAAAATTGGGTTGCCTCCCAACAAGCGCTATCGTTTAACGCCCCTAGCTAGGCATAAAAACAAGAATAGATCTATGTATTATCATCTTTGGTGTGCAGTCCATAAGTGGCTCTCATAATAGATTCATAAGGTAATTTAATTTTATTTCTAGGAAATTGTTCCATGCCTTCCCTTAACGGAAATTGGAACCTAATATTTCCTTCTTTCATATCAATAATTGAACCAATCGTTCTAAGGAAAGGTCTACCAAGAATAATAAGGCATGTAGGATTGCAATGTATATCAAGAACAATGAAATCTACGGGCACATAATTCCTATTTGAAACAATAAGAACATCATTAATCCTTCCCATAGGTTTCTTAGTAGTGGAATCTGCAAGATGCAAATTTAAAGAACAATCATCAAATTCATGGAAACCTAACACATCACACAAAGTTTTTGGAATCGTGGAAACACTATCACACAAGTCACATAAAGCAAAGCATTCATGATTTTTAATTTTAATTTTAATAGTAGGTTCCCACTCATCATATATTTTTCTAGGAATAGAAACTTCTAATTCAAGCTTTTCTTCATAAGATTTCATTAAAGCATCAACGATATGTTTGGTAAAAGCTTTATTTTGACTATAAGCATGCGGAGAATTTAACACGGATTGCAACAAGGAAATACAATATATCAAAGAGCAATTATCATAATTAAATTCCTTGAAATCCAAAATAGTGGGTTCATTGATATGTAAAGTTTTGACCTCTTCAATCCCACTTTTACCAGTTTTTGCATCAAGATTGAAAAACTCTGAATCATTGGGATGCCTTTTAACGAAAGTTGACTCATCTCTAGTCCCATCATTATCAAGATTCATATTGCCAAACAAAGATTTAATAGGAGACACATCATTCACTTTTAGATCTTCATCCTTACTATCATGGAAACTAGAAGAACACGCTTTTATAAGGCAATCCTTTTTAGCACGCATCCTAGCGGTTCTTTCTTTGCACTCATCAATGGAAATTCTCATGGCTTTGAGAGATTCATTGATATCATGCTTAGGTGGAATAGATCTAAGTTTCAAAGAATCAACATCAAGAGAAATTCTATCCACGTTCCTAGCCAACTCATCAATCTTAGGCAATTTTTCTTCAAGCAAAGCATTAAACTTCTTTTGCAAAATCATAAATTCTTTAACACTAGTCTCGAAATCATAGGGAATTTTATTAAAATTTCCATAAGAGTTCTTTTAGGAATTACCATAATTATGAGAGGAATTACTATGAAATGGCCTAGGATTAAAGTTTCCTCTATACGCGTTGTTACCAAAATTGTTCCTACCAACAAAATTCACATCCATAGATTCATTATTATTCTCAATCAAAGTAGACAAAGGCATATCATTAGGATCAGAGGAAACACTCTTATTAGCAAACAATTTCATAAGTTCATCCATCTTTCCACTCAAAACATTAATTTCTTCTATAGGATGAACCTTTTTACTAGTAGATCTTTCGGTGTGCCATTGAGAATAATTAACCATAATATTATCTAGGAGTTTCACTACTAGGAAAAGGGCTATAGATGGAAATGACACTAATGGCGCACCACACATGTGACTAATGGCGCACCACCTTCTGATGCGCCATTAGTGTTGAAACTACTAATGGCGCACCCTGCCCACGGTGCGCCATTAGTACCAATTTTTTTTGAACTAGTGCGCCTGTCCAAACATACTAATGGCGCATCCACTGGTGGTGCGCCATTACTAGTTGTAACTAGTAATGGCGCACCAGCCAGAAGGTGCGCCACTAATGTTATTTTTTTATTATTGTTTTTATTCCTTTTTTTTTGCAAAAGTACTAATGGCGCACCACCAGGGGGTGCGCCATTAGTAACCTGGATTACTAATGGCGCATTTGTTGCTGGTGCGCCATTAGTAAGTGGGCAGCAACAAGATATTTTGGACAACCTCTCCTCCCACACTCACTTTCTCCCCACTTCATTCTCTCCACCGCCTCCTCCTTGTCTCGGGTGCCTCCTCTTTTTCACCTCATTTCCACCATAGATTCATTCAAATTAAGTGGTTAAGTTACCTTGTTTTGCTAGGTAAGTAAGGGGGGAAGCTATATTTATGTTGTTCTCCCTACAACAATGTGCACATGCACTTTTTATGGCCTAGCTAGATCTATGTACGTTCGTGGTGTTGCATATGTTTGTGGTGTTGCATATGTGTTTGTGTTTGGAGGTGTACCGGTATTTGAAATGCGATAGTTGCCAATATTTTGCCGGAATGTTCATTCATTTCCGTTTCGGCGAGAATTTTGGCATTAAGCATTCTTTTTGGTCCTATTTTTAGGGAAAGTCATGCCAAATTTTTTCTTGGTTCTAAAATATCGTTTTGCTCTACCCCGCAGGCGACCATGGTCCGCACGATGACCGAAGGTATCGTGAATAGGTTTTTGAGGTCCGCGAAGGCCGAGATGCTTCAAAAGAACGAGATGGAGATAAGATGTCCGTGTCGAAGATGCAAGCTGAATAGCCTTATTGCGGACCCGGATTTCGGGCAGGTGCGGGACCACCTGCTCTTGCGTGGTTTCATGGATGGCTATCGGTGGCAAGGTGATGAAGATGACTACGAAGTTGTCCATGGGGGCCGGGCAAGAAATGATGAAGGGCAGCAAGACAACCACCACAGCTCGGGGGGGCGAGAAGACGAAGAATCCCCAGGAGATGATCACGACGGTTATGCTGTACACAATCATCATGTAGAAGATGCAGGACATGATGATGATGCCGGCGGAGCAGACGACGCTGGACCATCGATGGGCTGGGTGCAGGACCCTCATATTCAAGAGCTGCTTCTCAAGCAGACGGATAACGCAAGAGCTACCGCCCGAGAGAAAGCCAAGATGGATCAACTTGAGTTAGACGCGGTTACTCTATTGTATGAAGGATGCAGGCCCGAGGATACCTGCCTGGAAGTAATGCTCATGGCTCTGGAGATGAAGGTAAAACACAAAATGACCGACGCATGCTTCGAGGAGAACATGTCATTCTGGCACGAACGTCTTCCCAAGGGGAACAAGTGCCCGACCAGTTTGGAGGAGGCGAAGAAAATCGTGTGTCCTCTGGATTTACCGCACGTGAAATACCATGTGTGCATGAACAATTGCATCATTTATTGGGACGAGCACGCGGAGTCTACCATATGTCCGGTGTGCGGTGTCACTCGATACAAGAAGAGGAAGAAAGCTCCTCGAAAAGTGGTGTGGTACTTTCCGATCACTCCTCGTCTGCAGCGGTATTTCGCGGACCCTAAGGTAGCAAAGCTCCTGCGTTGGCACGCGGATAGGGAGGAGAAGAAGCAAGAAGATGACGCAAATGATCCAGAGATAGATAAAAAAGACAAGATGCTGAGTCACCCTAAGGATGCGAGCCAGTGGCAAGCGTTGAACTTCGAATACCCAGAATTTGGGAACGATCCAAGGAACATCGTGCTAGGCGCGAGCACCGATGGAGTCAATCCGTTTGGAAGCCAGAGAAGCACACATAGCACCTGGCCTGTGTTTGTGTGGATGTACAACCTTCCCCCCTGGTTGTGCATGAAGAGGAAGTACATTCACATGAGTATGCTAATTGAAGGGCCGAAACAACCAGGGAACGACATCAATCTATATCTGGGGCTGCTGAAAGAGGAGATTGACACGCTGTGGAAAACGCCAGCCAATATGTGGGACGCCGCAGAGAAAGAATATTTCCCTATGAGAGCCGCACTGCTCACGACGGTGCACGACTATCTCGGTTACGGATATCTTGCGGGGTAGGTAGTCCACGGATTTTCTGGATGCGTAAGGTGCATGGATGACACAACGTATCGCCAGCTAGATAGAGATCCCGGGTCTTCGAAAACCGTGTTCATGGGACATCGAAGGTGGCTTCGCGACGATGACCCGTGGAGGAAACGCAAGGATCTGTTCGATGGTGAAACCGAACCCCGAAAACGCCCGTGTACGAGGAGCGGCAAGGAAATAGACAAGCTGTTGAAAAATTGGAAAGACTGCCCACTGCCGGGAAAGAAGCAAAAGGCGCCAGAGCCGCTGCTGAAGGTATGGAAAACGAGGTCTGTTTTCTGGGACTTGCCGTACTGGAAGATCCACCATGTGCCTCACAGCCTTGATGTCATGCATATCACGAAGAACGTGTGCGAGAGTCTGCTTGGTACCCTGCTCAACATGCCAGAAAGGACCAAAGATGGGCCGAAAGCAAGGGCAAACTTGAAATCAATGGGCATCAGGCAGGAGCTTCACGCTATATATGATGATGATGATGATGATGAGGCGAAGCAGGACACAGAAAGTCGTCGCAAAGGCAAAAAGGCCAAGAAGACCGGAAATGACTACCCTCCCGCGTGCTTCACTCTAAGTCAGGAGGAGATCGAGCAGTTTTTCACCTGCCTCCTAGGAGTTAAACTTCCTTACGGTTACGCGGGGAAGATAAGCAGATACCTAGACCCAGCGAAGCAGAAGTTCAGCGGGATGAAGTCTCACGACTGTCACGTGCTGATGACACAGATACTTCCAGTTGCAATCCGTGGGATCATGGACGCGCACGTCCGTGAAACGCTATTTGGCCTATGCAACTTCTTCGATGTCATCTCTCAGAAGTCGATTGGCGTGAGGCAACTCAGAAGGCTACAGGAAGAGATTGTGGTGATACTATGCGAGCTTGAGATGTACTTCCCGCCCGCATTCTTCGACGTTATGGTGCATCTGCTGGTCCATATAGTGGAGGATATCATCCAACTCGGGCCGACGTTCCTGCACAGCATGATGCCGTTCGAAAGGATGAATGGTGTCATCAAAGGATACGTTCGCAACATGTCACGTCCAGAGGGAAGCATAGCCAGGGGCTTTCTGACCGAAGAGTGCATCTCCTACTGCACGAATTATCTAGGCATCGAGAACCCCGTTGGTCTGCCCGTCAACAGGCACCTCGGCAGGCTCGCTGGATGGGGTCACCGTGAGGGTCGCCGCGAAATGCATGTCGACTTCGAGGGTCGACTCGCCGACTTTGAAAGAGCAAACCTAGTCGCGCTACAACACATAGACGTGGTCGATCCTTGGTTGGTAGAGCACAAAACCTTTATTAAAAAGACATACAATGACCGAGGCCAACAGAGGACGGACGGAGATATACTCAAAGAGCACAACTCATGTTTCACGCGTTGGTTCAAGCATAAGCTTCTGTCGTACCCTTTACATGAGGATTCTTCCGCGGAAGAACAACTCATATTCGCCTTGTCACAGGGCGCCGAGCACAACCTGATGACCTATGAGGCGTACGATATCAACGGCTACACATTCTACACCGAGGCCAAGGACATGAAGAGCGATGGTTATCAGAACTCCGGGGTAACGATGGAATCCTACACCGGTAACGACAAGGACAGATACTACGGAAGGATCGAGGAGATCTGGGAGCTGAGCTACGCTGGAGAGAAGGTCCCGATGTTCTGTGTCAGATGGGCCAAGAACGTCATAAAAGAAGACCGGTATTTCACCACCATGGTTATACCCGAAGCCAAATCCAAGACCGCGGGCGCAAACGTCACCGCGAAAAATGAGCCATGGGTACTGGCTTCCCAAGTGGACCAGTGCTTCTTCATTACCGACCCGCCAAAGCCCAGTCGTGTTGTCGTGAGGAGAGGCAAAAGGAAGATCATCGGAATGGATGGAGTAGCCAATGAGCAAGACTTCGACAAGTACGGCGACCCGAGGATCGAACATGATGACGATGATGAAGTAGCAGCATACACCACAAGAAGAAGCAGGACCACCCTACCTAAAGGACGTTCATTCCACAGAAGAACTCCATTTGCGAAAAAGAAGGGCAAGAAGATTGTGAACAGATAGCTAGCTAAGATCGATTGTATTTAAATCATAGCCTTCATTTCTCGATTGTATTTCATGGGTACTTTTTGAACTATCATGAATATTTTTAAATTTCATGGACACTCGATCTCGATCCCCCTCCATCTCGATCGCTATCCCACCTCGCCAGATCCGGCCCCCCTCGCTGCCGAGCACCCCCAGTCCACCGGCCGCTGCCGCCGACCCCCCGCACCCTCGATTCCCCTACTCAACCGCCGCCGCCGACCCCCCGCACCCCGCGCACCCTCCCCCGCTCCACCGGCATTACTGTTTGATGATATTTTTTAAAAAATTATTACTGTCTTATAAAAAAAATATTACTGTTATGATTTAAACAAGTTTGAACATATTTAAACACAAATAAGTATCAAACAACTTTTTAAATGCTAAAAAAAATTTGTGGAGCCTGGGAGTCGAACCCAGGACCTCCTGGTGTGAGAACTGGCTGCTGACCAGTCAAACTAGTAGAGGGGACTTGATGTGGATCAGTTCTGGTGGTACATAACCTGTTGGCTCGAGTTGAAATAAAAAAATACTAATGGCGCACCACGGTGAGGTGCGCCATTAGTATGGATGTACTTATGGCGCACCGAGGGGTGGTGCGCCATTAGTATTGTGCCCGATCCCCCCTTCCCTCTCCCCCTTCGCCCGATCCCCCCTTCCATCTCCCCCTCGCCAGTTCCCTCTCCCTAGCTCGATCCACCGCCGCCGCCGCCGCTGCCCTGACCCATTGCACCGCAGCCGCCCACGCGCCCCCGCCGCCTCCCTCTCCCCTTCCTCCCCCTCGAG
>NC_041390.1:224151517-224191614 GCF_002162155.2 Triticum dicoccoides | reverse complement strand
GTGAGCTCCCCCTCCTCCTCTCCCCCTCTCCCCCTCTCCCTCTGCACAAGGTCTTGGCTTTTGGGTTAATACACTGCTGCTCTAGTACATTTTATTGGTAGTTCATTTCACTGCATTTTGTATCGGAACAAGGTCTTAGTTCTGGAGTTACATTGTTTACATTGTTGCGCTGATGCATTTTAGTGGCAGTGCAGTTCACTGCATTTTCTGTAAACAAGGCCTCAGATTTGGAGTTGTATTCCAACTTGGGAAGTAGTAACAGATATAAAGCTCATGTTTCCGTCCTCCGCTTGTAGTGTCACAGTGAACTAGTAAGTTTTTTCACAGAATAATTAAGTAGTAACTTCTGCTTCTAGTGTCACATACTAATCCTAGTGCAACATAAACCTGCGGCAGGCAGGCCTTAGCTATTGTCGCTTATCTTCAATCACTGCATTTTATATCTATAAGCAAGGTATCAGTTCTGGAGTCATTGCAACTGGAGTACTAGTATGTAACAGATAAAAAGCTCATGTTTCTGTCCTCTACTTGTAGTGTCATAGTGAACTACTACTAAGTTTTTCACAGGGTAGTGTGCTAATGAACTACACAGTGCCGCATACTTAACTTAACCCTAGTGCGGGAGAATGCTGTAGCAGGCATTAGCTATTTCCCAGCTGGGGTGTTGGTTGAATTCTTCACTGCATCCTGATCCTATCTACATAAGGTCTTCAGCTTTTTGGTTATAGTGCTGCTGTATGCATTTTAGTAGTAGTGCAGTTCCACTGCATTTTGTCCAAAGAAGGCCTCAGTTTTGGACCTAGAAGGTGCCCGATTCTTAATAAGTTTACCCTGTTGGGGCACATCACATACACACATTTGCTCAAGTCCACTCTGGCCCATGTAGAGCTGAAACCCAGTTTAGTTCCTTGTATCACTTGTCGCTGAAAACCGTTTGATTGTTTTCACGGAAATGATTTACAAGTTCAGCAAGTGATGAGCTGTGAGAATAACATATTCATTAGGGTAGGCGTCTCCTGCCCTATGCTGAATGTGGTGCAATTTTCGACGCAGATTCATAATTTGCAGCTTAGCTTATCTCTTGGCCCTCCAATTAAAATATAGGGGTTGACCTTCACCACGGCCGAAGCTTCTCCGCATCTATATATAATGGACATTCCCTAGCTTCTGAACAATCAACACAAAGCAGCAGGCCTGAGTGTCTCCAATAGTCATCCTTGTGTTTGTGTAGGTTTTCTTTCCTTGGTCCATTGAGCCTTCATTCATGGTTATGAATGATATGCAATGATCAGCCTGCTAGCGTTTATCCTCTCCATACACTCACCCACATAAGTATTCAACACAATGAAAAAATAGTACAAATTAAGGAAAGGCAATACCATTTCAGACGCTTGTCTTCTAAAAAGAAGAGTGAACTTTCTAGACACACCCCTCAAGAACTAGGTTACCCTGAGAACGTGGACTTGGACCTTAGCAACAACACACTAACAGGTTCTATCCCAAATCACCTAGGCAATATCACAAACATCTCTCAATTGTTCCTTGACAATAACCAACTTTTTGGCGACATTCCTCGAGAATTAGGTTATTTGGTCAACTTAGAGATCTTGTTCCTTGACAATAACCAACTTTTTGACCAAACTTTGTTTCTATTTAAAGAGAAACATGGCCCACAACGATGAGGCCGGGGGTTCGGGCGGCAAGGCATTCTGGGAGCTGTCCGAGGAGATGGAGGAACAACCTCACTTGTATGAGGCCGCCGCCTTCCCCACTGATCCTGAGACCACTGATGGTGCCGCCGAGGATGACCACACTGATGCCACCACTGATGGTGCCGCCGAGGATGCCACCACTGATGATGGCGGCGCCCGCACAGATGGCAGCCAACCGAAGAGGCAACGGAAGGACCGGCGCCCGATCGTGCTCCTCACCCTCAAGGAGGAAGTTACTGAAGTGGACTCCAACGGGAATCCAACGGCGCCCGAACGAATAGTCAAGGGGTACTCGCTTCAGCTCGGGTGCATTGTCCGGAGCACCGTCTCGATCAACACCGAGAACCTGAGGCATCCTGACCGAGGGAATTTGCGCCACCTCCTCTTCATGAAGCTGCACGAACGATACAAGTTCCTCGCTGAATTTGCAAACACAAGCCTCAAAGGGAATAAAGTGAACAATGCTGCCCTCACGAAGATGAGCAAGGCCCTGTCTACTTGGAAAAGCAATGTGAAGAAAATGATCGAGAAAGGTGAGAGTTATCAGAAGATCAAGGAGAAAAATCCTTCGATCACCGAAGATGACTAAAACGACTTCAAGATCAATTGCTCGAGCACCGCAAGCTCCCAATCAAGTGAGTGGGGGAAACAAATGCGGGAGCTGAACATAGGGGAACACACACTCGGTCCCGGCGGTTACAGAGTGGCGGAGCCTATATGGGACAAGGAGGAGGCGGACCGTGCCGAGCAAGGCCTACTGCCCCTCTTCGAGAAATACAGCGGTAACAAGCAGACCAGGAACTTTGTCAGGGCCCGGTACAAGAAGGACCCAAAAACAAAGGAGCTTACCACGGATCCGAAGACCAGGCAGCTTGAGCTTGTTCTCGTAAGGAATACACCCCCGCGTAATTAGCTCCATATGGTTGCATTCTAATTAATGAAGCCAAATTTCTAAATGGTTCACATTCCTTCCGTAGGCGACTGAAAGCAGTAGCGCGGGGTCGAGTAAGAGCAACCCTTGGGACACCACTCTAAATAGGGCGTTGAATGTAATGACGAACAAGGATAAGCTCAGTAAGCCGACGTCAGCTGGTCGTGTGGCCGGCAAAGGCTTGTCGACAAAATGGGGGTCATACTATACCGCTGGTGTGCGGAAGGAGAAAAAGACCAGCTCGGAAAGCCAGGCGCAAGAGGTTCAAGAACTCAAGGCACAGGTGGCGTGGATTCCGGAGATTGTCCAAGAGCAAGTGGAACAACGACTCGGAGCGACGATCACCGCCCTTGTGCCTACCTTGATCTCGGGGTTGAGTGCGTGGATTGCGGGCGGCCAACAGGGGCCGCCCCCGATTCCTAGCTTCACGGCCAGCAACTCGCATAATGCGATGGCGGGGCCATTGGTGCCTCCGGCGGAGGCGGCATTGGTGTCTCCGACGCCGGCACGGGAGCTTAATGCACCCGGGTGTACGCCGGCCGGCACCTCTTCAGCAAGCGGCCCCTCCGTCAACTGCACGCCCGCCGTTGGCGGTGCGTCGACATTAGCCGAGCTCGACGCCATCATCACGGTAACTAATTAAGCCTCTCTCGGCCGAGGACTTCATCTCCTTGCCTTTGACTGGGCATCCCTGACGCACTACATGTTTTCGCAGGGCGCCGCCGACGTTCCGTGCACTCTCCTCCACTTCGTGAACAACGAGTTGGTCGATGTCGCCAAGGGCAAAATCGTTCAACCAGGCAACCCCTTGTTCCACGGTACCCAGATGCCACCCAACTTGTTTAGGGTTCAACTGGTTTGGGTGCTGCCAGGCTGCGACGACTTGTTACCTCCGATTCAACCCGTCGGGGCCGACGATGAAGACGTGATGACCCTCAGCGCCTGCCTGAGCTGGCCCCTGCTTTGGCCGAAGAGCCAGATTCGTTTGGGGGCGGGGGACACCACCCCAAAGACAACACCGCCAGTCGTGCCGGCGCCAAGTCGGCCCCATGGAAAGACCGCCGTAACGGTGCCGGACATCCCTATGCCACTGGATCCAAACATGCATATGGCACAGGATCGGAACGACGACGACGACGACGATGATACATTTGGCAACGTCGATCAGTACTTTGCCGATCATGGGTACGATGGCGACTTCATGGGGCCTCCTTCTCAAGAACCAAACCCAACAAAAGACGTGTGCGATCTAGCTGGTACCGCGGAGAAGCCAAGTTGCAACAGGCGCCGTCTGGCGTTCAGCTCTCAGGAGACGCCTCCAGCTGCCGACTTCACCGAGCCTCAGATAGGCGAGGTGCGAAATATTATCAGCCCCAACACACTCAAGAAGGCGGTCTGTGAGCAGAACTCGGTCCCATTACAGGAGAAGAAGAAGGCACGCAAAAGAAAGACTAAGAAGGGTGCGAGCCAGCCGGCACCGAGTACGATCCGTGCTCAGGACGGGCCACCTTCACCGCAGGATATCTCAAGGAGGGTGCATGTGGCGGGTAGGGCGATGCTACCGACAAATATGCTCAATGCTGCAACCGGTGCTATGCGGAGTCTGCATGACAGTGTTCTTGCTTTGGAGAAGCGGCGTCTCAGAGAGAAGGATGTGGCATACCCGGTTTTCGCGGCCAAGGTGCTAGAGGGCAAGGGCTTTGTGGATAACTCCATCGGGCGTACGATCGTCCTGCGTTTTGATGACATCCACGCTATGTTGAACCTTCATCCGCTGCACTACACCTTCGTTCGGCTATTTTCGCTGAGTATGGAGATGCGGATCATTCGCGACAAGACCCCGGACATCGTGATAGTCGACCCCTTCTACATGCGTGCCAAGATCTTGGGCAGCGCTGGGGACTGGCAAGTCGCGAGTTCTTACCTCGAAGGCGTCATTCTGGCAAACCAAGATAAGGATAACTTCCTCGTGCCTTACTTTCCCGAGTAAGTCCTCCCCTCAACCGGCCCGTAACATATGAGTTCTTACATTTCGATCGTTTTTCTTTTAACATTCCGTGTTTTCTGCAGTGACACACGTTGCACGCTCATCCTCCTAAGCCCCAAATATTCCATGGCCACGTATTTCGACCCGGACCGTCAGTCGAACGTAGACTACACAAATGTCAAGAAGGTTCTTGATGATGTTCTCCCCGGCTACGCCAAATCTGGAGGCACCTTCACCAGGCCTATTCGTAAGTACGGCAAGCACATGTTCTCCCACAATACGACGTTCTGCTGCGTCAAGCAGCCGCCTGGCTGTCAGAAGGGTGCCTACTACGCCATCCATCACATGAGGGCGATCGTACGGGACCATCATCAACTTCTGCTACCGAGTAAACTCAAAGATTGGGCAAAGAGCGTGTCGGCAATCCAGGACGCGGACCTCCGACAAGAATTCTTTCGCATCCAGTCGGAGTTTGTGGAAATCATCCATCAAGATGTCCTTCGTACCTCGGGGCAGTTCTACCTCAACAATCAACCGTCCAACAGTGACATCGACACAATGCTACAAATGCAGGCTGACAACGACCGTTATTTCATGACTCCCATGATAGATGGCGGCTTCATCCACACTCCGGTCCCTTGAGTCAAGTCGAAAGCAGAGATGCTGTGTCTAGTTCTGAAACATCGATTGGCTCATGTTGTAATTAAACTTTAATGAACTTGTAGTATGTCTCTTTGGTTTCGGGAGTCGTTCAACTTAGATGTAATCGATGCTATTAATGTCTGCTTTTCTCTTCCGATCATTCTGTTGCATACTTATATATTGCTTATGTATTGTCTGTGAATTGGTACTAACGTTTCGTTTGGCTAGTGCATAGCGATGCCGATGTATGTCGTGTACAAGGGTAAGGTTCCCAGAGTCTACGATGACTGGGAGGAGTGTCAGAGACAGGTTCACCAATTCAGCAGTAACAGTTACAAAGGGTACACCACTAGGGCCGAGGCCGAATCTAGATACGCCCGCTATCTAGCGGGAGAGGGGAGGGAGCGTTGGAGGAACCAGATGAAGACGAGTTTCATCGTGATGATGCTCATCGTGATGACCGCAGCTCTCTTCTATGTGATGGTAGTTTAGATGATCGATATCGACTTGTAATGTGAAGACAAACTCGCTACTCGCGGTCTCGAGACTTGTAATATAATGTTCTATCTTTGTTCGGTCTTTTCAATTCGGAGACTAATATGATGAATTGTATTCGGAGACTAATATGATGAATTGTTCAAAGACTAATCTTCTATTGTATTCGATGAATCTGTTGTTGATATGTGCTGTCTATATTTTGTCAAATTATACATTTTGTAACCTGTGCAAAAAACAGAAAATAAAAAAATAAAAAAAACCTAATATTCATACTAATGGCGCATCACATGACAGTGCGCCATTAGTATGACAGTGCATACTAATGGCGCATCACTGGGTAGTGCGCCATTAGTATGCCGCGGTTACTAATGGCGCATCCAGTGGTGGTGCGCCATTAGTATGCCAAAGCACCTGGATATACATGGCCCCTGGGAGGCATACTAATGGCGCACCCTGGCCTATACTAATGGCGCACCCGCAGTGCGCATCAGGTGGTGCGCCATTAGTAAAAATTACTAATGGCGTGCTATTAATGGCGCACCACAGATGCGCCATTAATAGCCATACTAGGTGCGCCATTAGTAGGGGTTTTTCTAGTAGTGTTTAGTAGCTTATACTAAAGCGATTTCCATAAAAGTGCCTCCTGCGGCCGAATCTAAAAGATTTCTCGAAGCAGAATTCAATCCAGCATAAAATTTTGTATGGTCATCCATAAATTCAAACCATATATAGGGCAATTACGTATCATTAATTTCATCCTCTCCCAAGCTTGTGCAACATGCTCATGATCAAGTTGCTTAAAATTCATAATATCGTTTCTAAGAGAGATGATCTTAGTGGGAGGAAAGTACTTAGAGATAAAAGCATCTTTGCACTTATTCCATGAATCAATACTATTTTTAGGCAAAGAGGAAAACCAAGTTTTAGAATGATCTCTAAGCGAAAACGGAAATAGCTTCAATTTAACAATATCATTATCCACATCTTTCTTCTTTTGCATATCACACAAATCAACAAAGCTATTTTGATGGGTAGCGGCATCTTCACTAGGAAGGCCAGAAAATGGATCTTTCATGACAAGATTCAGCAAAGCAGTATTAATTTCACAAGATTCAGCATCGGTAAGAGGAGCAATTGGAGTGCTAATAAAATCATTATTGTTGGTATTGGAAAAGTCACACAATTTAGTATTATCTTGAGCCATCGTGACAAACAATCCAACACACAAGCAAGCAAGAGGCATGCAAAAAGAGGCAAACGAAAAAGATGCGAGCGGAAAAGAGGGCGAATAAAATGGCAAGGGTGAAGTGGGGGAGAGGAAAACGAGAGGCAAATGGCAAATAATGTAAACCGAGGGATAAGAGTTTGTGATGGGTACTTGGTATGTCTTGACTTGATGCAACCTCCCCGGCAACGGCGCCAGAAATCCTTCTTGCTACCTCTTGAGCATGCGTTGGTTTTACCTTGAAGAGGAAAGGGTGATGCAGCACAGTAGCGTAAGTATTTCCCTTAGTTTTTGAGAACCAAGGTATCAATCCAGTAGGAGGTAACACGCAAGTCACCTAGTACCTGCACAAACAAACAAGAACCTCGCAACCAACATGATAAATGGGTTGTCAATCCCTTCACGGTCACTTACGAAAGTGATATCTGATAGAGATAATAAGATAAATATTTTTGGTATTTTTATGATATAGATTGGAAAATAAAGATTGCAAAATAAACGTAATAGAAATAACAAGTTGATATGAAAACAATATGATAGAACATAGACTCGGGGGCCAGAGGTTTCACTAGTGGCCTCTCACAAGATAGCAAATTCTACGATGGGTGAACAAATTACTGTCTAGCAATTGATAGAAAAGAGAATAATTATGAGAATATCTAGGCATGATCATGTATATAGGCATCACGTTCGTGAGAAGTAGACCGAAACGATTCTTCATCTACTACTATTACACCACACATCGACCGCTATCCAGCATGCATCTAGAGTATTAAGTTCATAAGAACAGAGTAAACTGCTACATCTTGAGCTTGCATTGGTTTTCCCCGAAGAGGAAGGGATGATGCAGCAGAGTAGCGTAAGTATTTCCCTCAGTTTTTGAGAACCAAGGTATCAATCCAGTAGGAGCCCACGCTCAAGTCCCTCGTACCTGCACAAAGCGATAGCTACTCGCAACCAATGCGATTAGGGGTTGTCAAGCCCTTCACAGTCACTTACGAGAGTGAGATCTGATAGATAGAATATTTTTGGTATTTTTGATATCAAGATTCAAAGTAAAAAAGTAAAAGCAAAGTAAATAGCAAAACAATATAAAAGTGATGAAGAGTGATATGATGAGAATAGACCCGGGGGCCATAGGTTTCACTAGTGGCTTCTCTCAAGAGAATAAGTATTCTACGGTGGGTGAACAAATTACTGTTGAGCAATTGATAGAATTGAGCATAATTATGAGAATATCTAGGAATTATCATGTATATAGGCATCACGTCCGTGACAAGTAGATCGAAACGATTCTGCATCTACTACTATTACTCCACTTATCGACCGCTATCCAGCATGCATCTAGAGTATTAAGTTAAAAACAGAGTAACGCCTTAAGCAAGATGACATGATGTAGAGAGATAAATTCATGCAATATGAAATAAACCCCATCTGGTTATCCTCGATGGCAACGATACAATACGTGCCTTGCTGCCCCTTCTGTCACTAGGTAAGGACACCGCAAGATCGAACCCAAAGCTAAACACTTCTCCCATGGCAAGAACTACCAATCTAGTTGGCCAAACCAAACGGATAATTCGAAGAGACTTGCAAATATAACCAATCATGGATAAAAGAATTCAGAGAAGATTCAAATATTATTCATAGATAGACTTGATCATAAACCCACAATTCATCGGTCTCAACAAACACACCGCAAAAAGAAGATTACATCGAATAGATCTCCACAAGAGAGGGGAAGAACTTTGTATTGAGATTCAAAGAGCGAGAAGAACCCATCTAGCTACTAACTATGGACCCGAAGGTCTGAGGTAAAGTACTCACACTTCATCGAGGGGCTAGGATGATGTAGAAGCCCTCCGTGATGACGGGCCTCTTCCGACGGAGCTCCGAAACAGGCCCCAAGATGGGGTCTCGTGGATACAGAAATTTGCGGTGGTGGAATTAGGTTTTTGGCTCCTATTCTGATCGTTTGGGGGTACGTGTGTATATATAGGAGGAAGGAGTACGTGGGTGGAGCACCGAGGGGCCCACGAGGCAGGGGGGCACGCCCTAGGGGGGGCCCCACCCTCGTGCCCACCTCTTTGATCCCTTGCAGTAGGGTCCAAGTCTCCTGGATCACGTTCGGTGAGAAAATCACGTTTCCGAAGATTTTATTCCGTTTGGACTCCGTTTGATATTCTGTTTATCCAAAACACTGAAATAGGCAAAAAACAGCAATTCTGGGTTGGGCCTCCGGTTAATAGGTTAGTCCCAAAAATAATATAAAAGTGGAAAATAAAGCCCAATATAGTCCAAAACAGTAGATCATATAGCATGGAGCAATCAAAAATTATAGATACGTTGGAGACGTATCAGGCATCCCCAAGCTTAATTCCTACTCGTCCTCGAGTAGGTAAATGATAAAAAGAGAATTTTTGATGCGGAGTGCTACTTGGCATAATTTCAATGCAAATAATCTTAATTGTGGTATGAATATTCAGATTAGAAAGATTCAAGACAAAAGTTTATATTGACATAGAAAATAATAATACTTCAAGCATACTAACAAAGCAATTATGTCTTCTCAAAATAACATGGCCAAAGAAAGTTATCCCTACAAAATCATATAGTCTGGCTATGCTCCATCTTCCCCACACAAAGTATTTAAATCATGCACAACCCCGATGACAAGCCAAGCAATTGTTTCATGCTCTAACTTTTTCAAAACTTTTTCAATCTTCACGCAATACATGAGCGTGAGCCATGTATATAGCACTATAGGTTGAATAGAATGGTGGTTGTGGAGAAGACAAAAAAGGAGAAGATAGTCTCACATCGACTAGGCATATCAACGGGCTATGGAGATGCCCATCAATAGATATCAATGTGAGTGAGTAGGGATTGCCATGCAACGGATGCACTACAACTATAAATGTATGAAAGCTCAACAAAAGAAACTAGTGGGTGTGCATCCAACTTGCTTTCTCACGAAGACCTAGGGCAATTTGAGGAAGCCCATCATTGGAATATACAAGCCAAGTTCTATAACGTAAAATTCCCACTAGTATATGAAAGTGACAACATATGAGACTCTCTATATGAAGAACATGGTGCTACTTTGAAGCACAATATATGAGACTTGCTATAACATGGTGCTACTTTGAAGCACAAGTGTGGGAAAAAAGGATAGTAGCATTGCCCCCTTTTTTTGGGCCTTCTTTTTTTTCTTTGGCCTTTTTTTCAGGACAATGCTCTATTGAATGATGATCATCACACTTATATTTATTTACAACTCAATGATTACAACTCGATACTAAAACAAAGTATGACTCTATATGAATGCCTCCGGCGGTGTACCGGGATATGCAATGAATCACGAGTGACAAGTATGAAAGAATTATGAACGGTGGCTTTGCCACAAATACCATGTCAACTACATGATCATGCTAAGCAATATGAAAATGATGGATGTGTCATGATGAACTAGATGGTGGAAAGTTGCATGGCAATATATCTCGGAATGGCTATGGAAATGCCATAATAGGTAGGTATGGTGGCTGTTTTCAGGAAGGTATATGGTAGGTGCATGATACCGGTGAAAGTTGCACTGTATTAGAGAGGCTAGAAAGGGTGGAAGGATGGGAGTGCGTATCATCCATGGACTCAACATTAGTCATAAAGAACTCATATACTTATTGCAAAAATTTAGAAGTTATCAAAGCAAAGTATTACGCGCATGCTCCTAGGGGGATAGATTTGTAGGGAAAGACCATCGCTCGTCCCCGACCGCCACTCATAATGAAGACAATCAATAAATAAATCATGCTCCGACTTCATCACATAACGGTTCACCATACGTGCATGCTACGGGAATCACAAACTTCAACACAAGTATTCTTTAAATTCACAACTACTTAACTAGCATGACTTTAATATTATCACCTCCATATCTCAAAACAATTATCATGCTTCAATCTTTTCTTAGTATTCAACACATTGAAAAGAAAGTTTCACAAATCATGAATACCAAGCATATTATTATTAGGCAAATTACCATGCTATTAAGAGACTCTCAAATTAATTTAAGTGAAGCATGAGAGATCAATAGTTTCTTTAAAACATATCCACCACCGTGCTCTAAAAGATCTAAGTGAAGCACATAGAGCAAAATTATAACACTCAAAAGATATAAGTGAAGCACATAGAGCAAAATTATATAGCTCAAAGGATATAACTGAAGCACATAGAGCAAAATTATCTAGCTCAAAAGATATAAGTGAAGCTCATAGAGCAAAACTACTTAGCTCAAAAGATATAAGTGAAGAACATAGAGTATTCTATCAAATTTTAATTCATGTATGGCTCTCTCAAAAGGTGTGTACAGCAAGGATGATTGTGGCATACTAACAAACAAATACACAAATAATACAAGACGCTCCAAGCAAAACACATATCATGTTGGTGAATAAAAATATAGCTCCAAGTAAATTACCGATGGAATTGGACGAAAGAGGGGATGCCTTCCGGGGCATCCCAAGCTTTGACTTTTTGGTGTCCTTGGATTATCTTGGGGGTGCCATGGGCATCCCCAAGCTTAGGCTCTTGCCACTCCTTGTTCCATGATCCATCAAAAGAATTCACCCAAAACATGAAAACTTCACAACACAAAACTCAAAATAGAAAACTCGTGAGCTCTGTTAGCGAAAGAAAACAAAAGACCACTTCAAGGTACTGTAATGAACTCATTCTTTATTTATATTGGTGTTAAACCTACTGCATTCCAACTTCTTTATGGATTATAAACTATTTTACTAGCCATAGATTCATCAAAATAAGCAAACAACACACGAAAAACAGAATCTGTCAAAAACAGAACAGTCTGTAGTAATCTGTAGCTAACGCAAGATCTGGAACCCCAAAAATTCTAAAATAAATTTTTGGACGTGAGGAATTTATCTATTAATCATCTGCAAAAATAATTAACTAAATATAACTCTTCAAATAAAAATTACAGCAGTTCTCGTGAGCGCTAAAGTTTCTGTTTTTTACAGCAAGTTCAACAAGACTTTCCCCAAGTCTTCCCGATGGTTCTACTTGGCACAAACACTAATTAAACAAAAAAACACAACCAAAGCAGAGGCTAAATAATTTATTTATTAAATAACAGCAATGAAAAATATTGGGATGTCTCCCAACAAGCGCTTTTCTTTAAAGCCTTATAGCTACACATTATCATATTTTATGTGATAGCTATATTGATAATTTTAATGATGCTCACATGAAAGACAAGAATTGAAACACAAAAGGAGCATCATAAAGCATGTGACAAACACATATAAGTCTAACATACTTCCTATGCATAGGCATATTATAGGCAAACACATTATCAAGGCAAGCAAAAACTGGCATATGCAAGGAAGAGGAAAGAAACAATAGCAATCTAAACATAACGAGAGGTAATTTAGTAACATGAAAATTTCTACCACCATATTTTCCTCTCTCATAGTAATTACATGTAGGATCATAAGCAAATTCATCAATATAGCTATCACATAAAATATTCTCAACATGATCCACATGCATGCAAAGTTGGCACTTTTCCGAAATAGTGGGACTAACATTAACTAAAGTCATGACCTTCCCAAACTCACTTTTATCAAAAACTTCATAGGATTGAACATTCTCTAAAAATGTGGGATCTAAAGTTGAAATTCTTCCAAACCCACTTGAAATATTATTGCAAACATTATAATCAATCTCATATTCATCATGGGGTTTAAATAAATTTTTAAGATCAAAAGAAGAATCACCCCAATCATGATCATTGCAACAAGTAGAGGACATAGCAAAACTAGCATCCCCAAGCTTAGGGTTTTGCATATTATTAGAAAATTGAAATCAAGAGAATTTATAATAAAATCATTGCAATCATGCTTTTTATTCAAAGATCTATCACGAAGCACTTCATCACAATTTTCAGATTTACGGATTTCAGGCAAAAGCTTATAAAGACAATCTAGTGCATCCAAATCACTAGGAATTGGTTCATCATAATTGGATCTCTTAAAAAGATTGGCAAGTGGATGAGGATCCATAGATCTTAGGTTCTCTGTTTAGTAATAAATAAATGACTATTCCAACCATACGAGCAAACAAAAGGCAAGCGGGCAGAAAGAGGCAAATAGAGAGGGAGGATAGAGAGACAGGGTGAATAAAACGACAAGGGTGAATTGGGGGGAGAGGAAAACGAGATGCAAATGGCAAATAATGTACTGCGAGAGATAGGAATTGTGATGGGTACTTGGTATGTTGACTTTTTGCATAGACTCCTCGGCAAAGACGCCAGAAATCCTTCTTGCTACGTCTTGAGCTTCCGCTGGTTTTCCCCGAAGAGGAAGGGATGATGCAGTAGAGTAGCGTAAGTATTTCCCTCAGTTTTTGACAACCAAGTTATCAATGCAGTAGGAGCCCACGCTCAAGTCCCTCGTACCTGCACAAAGCGATAGCTACTCGCAACCAACACGATTAGGGGTTGTCAAGCCCTTCACGGTCACTTATGAGAGTGAGATCTGATAGATAGAATATTTTTGGTTTTTTTGATATAAGGATGCAAAGTAAAAAGTAAAAGCAAAGTAAATAGCAAAACAATATAAAAGTGATGGAGAGTGATATGATGAGAATATACCCGGGGGCCATAGGTTTCACCAGTGGCTTCTCTCAAGAGCATAAGTATTCTACAGTGGGTGAACAAATTACTGTTGAGCAATTGATAGAATTGAGCATAATTATGAGAATATCTAGCCATGATCATGTATATAGGCATCACGTCCGTGACAAGTAGATCGAAACGATTCTGCATCTACTACTATTACTCCACTCATCGACCGCTATCTAGCATGCATCTAGAGTATTAAGTTAAAAACAGAGTAACGCCTTAAGCAATATGACATGATGTAGAGAGATAAATTCATGCAATATGAAATAAACCCCATCTTGTTATCCTCGATGGCAACGATAAAATACGTGCCTTGTTGCCCCTTCTGTCACTGGGTAAGGACACCGCAAGATCGAACCCAAAGCTAAACACTTCTCCCATGGAAAGAACTACCAATCTAGTTGGCCAAACCAAACGAATAATTCGAAGAGACATGCAAAGATAACCAATCATGCATAAAAGAATCCAGAGAAGATTCAAATATTATTCATAGATAGACTTGATCATAAACCCACAATTCATCGTTCTCAACAAACACACCGCAAAAAGAAGATTACATCGGATAGATCTCCACAAGAGAGGGGGAGAACTTTGTATTGAGATTCAAAGAGAGAGAAGAAGCCATCTAGCTACTAACTATGGACCCGAAGGTCTGAGGTAAACTACTCACACTTCATTGAAGGGGCTAGGATGATGTAGAAGCCCTACGTGATGACGACCCTCTTCCGGCGGAGCTCCGGAACAGGCCCCAAGATGGGATCTCGTGGATACAGAAAGTTGTGGCGGTGGAATTAGGTTTTTGGCTCCTATTCTGATTGTTTGGGGGTACATGTGTATATATAGGAGGAAGGAGTACGTTGGCGGAGCACGGAGGGGCCCACGAGGTAGGGGCGCGCCCTGGGGGGGTGCCCCCCACCCTCGTGACCACCTCTTTGATCCCTTGCAATAGGGTGCAAGTCTCCTGGATCACGTTCGGTGAGAAAATCACGTTTCTGAAGATTTTATTCCGTTTGGACTCCGTTTGATATTCTGTTTATCCGAAACACTGAAATAGGCAAAAAACAGCAATTCTGGGTTGGGCCTCCGGTTAATAGGTTAGTCCCAAAAATAACATAAAAGTGGAAAATAAAGCCCAATATAGTCCAAAACAGTAGATAATATAGCATGGAGCAATCAAAAATTATAGATACGTTGGAGACGTCATAAACCATTAGGCGAGATGACATGATGTAGAGGGATAAACTCAAGCAATATCATATAAACCCCATCTTTTTATCCTCGATGGCAACAATACAATACCTGCCTTGTTGCCCCTGCTGTCACTGGGAAAGGACACCGCAAGATTGAACCCAAAGCTAAGCACTTCTCCCATTGCAAGAAAGATCAATCTAATTGGCCAAACCAAACTGATAATTTGAAGAGACTTGCAAAGATATGTAAATCATGCATAAAAGATTTCAGAGAAGAATCAAATATTGTTCATAGATAATCTTGATCATAAACCCACAATTCATCGGATCTTGACAAACACACCGCAAAAAGAATTACATCGAATAGATCTCCAAGAGAATCGAGGAGAACTTTGTATTGAGATCCAAAGAGAGAGAAGAAGCCATCTAGCTAATAACTATGGACCCAAAGGTCTATGGTAAACTACTCACACATCGCCGGAGAGGCTATGGTGTTGATGTAGAAGCCATCCGTGATTGATTCCCCCTCCGGCGGAGCGCCGTGAAAGGCCCCAAGATGGGATCTCACGGGTACAGAAGGTTGCGGTGGTGGAAATAGGGTTTCGTGGGGCTCCTGGATGTTTTGAGGGTATATGGGTATATATAGGAGGAAGAAGTACATCGGTGGAGCTGCAGGGGCCCACGAGAGTGGGGGGCGCGCCTACCCCTCCTGGGCGCACCCTCCTGCCTCGTGGCCTCCTCGCTTCTTTCTTGACATCCACTGCAAGTCTCGTGGATCATGTTTTTTCCAAAAATAACTCTCCCAAAGGTTTCATTCCGTTTGGATTCCGTTTGATATTACTTTTCTGCGAAACACTGAAATAGGCAAAAAACAGCAATTTGCACTAGGCCTTTGGTTAGTAGGTTAGTCGCAGAAATAATATAAAAAGGTAAATTAAAGCCCATTAAACATCCAAAATAGATAATACAATAGCATGGAACAATAAAAAATTATAGATAAGTTGGAGACATATCAGGCGTGCTGCAGCCAAAGCTCAAGCGGGCCCCTCGGCGGCATCTCGGCGGAGAATGAACTGCGAGAAGCGAATCCAAGTGCGTGGAGGTATCGCCGCCCACATCACGAGTTCGTGCAAGGAGTCTGCGGCGTGGGCTCCTGGGGCGACGGCGTGCGTATCCATGGTGCGGAAACCACGACCACTTGCACCAAGGCCTCGACACCTCCGGCATCACGACTATGTTGCGATGGTGGGCCAGCCTCTTCTTTGGCGGAAGTGGCCCGGGCTCGTCGAGGGAGTTTTTCCCTTCTCTGCGGCTGAGAACCTCCGTATCAGCGCCATGAGTGTCGCTTCTAGCAATGAAGCAAGGAAGAAGAAGAAGAAGCAGGAGGAGCGAAGGAAGAGATGGGTGATGGGGGCTTCGCTCCCCCCCTTCCCATTTATAGGCAAGAGGAGGCCAACCGCCGGCCTCCACGATCTAAAGTAATAATGACCTTTTTTGTGCATGCAACAAGGACTCGTCAAGTTGGGCAGTTGCCGAGGAGGCATGGGGAAGCGGAGACGCCCACGTCCCATCAATCGCCACGCATTAGCCGAGGCCGTAGGCTGTTGGGGCCCGGGGCGCTCCGCACTTGCGCCAAGTCCGAGCGTGCCTTGGGCCCGGGGGCTACTGTCGGCGTCCTGGGAACGGGGGTCTCCAGACTTGCCTGTCTGCGGCCCACGGCATGGCTCCGTCAGCGGCCCCGTACGGCCCATCTTCACCAGCAAACACTCAAGACCCTCACGAGGGGCCGAGCCTCGCGAGGCGGATGACGCAAGACCTCCTTGGGGGCGGCCTCACCAGGCTGGCTCGCGAGGGGCGGAGAGATTAAGGCGAGGGACACCTCGTGAAGTTCCTGTGGCGCAAGCCATGAGGACCAAGGCCAGGCGGGCACCAGGCGGGCGCCAGCGCGCAGTGTCCTCGTTTCCTCTTTGGTGCTAAAGAGGCAAGCGCAAGCGAGGAGTACCAAGGCAGCAGGCAAAGGTTTCCATATCGGTGCAACGAGACCAAGACCAGCAGGACGACAGGACGGAGGTCACCATGGAGCCTAGGACGGCGTCACCACCAGAGCCTTTGGCAGGCGAAGACCATCTTTTGTCAGGATAGCTTGTACTAGTTGTCCCCCTTCAAATTGTCCGTTGTGGGATCCCTTCCCGCCTAATATTTGGGAAGAGGACCCGGGCCTCTATTTATAGGACTAGCCACCACCGTAGGGAGATATATCATCTTGGACCGGATCCATTCCACCAAGTCCACCACACTCACCACGCACAAGAGCACCTCTCCTCAGGAGGCTGTTCTTCCCTTGTAACTGTTCATCCTCAGCCCAATAGGCAATCCACCACACCACATTGGAGTAGGGTATTACACCACATCGGTGGCCCGAACCAGTATAAATCTTGTGTCCCTTTGTTCTGCGGGTTCGACGCGCTAAGCCTTGAGATCGCGGTGAGGGCGTGAAGCTAGAGGGAGGAGAAATCTTCGTGGGCACCCCAGTGTTCGAACCTCAAGGGTTTTGCCAGAACCCGAAATCCGACATTATTGAACTCTCATGCTTCACTTATATTATTTTGAGAGTCTCTCTAAACAGCATGGTAATTTGCTTTGGTTATGAATTTAGTCCTAATATAATAGACATCCAAGAGGGGTATAATTTGGGGTACAATAAAAACTTCCATATAAAGTGCATCGAATACTATGTGAAGTTTGATTCCTTATGATTGTTTTGAGATATAAATATGGTGATATTAGAGTCATGCTAGTGAGTAATTGTTGATTGGTAGAAATACTTGTGCTAAAGTTTGTTATTCCCGTAGCATGCACGTATAGTGAACCGTTATGTCATGAAGTCGAAGCATGATTTATTTATTGATTGTCTTCCTTATGAGTGGCGGTCGGGGACGAGCGATGGTCTTTTCATACCAATCTACCCCCCTAGGAGAATGCGTGTAGTACTTCGTTTCGATAACTAATAGATTTTTACAATAAGTATGTGAGTTATTTATGACTACTGTTGAGGGATTATATGCGCTCCCACCCTTCCACCATTGCTAGCCTCTTTAGTGTCGCGCAACTTTCGCCGGTGCGTCAAACCCACCATAGACCTTCCTCAAAACAGCCACCATACCTACCTATTATGGCATTTCCATAGCCATTAAGAGATATATTGCCATGCAACTTTTCACCTTTCTGTTTATTATGACATGCTTCATCATTATCATATTGCTTTGCATGATCATGTAGTTGACATCGTATTTCTGGCAAAGCCACCGTTCATAATTCTTTCATACATGTCACTCTTGATTCATTGCACATCCCGGTACCCCGCCGGCGGCATTCATATAGAGTCATATATTTGTTCTAGTATCAAGTTGTAATTCTTGAGTTGTAAAGTAAATAAAAGTGTGATGATCATCATTATTAGAGCATTGTCCCGTGTGAGGAAAGGATGATAGAAACTATGATCCCCCCACAAGTCGGGATGAGACTCCGGACGAAAAAATAAAAATAAAAAGAGGCCAAAAAAAAAAGAGAGCCCAAAAAATAAAACAAAAACAAAAAAATGAGAGAAAAAGAGAGAAGGGGAAATGCTACTATACTTTTACCACACTTGTGCTTCAAAGTAGCACAATGATCTTCATGATAGAGAGTCTCATATGTTGTCACTTTCATATACTAGTGGGAATTTTCATTATAGAACTTGTCTTGTATATTCCAGTGGTGGGCTTCCTCAAATTGCCCTAGGTCTTCATGAGCAAGCGAGTTGGATGCACACCCACTTAGTTTCTTTTGAGCTTTCATACACTTATACTACTGCATCCATTGCATGACAATCCCTACTCACTCACATTGATATCTATTGATGGGCATCTCCATAGCCCGTTGATATGTCTAGTTGATGTGAGACTATCTCCTTCTTTTTTTCTTCTCCATAAACACCATATTTTATTCCACCTATAGAGCTATATCCATGGCTCACACTCATGTATTGCGTGGAAGTTGAAAAAGTTTGAGATGAAAAAATTGCTTGGCTTTTCATTGGGGATGTGCATGATTTAATATTTTGCATGATGAAGATGGAGCATAGCCAGACTATATGATTTTGTAGGGACAAGCTTTCTTTGGCCATGTTATTTTGAGAAGACATAATTTCCTTGTTAGTATGCTTGAATTATTATTGTTTTCATCTTAATATTAAACTTTTCTTTTGAATCTTATGGATCTGAATATTCTTGCCACGATAGAGAAGATTACATGGATAAATATGTTAGGTAGCATTTCACATCAAAAAAATCTGTTTTTATCATTTACCTACTCGAGGACGAACCTGAATTAAGCTTGGGGATGCTTGATACGTCTCCAATGTATCTATAATTTTTGATTGTTCCATGCTATTATATTATCCATCTTGGACGTTATATATATATACATGCTATTTTATATCATTTTTTGGACTAACCTATTAACCTAGAATCTGATGCCACTTTCTGTTTTTCCTTTTTTTCGAGTTTCGCAGAAAAGGAATATCAAACGGAGTCCAAATTAGCTAAAAGTTTACGGTGATTTTTATGGACCATAAGAAGCCCCTGAAGCAAAAGAGTTGGGCCATAAGAGCCACGAGGCCTCCACAAGGGTGGAGGGCGCCCCCTATGGCGCGCCCCCTGTCTTGTCGCCTCGTGGACCCCCCTGACTTGTTTCCAAAGCCAAAAATTCCTATAATTATAGAAACCCCTAGAAATAAACCTAGATTGGGAGTTCCACCGCCGCAAGCCTCTGTAGGCACGACAAACCAATCGGGAGCCCGTTTCGGCAACCTGCCGGAGGGGGAAACCATCACCGGTGGCCATCTTCATCATCCCGGCGCTCTCCATGACAAGGAGGGAGTAGTTCTCCCTCGGGGCTGAGGGTATGTACCAGTAGCTATGTGTTTGATCTCTCTCTCTCTCTCTTGTGTTCTTGATATGGCACTATCTTGATATACAATGAGCTTTGTTATTATAGTTGGATCAGATGGTGTTTCTCCCCCTCTATCTTATTGTCATGAATTGAGTCTTGCTCTTTGAGGTTCCACTATGTTGGATTGAGTATTGGATTTGAGAACACTTGATGTATGTCTTGCGATGGAATATCTATGGTGACAATGGGATGTTCTATTGATTCACTTGATGTATGTTTTGGCACTCAACTTGCGGATTCCCGTGGTGACATTGGGGTAATCTATGCATAGGGGTTGATGCATGTTTTCGTCCTACTTTCTCCCATAGAAACTTTGGAGTGATTCTTTGTTGCATGTTAAGGGATTGTTATATGATCCAATTATGTTATCATTGTTGAGAGAACTTGCACTAGTGAAAGTATGAACCCTAGGCCTTCTTTTCAAGCATTGCAATACCGTTTTCGCTCACTTTTGTTACTTGCTACCTTGCTGTTTTTATATTTTTGAGAATAAAATTGCTACTATAGAGTTGATTGATAATTT
The DNA here is from genome assembly GCF_002162155.2 of Triticum dicoccoides. Classification (NCBI taxonomy): domain Eukaryota; kingdom Viridiplantae; phylum Streptophyta; class Magnoliopsida; order Poales; family Poaceae; genus Triticum; species Triticum dicoccoides. The sequence goes on along the minus strand of NC_041390.1, from coordinate 224,171,214 downwards.
GGATAAAAAGATTCATAATCAGATTACTCAATAAGGATCTAAATTAGGAGTTACTTTAAAGAATCTTAGGGAAAAGGAACCCATAGTTAATAAAAAGATAGATCAAGATTCTACTAGAATTGGCAAACTAGAAGATATTATTACCAACTTGGGTTCCACTTTTTCCTCCGTTAAAACTACTCCAAATCTTCCTCCTACTAATATTGCCAAGTTTACTTACGTTCCAAAGAATAAGGGTGAATCTTCTAGCAAAGAAAATGAAGATCTCAAATCAATAAGTGTTCACCCCAGTCTTCTCAACATTATTAAAGAACCAATTGTTACATGTGAATTTCTTGATTTCTTGCCTAGGAGTTTGATCATTAACAAAATTAAAGAACCTCCTAAGGGTTATAGGTGTGAGATTGAAGAATTGCATGCCAAAGATGATAATACTTAGATATATTCGTGTTTTTTGCCTAGCTAAGGGCGTTAAACAATAGCGCTTGTTCAGAGGCAACCCAATTTTATTGTTGTTCTTGTTTTTAGGTACTGTTTTGCATTAAATAATTCATCTAGCCTCTGGATAGATGTGGTTTTTATGTTGTAATTAGTGTTTGTGCCAAGTAATACCTTTGGGATAGCTTATAGTGATCGTTGATTTGATCTTGCTGAAAAATAGAAACTTTTGTGCCCAGGAGATTAGTTTCATTTTTAGCAAAAGCGCGATAAAATACTGATTCTTTTTTCAGAGGATTTATAAACAAATTCCTTAGTTCTTCCTATTTTTTTTATGATTTTTGAAGTTATATAAGTATAGGAAATATCGATATTGCTACAGATTGTTCTGTTTTTAACAGATTCTGTTTTTCGCGTGTTCTTTGCTTATTTTGATGCATCTATTGCTAGTATCGGGGGGTATGAACCATAGAAAAGTTGGAGTATAGTAGATATTACACCAATATAAATAAATAATGAGTTCACAACCATACCAAAATTGGTGATTTATTTTCTTATACTAACGGAGCTTATGAGATTTTCTGTTGAGTTTTGTGTTGTGAAGTTTTCAAGTTTTGGGTAAGGATTCGATGGACTATGGAATAAGGAGTGGAAAGAGCCCAAGCTTGGGGATGCCCAAGGCACCCCAAGGTAATATTGAAGTACAACCAAGAGCCCAAGCTTGGGGATGCCCCAGAAGGCATCCCCTCTTTCGTCTTCGTCTATCGGTAACTTTACTTGAGGCTATATTTTTATTCACCACATATGTGTTTTTCTTGGAGCGTCTTGTATGATTTGAGTCTTTTCTTTTTAATTTTGCGACAATCATCCTTGTTGTACACACCTTTTTAGAGAGACACGCATGAATCGTGATTTATTAGAATACTCTATGTGCTTCACTTATATCTTTTGAGCTAGGCAAATTTGCTCTAGTGCTTCAGTTATATCTCTTTAGAGCACGGCGGTGGTTTTATTTTATAGAAATTGATGAACTCCCATGCTTCACTTATATCATTTTGAGAGTCTTTAAAACATCACGGTAATTTTCTTTGGTTATAAATTTGGTCCTAATATGATAGGCATCCAAGAGGGATATAATAAAAACTTTCATATAAAGTGCATTAAATACTATGAGAAGTTTGATTCCTTATGATTGTTTTGAGATATGAAGATGGTGATATTAGAGTCATGCTAGTGAGTAGTTGTGAATTTTAGAAATACTTGTGTTAAGGTTTGTAAGTCCCGTAGCATGCACGTATGGTGAACCATTATGTAACAAAGTTGGAGCATGGGATATTTTTTGATTGTCTTCCTTATGAGTGGCGGTCGAGGACGAGCGATGGTCTTTTCCTACCAATCTATCCCCATAGGAGCATGCGCGTAGTAATTTGTTTCAATGACTAGTAGATTTTTGCAATAAGTATGTGATTTCTTTATGACTAATGTTGAGTCCATGGATTATACGCACTCTCACCTTTTCCGCCATTGCTAGCCTCTCTAGTACAGCGCAACTTTCGCCGGTACCATAAACCCACCATATACCTTCCTCAAAACAGCCACCATACCTACCTATTATGGTATTTCCATAGCCATTCTAAGATATATTGCCATGCAACTTTCCATAGTTCCGTTTATTATGACACATTCCATCATTGTCATATTGCTTTGCATGATCATGTAGTTGACATCTTATTTGTGGCAAAGCCACCGTTCATCACTTTTTATACATGTCACTCTTGATTCATTGCACATCCCCGTACACCGCCGGAGGCATTCATATAGAGTCATATTTTGTTCTAAGTATCGAGTTGTAATTTTTGAGTTGTAAGTAAATAAAAGTGTGATGACCTTCATTATTAGAGAATTGTCCCATGTGAGGAAATAAAAAAAAGAAAAGGCCAAATAAAAAAAGATGGCCCAAAAAAATGAGAGAAAAAGATAGAAGGGACAATGTTACTATCCTTTTGCCACACTTGTGCTTCAAAGTAGCACCATGATCTTCATGATAGAGAGTCTCATATATTGTCACTTTCATATACTAGTGGGAAATTTTCATTATAGAACTTGGCTTGTATATTCCAATGATGGGCTCCCTCAAATTACCCTAGGTCTTCATGAGCAAGCAAGTTGGATGCACACCCACTTAGTTTTTGTTTTGTGCTTTCATAAACTTATAGCTCTGGTGTATCCATTGCATGTCAATCCCTACTCACTCACATTGATATCTATTGATGGGCATCTCCATAGCCCGTTGATACGCCTAGTTGATGTGCGACTATCTCCTTATTTATGTCTTCTCCACAACCACCTTCTATTCCACCTATAGTGCTATATCCATGGCTCACGCTCATGTATTGCGTGAAAGTTGAAAAGGTTTGAGAACATCAAAAGTATGAAACAATTGCTTGGCTTGTCATCGGGGTTGTGCATGATTTAAATATTTTGTGTGATGAAGATGGAGCATAGCCAGACTATATGATTGTGTAGGGATAAGGTTTCTTTGGGCATGTTATTTTGAGAAGACATAATTACTTTGTTAGTAGTATTATTGTTTTTATGTCAATATTAAACTTTTGTTTTGAATCATACGTATCTAAACATTCATGCCACAATAAAGAGAAATTACATGGATAAATATGTTAGGTAGCATTCCACATCAAAAATTTTGTTTTTATTATTTACCTACTCAAGGACGAGCAGGAATTAAGATTGGGGATGCCTGATACATCTCCAACGTATCTATAATTTTTGATTGTTCCATGCTATTATATTATCTGTTTTGGATGTTTTATATGCATTAATATGCTATTTTATATTATTTGTGGGACTGACCTATTAACCTAGAGCCAAGTGCCAGTTCCTGTTTTTTTCCTTGTTTTAGAGTTTCGCAGAAAAGGAATACCAAACAGAGTCCAAAAGGAATGAAACTTTCGCAATGATTTTTCTTGGACGAGAAGATATCCAGAGGTCTTGGAGTGCACGTCAGGAAAGCCACAAGGCGGCCACACGGTTGGGACGCGCGCCCGGGGGTAGGGCGCGCCCCAACCCTTGTGGGCCTCTCATGACTCCACCGACCTAGTTCTTCCGGCTATATATTCTCAAATATCCCAAAAACTTCCAGGGGAGCCACGAAACCACTTTTCCACCGCCGCAACCTTCTCTACCCATGAGATCCCATCTAGGGGCCTTTTCCGGCGTCCTGCCGGAGGGGGATTCGATCATGGAGGGATTCTACATCAACACCATTGCCTCTCTGATGAAGCGTGAGTAGCTTACCACAGACCTACGGGTCCACAGCTAGTAGCTAGATGGCTTCTTCTCTCTCTTTGATTCTTAATAACATGTTCTCCTCGATGTTCTTGGAGATCTATTCGATGTAATACTTTTGCGGTGTTTTGCCGAGATGTGATGAATTGTGGATTTATGATCAGCTTATCTATGAATATTATTTGAATCTCCTCTGAATTCTTTTATGCATGATTTGATATCTTTGCAAGTCTCTTAGAACTATCGATTTGGTTTGGCCAACTAGATTGGTTTTTCTTGCAATGGGATAAGTGCTTAGCTTTGGATTCAATCTTGCAGTGCTCGATCCTAGTGACAGAAGGGGAACTGACACGCACTCTATTGTTGCCATCGAGGATAACAAGATGGGGTTTTGTAGCGACCAGACCTCAAACAGTCTGATCTCTGTGCTCCGGTGTCATCCCTAGATCAGTAATGCTGACACCACACAGTACTCGGAGGATTTATAGCAGAGTAGCAATCACACACTTATTACATCGAGTGTCTCAAAAGAGAACTTATTACAATAAATATGGCTTAAGGCCATCTAATAATAATAACAGCGGAAGGCTTGGAAGATAAGTGAGTCCATCAACTCCAACGGCATCACTGAGTATAGAACCACGACCTAAAACTCCTTAATCTTCGTCTGAAAAGTCTGCAACATTAACGTTGCAGCCCGAAAACGGGTCAGCACATGGAATATGCTGGCAAGGTAAGACATAGAGAGTAATGGAATGCAACAGCTATACTATATGCATATTTGGCTGGTGGAAAGCTCTATGGTTACAGTTTTGCATAAAGCCAATTTTTCCCTACTTCAAAAGGAATAAATTTAATTACTATCATGGTGGTTGTTAAACATTGAGAATGGTTGACAGCATTCTCAATCCCAATTAAGCATCATCATTAACCCAACAACATTAAATTTAGAGTAACATGTTGAGATTCACATGATAATCCAGATACTAGATACTCAAGATGTCCATAACCGGGGACACGGCTAATCATGATTAGTTTGTTACACTCTGCAGAGGTTTGCGCACTTTTCCCCACAAGACTCGATCGCCTCTGTTGGATTTCTCGCACTACATGGTGTTCGAGAAACGGATGACCAAGACACAGCCTTTCAGAAGCGCTAGCACCTTACGATGGATAGACCAGTACACCTACTTTCCCCTACATCTGCTAGTCTACCCTGTAAGAGTTCGCACAACTTAATCAACTATGCCAGAGCCCATAATGGCTTGTGGTTGCACACGGAAGTTTCTAGTTTGAAAAATCTCATGATCCCTTTGAGTCTGGGTGGCGGTCCAAAAGAAAACAGGCATGTCCTAGAATACCCAAGTTCCTCAATCCACCCAGATGTGTATTTAAGTTGCCACCTTAGATAAACCATTAATTATCAATCTCACGTATGTCATGGATTTCACTCACCCAATCCACGTCTACTAGCATAGCATGGCATAATAAGCAAACGTAGAAGTAACTCCCAAAGGTTTGATACTAAACAGGTAATAGGTAGTACCTCATCTACTTCCCATCCCACAATTTAATTAGATCCTAATCATGCAATGTGCGAAGATTGATCTAATGCAAAAAAACTGGGTTGTAGAAAAGGTATGATCAATGTGTTACTTGCCTTGCTGATGATCCGTGAAACCTAACGATTCGAAGTAACAGGCTGCGCACTCCGGGTACTCTATCGCAGGCAAACAAACAAGCATACAATAAGTACTCATATAATGCACAGGTAAAACTCAAATAAGAGATCTAACCAGAAGGTTCAACTTAAGAACTTCGGTTGGCAAAAGCAATCAAATCGAACGAAGCAAAGAAAGTCAAACGGCGAAAGAAAACAACTTCATTCTAGTAATCTGAACCTAAGTCAAATTTTACAGTAGCAAAAACTTGTTTAAGTTGATTATTCGGATAGAGGGTTTCGAGACAAAACTCCAGGCGCTTGAATCGCCTGATTCCGATAAACGAGCGAAAAGAAAAACTAAAACGAAAATCGGATTAGAAATCACGATCAGAAATAACCACGGAAAAATCTGACGAAAAAGAAAAATGACGAACGGATTTTTTTAAAAAAACGGCACGGATTTTGAGGTGCGGCGAACCTCGGGCGACGCGCGGCTCCGGTGGATCGGCGGCGGGGCGGCGGCGGCGGCGGCTGGCGGCGGCGGGGCGGCGGCGGCGGCGGCTGGCGGCGGCGGCGGCTGGCGGCTAGGGCGCGACTAGGGTTTCGAGGCGGCTGGGCCTTCGGGCTGGCTTGCCCCGGCTTATAAAGGCCCCGGCCAGGCGGAGTCCTGGCCGAGTACGGCCCATAGTCGGTTCCGTTTTTTTTGCTTGGAAGAAAAATAAAAAGAAATACTAAACGGACTCCAAAAATCCCGAAATAAATTTTCCCGGGCTTCTAAAATCAAGCCGACAAAGTGAACATTTATTTGGGCCCTAAATGCCATTTTGAAAAACATGCATTTTTCCTAATTCAAATAAAAACAAAAAAAAACTCCGAAATAAAACTATTTGATTTTTTATTAAATCCTCAATATTTCTATATTTTGGGAAAGTCATTTTATTCCCTCTCTCATATTTTTGTAATAGAAATAACTGATGATAAAATAAATAAAATCAAATGATCCTATTCTCAAAATTTGAGAAAAACTCAAATATGAAAATAACGAAATCCCCAACTCTCTCCGTGGGTCCTTGAGTTGCTTAGAATTTTCTAGGATCAAAACCCAAAAGCAAATAAAATATGATATGCATGATGATCTAATGTATAACATTCCAAATTGAAAATTTGGGATGTTACAAACCTACCCCCCTTAAGATGAATCTCTCCCTCGAGATTCGGGTTGGCTAGAAAATAGGTGAGGGTGGTCTTTGAGCAAATCTTCCTCTCGTTCCCAGGTGGCTTCATCCTCCGTGTGGTGGCTCCACTGAACCTTGCAAAACTTGATAACTTTGCTGCGAGTAACTCGGCTGGCAAACTCGAGGATCTTAACTGGTTTCTCCTCATAGGTCAAATCGTTATCCAACTGAATAGTTTCCAAAGGCACTATGTCTCTCAATGGTATGTCAGCCATCTCCGCGTGACACTTCTTTAACTGAGAAACGTGGAACACATCATGAATTCCTGACAATCCTTCGGGCAATTTCAACTTGTAGGCCACTTCTCCCATACGCTCCAAAATTCGATATGGTCCTACAAATCGTGGCGCTAACTTCCCTTTAACTCCAAAACGCTTTGTTCCCCGAAGTGGAGATACTCGAAGATAAGCTATGTCTCCAACTTCGTAAACTGTCTCCTTGAGTTTAGAATCTGCATAACTCTTCTATCTGGACTGGGCTACCTTGAGACTATCGCGAATGAACTTCACTTTCTGTTCAGACTCCTTAATCAAGTCAGGTCCAAACAACTGGCGGTCTCCGACTTCGTCCCATGACAGCGGTGTCCTGCACCTTCTTCCGTACAAAGCTTCGAAAGGGGCCATCTTCAAACTGGTTTGGTAACTGTTATTGTAAGAGAACTCTGCATATGGCAAATTATCGTCCCAACTAGGTCCATAATCTAGCGCACAAGCTCTCAGCATATCCTCCAAAATCTGATTGACTCTCTCGGTCTGTCCATCTGTCTGCGGATGAAAAGCTGTACTGAATTCTAGCCTGGTTCCCAAAGTTTCGTGCAACTGCTTCCAGAACTTTGAGGTAAACTAGGTTCCTCTATCTGATACGATACTCCTCGGAACTCCATGCAGACATACTATTCTGGTCATGTATATTTTAGCCAATTTAGCACTGGTATAAGTGGTCTTTACTGGGATGAAATGAGCTACTTTCGTCAATCGATCGACTACCACCCAAATCGAGTCATAGCTTGAACGAGTCCTGGGCAATCCCGTGATAAAATCCATGCCTAACTTATCCCACTTCCATTCAGGTATCGGCAATGGTTGTAACAATCCTGCTGGCTTCTGATGCTCTGCCTTTACTCTCTGGCATACATCACAAACTGCTACATACTCTGCTATTTCTTTCTTCATTCCGGTCCACCAGAAAATATCCTTCAATCCAGATACATCTTGGTATTCCCTGGATGAATTGAATAGGGTGAATCATGGGCCTCTTGCAGAATTAATTTCCTGATCTCCGGGTCATTGGACACATAGACATGGTCTTCAAACCATAGGGTATCGTGCTCATCCTCACGAAATCCTTTAGCTTTTCCTTCTTTCATTTTCTCCTTTATGGAAGCAATCTCCTTGTCAGTCTTCTGAGCTTCCCTGATTCTGTCCGTCAAAGTTGACTGAATTTCCAACGTTGCTACATAGCCTCTTGGAACTATTTCCAAACATAGTTCACGAAGATTTTCTGCTAACTCCTTGGGTATTTCTCCCGTCATTAACGTATTGACATGGCTCTTGCGGCTTAATGCATCAGCTACTACATTAGCCTTCCCGGGATGATAATGCAATTTCATATCATAATGCTTGATGAGCTCCAACCATCTCCTTTGTCTGAGGTTCAACTCCTTCTGTGTGAAAATGTACTTCAAACTCTTATGATCCGTGTACACCTCACAATGATTTCCGATGAGGAAATGTCTCCATGTCTTCAAGGCACGCACTACGGCTGCTAACTCCAAATCATGCGTAGCGTAATTCAACTCATGGGGCTTCAGTTGTCTTGAGGCATATGAAACAACTCTCCCTTCCTGCATAAGCACTGCTCCAAGTCCTCGACGTGAAGCGTCGCAATACACCTCATAATCCTTGGTCTGATCTGGCAAAATCAACACTGGTGAGGTAACCAAGCGTTTCTTCAACTCCTGGAAACTAGCCTCACACTACTCAGTCCATTTGAACTTGGTATCTTTCTTCAACAACTCCGTCATAGGCTTCGCAATCTTTGAAAAAATTTCAATAAACCTCCGGTAATATCCTGCGAGTCCAAGAAAACTTCGGATCTCTCGAACGGTAGTTGGGGCTTCCCACTTGGTCACGGTTTCAACCTTAGCGGGATCTACTGCTATACCTTCTCCTGATATTACGTGTCCGAGGAATCCTACTTCCTTCAACCAAAACTCACATTTGCTGAACTTGGCATATAATTGATGTTCTCTGAGCTTTCCAAGTACCAAACGCAAATGCTCCTTATGTTCCTCTTCATTCTTTGAATAAACTAGGATATCATCAATGAACACTACGACGAACTTATCCAAAAACTCCATAAACACTTTGTTCATCATGTTCATAAAATATGCAGGCGCGTTAGTCAGACCAAATGACATAATGGTATACTCATACAGCCCATACCTGGTGGTAAAAGCTGTCTTCGGAATATCCTATTCTCGAATCTTCAACTGGTGGTACCCTGATCACAAATCGATCTTAGCAAACACTTTAGCTCCTTGCAATCGATCAAACAGATCATTGATCATTGGTAGCGGGTACTTGTTCTTGATTGTTACTTCATTCAATCCTCGATAATCAACAACCATCCTTAACGATCCATCCTTCTTCTCTACTAATAGTACTGGTGATCCCCAAGGTGAAGAACTTGGGCAAATGAAACCTTTATCCAGTAATTCCTTAATCTGTTTCTTAATTTCCACCAAATCCTTTGCTGGCATCCTATATGGTCTCTTTGATATTGGCCATGTGCCTGGCAATAGCTCAATTAAGAACTCAATATCTCTATCCGGTGGCATGCCTGGAAACTCCTCTGGAAATACATCAGGGAATTCCCTTACCACTGGTACTTCCTCCTGCACAATTCCTGTTAATGAATTTACTTGTGTCTTGTTTGGCGCATGCCGAGATACATACTTGGTCCTTCTCCCTTCTGGGGTGGTAAGCAAAATTGACTTACTAGCACAATCGATGTTTCCTCCATACATCGACAGCCAATCCATACCAAGAATCACATCCAGACCTTGGGATTCCAGAATAATTAAATCTGTTGGGAAAACATGGCGTCCTATACTTAATGGCACTTGAAAGCATCCTTGACTGGCCATGTACTCTGCTCCTGATGAGCTTACTAGCATAGGTGTTTTGAGAACCCTAGTGGGTAGGCTATACTTCTCCACAAATCCCCTTGATATGTATGAATGCGATGCACCAGTATCGAAAAGAACGAGTGCAGTAAATGACTTAACCAAAAACTTACCTATTACTGCATCGGGTTGAGCTTCAACCTCCTCCACATTAACGTGGTTCACCTGTCCCCTGTTGAAAGGCTTCTTTCCAGAGCTTCCATTGACATTCATTGGCATAATGTCCGGTCTTGGAACACTTGAAATAGGTGACTTGACTCAGATCTCTCTTGGCTGGGGTTGATGGGGTGCTGCGGTTCTGGCCATTGCTTCCTCCATTCCCATTACCATTCTTGGTGCCATTGTGATTGTGCGAGCTACCTACTCCATGGGTATGCTGAAAATGTCCTCCCGGTCTAGGGGTAAAACATGGCTTCTGCTGAGCTCCTGAATTATACTTTCCTTGTCCATACTTCCTCTTGCGGTTCTCAATTTGCTGCTGCTTCCCTTCAATCATAAGAGCACGGTCTACCAACTCCTGGTAGTTGTTGAAGGTGGCTACCATCAACTGCATACTCAACTCATCATTCAGTCCTTCCAGGAACTTCTCCTGTTTAGTTGCATCCGTAGCAACGTCATCTGGGGCATAACGTGCTAGCTTACTAAACTCCTCCACATACTGGCCAACTGTCCGTCCTCCTTGGCGCAAGTTACGAAACTCACGCTTCTTCATGGCCATTGCTCCTGCTGAAACATGGGCAGTACGGAAAGCCTGCTGAAATTGATCCCATGTGACAGTGTCGACTGGAAAGGTGGTTGTGAAATTCTCCCACCATGATGCTGCGGATCCTTCTAACTGATGTGCGACAAACTTAACCTTCTCCGCATCTGTGCATCCTGCTGTGGTTAACTCCCTAGCTGTCTTGCGGAGCCAGTCATTTGCTACAATCGGCTCGGTGCTACTGGAAAACACCGGCGGATTCAGCCTAAGAAAAACGGGCTAAGTGGTCAACAGGTGGTGGTGGTGGTGGGTTGTTGTTGTTGTTCCCCTGATTCTGATTCTGATTCTGGACTAGCAACTGCATCAAGGTGTTCTGCTGCTGGATCAACTGGGTGAGCTCCGACGGAAAGGCAAATCCGGGGTCACGTCTCGGAGGCATCTGAGGGTTTAGAAAAGATGAGATATAAGAATAGAGGGGGTCTAAAGAGAAAACACTACCCATATGCACATGAGGCAAAAGCAAACAATTCACTTCATTCAAACAAACAAAGGCATACAATCGATCCAACTATCGCAAAGTGCTCGGACTTATATATTTACATGGTGGACTACTACTACTGATGAGGTGGTCTACTAGAAATATTCTACGGTTGTAGACTCCATGATATCTGCTCCTACTTCATCAACATAGTCATCATCGCTACTATCTGCTTCCGAGTCGGTGCCGTCGATGATGATGTCGTCTTCCAGGCTAATCTCCTTGGGTTCTTCGTCTCCATCTACTGGTGTCGGGCCTCCCATAAATACTGCTAGCTTCATAGTTAGGTCGGCATTCTTATCCACCAATACTTCAATTTCTTCTTCATAATCTTCACATGTAGCCTTGAGTTCTTCCTCCAGTTCCTTGATTCTAGTCTTAGCCTTCTTCAGATCTATCATGTCGGCGCACATCTGATTCTCCTGTCGTCGAATGTGCTGGTTTAACTCCTGGATAAAAGCTGCAATTGATCTATCTTTCCTGGTGTTAATCATCTCCCAGTGTTCATCTTGGCGCTCGCAAATCTGGTAGATAGTATCCTTGAGATCCTTGTGGTAGACTTCTCCAATGCGTCCCATGGCGATGTGAGCTGCCATACTCTTTCCTAGACTCCAAGTTGGTGCATCAAAAGAAAACTCTATGGGCTCAGTGAATGGCATGAACGTCCTTCCTGGGATTTGAACTTAAATCATCCAACACTCTTCTTCAGGTAAAGTGGCGTTGTAGGTTCCTGTGAAGCTTGGTACTCCTATGTTCAGGTATCTAGTGACTTCCTTCAAGTGGCGTCCAAAGGGTGTATATTCATCTGGTTGGGTGAACTTGTTCCTTGCATCCGCCATCCTAAAGAGTAGAAAAGATGAGAGGTCAGAAGAGAAGAGAGTAAGTAGTGATCTAGGTCTTTAGCTTAGTGGTCGTGTCCTACAGTCAGCGTGTGCTCTAATACCATCTCTGTAGCGACCAGACCTCAAACAGTCTGATCTCTGTGCTCCGGTGTCATCCCTAGATCAGTAATGCTGACACCACACAGTACTCGGAGGATTTATAGCAGAGTAGCAATCACACACTTATTACATCGAGTGTCTCAAAAGAGAACTTATTACAATAAATATGGCTTAAGGCCATCTAATAATAATAACAGCGGAAGGCTTGGAAGATAAGTGAGTCCATCAACTCCAACGGCATCACTGAGTATAGAACCATGACCTAAAACTCCTTAATCGTCGTCTGAAAAGTCTGCAACATTAACGTTGCAGCCCAAAAACGGGTCAGCACATGGAATATGCTGGCAAGGTAAGACATAGAGAGTAATGGAATGCAACAGCTATACTATATGCATATTTGGCTGGTGGAAAGCTCTATGGTTACAGTTTTGCATAAAGCCAATTTTTCCCTACTTCAAAAGGAACAAATTTAATTACTATCATGGTGGTTGTTAAACATTGAGAATGGTTGACAGCATTCTCAATCCCAATTAAGCATCATCATTAACCCAACAACATTAATTTTAGAGTAACATGTTGAGATTCACATGATAATCCAGATACTAGATACTCAAGATGTCCATAACCGGGGACACGGCTAATCATGATTAGTTTGTTACACTCTGCAGAGGTTTGCGCACTTTTCCCCACAAGACTCGATCGCCTCCGTTGGATTTCTCGCACTACATGGTGTTTGAGAAACGGATGACCGAGACACAGTCTTTCAGAAGCGCTAGCACCTTACGATGGATAGACCGGTACACCTACTTTCCCCTACATCTGCTAGTCTACCCTGTAAGAGTTCGCACGACTTAATCAACTATGCCAGAGCCCATAATGGCTTGTGGTTGCACATGGAAGTTTCTAGTTTGAAAAATCTCATGATCCCTTTGAGTCTGGGTGGCGGTCCAAAAGAAAACAGGCATGTCCTGGAATACCCAGGTGCCTCAATCCACCCAGATATGTATTTAAGTTGCCACCTTAGATAAACCATTAATTATCAATCTCACATATGTCATGGATTTCACTCACCCAATCCACGTCTACTAGCATAGCATGGCATAATAAGCAAACGTAGAAGTAACTCCCAAAGGTTTGAAAATAAACAGGTAATAGGTACTACCTCATCTACTTCCCATCCCATAGTTTAATTTGATCCTAATCATGCAATGTGTGTAGATTGATCTAATGCAAAAAAACTGGGTTGTAGAAAAGGTATGATCAAAGTGTTACTTGCCTTGCTGATGATCCGTGAAACCTAACGATTCGAAGTAAGAGGCGGCGCACTCCGGGTACTCTATCGCAGGCAAACAAACAAGCATACAATAAGTACTCATCTAATGCACAGGTAAAACTCAAATAAGAGATCTAACCAGAAGGTTCAACTTAAGAACTCCGGTTGGCAAAAGGAATCAAATCGAACGAAGCAAAGAAAGTCAAACGGTGAAAGAAAACAACTTCGTTCTAGTAATCTGAACCTAAGTCAAATTTTACAGTAGCAAAAACTTATTTAAGTTGATTATTCGGATAGAGGGTTTTGATGAAACTCCAGGCGCTTGAATCGCCTGATTTCGATAAACGAGCGAAAAGAAAAACTAAAACGAAAATCGGATCAGAAATCGCGATCAGAAAATAACCGCGAAAAAATCCGACGAAAAAGAAAAACGACGAACGGATTTTTTTTTTAAAACGGCACGGATTTCGAGGTGCGGCGAACCTCGGGCGACGCGCGGCTCCGGCGGATCGGCGGTGGCGGCGGCGGCTGGTGGCGGCGACGGCTGGCGGCTAGGGTGCGGCTAGGGTTTCGGGACGGCTGGGCCTTCGGGCTGGCTTGCCCCGGCTTATAAAGGCCCCGGCCAGGCGGAGTCCTGGCCGAGTACGGCCCATAGTCGGTTCCGTTTTTTCTCGCTCGGAAGAAAAATAAAAAGAAATACTAACGGACTCCAAAAATCCCGAAATAAATTTTCCCGGGCTTCTAAAATCAAGCCTGACAAAGTGAACATTTATTTGGGCCCTAAATGCAATTTTGAAAAACGCGCATTTTTCCTAATTCAAATAAAAACAACAACAAAAATCTCCGAAATAAAACTATTTGATTTTTTATTAAATCCTCAATATTTCTATATTTTGGGAAAGTCATTTTATTCCCTCTCTCATATTTTTGTAATAGAAATAATTGATGATAAAATAAATAAAATCAAATGATCCTATTCTCAAAATTTGAGAAAAACTCAAATATGAAAATAACGAAATCCCCAACTCTCTCCATGGGTCCTTGAGTTGCTTAGAATTTTCTAGGATCAATACCCGAAAGCAAATAAAATATGATATGCATGATGATCTTATGTATAACATTCCAAATTGAAAATTTGGGATGTTACAGGTTTTCATCATATTGCTTGAGTTTATCCCGCTACATCATGTCATCTTACTAATGCATTACTCTGTTCTTATGAACTTAATACTCTAGATGCAGGCATGAGTCGGTCGATGTGTGGAGTAATAGTAGTAGATGCAGAATTGTTTTGGTCTAATTGATATAGACGTGATGCCTATATTCATGATCATTGCTTTAGATATCGTCATAACTTTGCGCTTTTTATCAATTGCTCGGCAGTAATTTTTTCACCCACCGTAATATTTTCTATCTTGAGAGAAGCCTCTAGTGAAACATATGGCCCCTGGGACTATTTTCCATCATATAAGTTTCCAATCTATAATTTTAGTTTTCTATTTACTTTCTTTTTATTTCTTTTACTTTCCTATCTATAAAATAAAAATACAAAAAATATTACTTTACCGATTATCCATCTATAATCTCACTTTGCAAATAACCGTGAAGGGATTGACAACCCCTTTGTCACGCTGGGTGCAAGTTGGTGTTTGTTTGTGCAGGTATTCGGTGGCTTGTTGCATTGTCTCCTACTGGATTGATACCTTGGTTCTAAAAAGCCGAGTGAAATACTTACTCTACTTTGCTGCATCACCCTTTCCTCTTCAAGGGAAAAACCAACGTAAGCTCAAGAGGTAGCAAGGCCAAACACGAGTCTACAAGAAGAAGGTTGCGTAGTAGACATCAGTGGTGCGTGTGGTGTTTCAACACCCAATGATCAAATTTGATGTGGCACCATGCTTTGGAACCGTAAAATCCCCACACTGAGCGAGCATTCACGATGCGTAGCATGCACTCAAACTTAATTAGGCTTGGAATGATCAACCTACTGTATGGTAACTCGAAGCAAAGAAGAAGAATCCACCCTGGTAACCTTTCTCGGTGTTGGTCAAAATGATGGACATCCATGCGGGCCCACGAATATATATAGGCTTGCCGCCCATAACCAAGCGAGTGAGAGTGTGTCCAAAGACAACCATTGCATGAGTGTGTCCCTGATAACCCACAAGTATAGGGGATCGCCACAGTTTTCAAGGGTAGAGTATTCAACCCAAATTTATAGGTTCGACACAAGGGGAGCCAAAGAATATTTGCAAGTATTAGCAGCTGAGTTGTCAATTCAACCACACCTAGAGATTAATTATCTGCAGCAAAGTGATCAGTAGCGCAGTAATATGATAGTTTTGATAGTAGTAGCAATAACAGTAGCAACGATAACAATGATAGCAGTAATTTTGTAGCAAGTGCAACAGTAACGATAGCAATAGTAACTTAGCAAGAACAATATAGGATAAATTTGTAGGCATTGGATCGATAATTTTTTGGATGATATTCATCATGTGACAATCATAACCTAGGGCGATATGGCACTAGCTCCAGTTCATAAATATAATGTAGGCATGTATTCCGTAAATAGTCATACCTATTTATGGAAAGAACTTGCATGACATCTTTTGTCCTACCCTCCCGTGGCAGCATGGTCCAATTGGAAACTAAGAGATATTAAGGCCTCCTTTTAATAGAGAACCAGAACAAAGCATTAACACACAGTGAATACATGAACTCCTCAAACTACGGTCATCACCGGGGGTGGTCCCGACTATTGTCACACCGGGGTTACCAGATCATAACATGTAGTAGGTGACTATAACTTGCAAGATTGGATCTAGAACATGGATATAATGGTGATAACATAAACGGTTCAGATCTGAAATCATGGCACCCGGGCCCAAAGTGACAAGCATTAAGCATGGCAAAGTCATAGCAACATCATCTCAGAACATAGTGGATAATAGGGATCAAGCCCTAACTAAAATAACTAGATTACATGAGGAATCTCATCCAACTCCTCACTGACCAGTGAGCCTACGAAGGAATTACTCACTCCCGGTGGGGAGCATCATGGAATTGGCGATGGAGAATGGTTGGTGATGACAAAGAACAAAGATTCCCCTCTCCAGAGCCCCAAACAGACTCCAGATCTTGCCTCCCGATGAAGAACAGGAGGTGACGATGGCTCCGTCTCGTGGATCGCGATAATTCTTTCTCCTTGATTTTTTTCTAGAAAAATAGGATTTAATAGCGTAGGTTTCGGGGTCTGCAGGGCCACCAGGTGGGGACAATCCACCTGGGTGCACTTGGGGGGCAGGCATGCCCTGGTGGGTTGTGCCCACCCAGGGGCCCCCCTCAGGTGACTATTGGCTCTAGAAATTGTCTTTTACTGTATAAGAAATCCTCGCAAAGTTTCCTTCCATTCCGAGAACTTATATTTCTGCACAAAAACAACACCATGGTAGTTCTGCTGAAAACAGTGTCAGTCCGGGGTTAGTTTCATTCAAATCATGCAAATTAGAGTCCAAAACAAGAGGACAAGCGTTAGGAAAAGTAGATACGCTAGAGACGTATCCGTCCCGAACATATGTATAGAGGTGTGTGATGCATGCATATGTGTTGAGTACCCAGCCCAATGCACAACATTGATGTGGTGCATGCATTGAAAATCAAAGAGGTCCCCACACAGAGCAAGAGGTTCATGATGTGTCATGTGCTCGCCCCCTCCCTTTGATCCAGCGGGATGGATTCATGTGTATGCATGCGCTATTATATATATGTAATCTCACATCATGATCTATATTGTGAGACAAACAAAAAATTAACCCCCTCCTAAGTCAAATTAATTAACCTCCGTCGCTGTCGGTGAAAGTGAAGAACCAAACGGGCCGATAGATGGAAGCATAACCGATAACTGCGAGAGTGAGTGCCATAGGACAAAACCGTCGCTTGAATGTGTGCCAGAACATATATATGGAGAGGTGTGTGGTTGTGATGTTTTGAATACCTAATGCACACCTTTGATGTGGCATTTGCCTCAAAAACCGCAAAGTCCCCACACAGAGTGAGGTTCATGTGACACCAAGTATATATATGCTAGTCACCCCCTTCGACACGTACTATACACCTAGTAACACAGCCCTAAATGAATTAATCCTCCTTCTTCGTCAAACGTACCTCTCTCTCGTTGGGTCAAAGTGATGGACGAAGAACTCGCAGGCCCACAGAAAGCGAAGCGTACGCCGCATGCGAGTGAGCATCCTATATAGAACTACGTACCATCGTCTGCATGTGGCCCAAAGAGGTGTTTGTGTGATGTTTGAATACGCAATGCACAACTTTGATGTGGCACCACACACACACGCACACACCTCGGAAACTATAAAGTTCCCACAGAGAGCGAGGTTCATGATGTGTGGTATGTGCTATATGTACACCCCAATTCGACGCGTGGTATATATGTACTTCTACTGTATAGCACAAACCAAAAAAGAATCATTCCTTGATGGTCAAATTAACCTCTCTCTCTCGTTGGGTCAAAGTGATGGAGGACAACCTCGCAGGCCCACAGATGGAAGCGCCACATGCGAGTGAGTTCCGATAGGGCAACCACCGCCTGCATGGTATTGCGTGATGTTTGAATACCAATGCACAACATTGATGTGGCACCTGCCTCGGGAACCCAAAAGTCCCCACATGGAGCGAGGTCATGACATACGCATATATATAGAGTATTCATGTTGCCCCCTCTTTGACATGTACTACATATTCCTACTGTGCATATATGTAACACAAACTAAAAAGAACCATCCTTGTTGGTCAAATTAACATCTCTCTCACTGTACATTCAACTGATCGACAACAACCTCGCGGGCTCACAAAGAGAGTCACATGCGAGTGAGTGTCATAGGACAAAACCACTGCGTGCATGTGCCCGTGTTATGTGATGTTTGAATACCCAATGCACAACTTTGACGTGGCACGTGCTTCGCAAACCGGAAACACATGACACCATGATGTGTAGCCCCCTCACTTCAAGCCGGTGGGAGGGACTCATGTGTACGCAAGTGCCCGAACTTTGCTATGGAATCTCACCATGATCCACACCACACACATGCCAAGATGAATCCACCTTTGGTCAAATGCCTCTCATTGTCGGTGGAAACTGAAAACCTTTGCGGGCTAACAAATGGGCACGTCACTGATAACCACACGAGGGAGTGTCCGAAAGGACCACCAATGCATGCATGTGGCCCGAACATGTATGTATGAAAGGGTTGTGTAATGCTTTGAATAACCAATTCACGACTTTGATGTGGCATATATGACTCACAAAATGATCAGTAATCCCACACGAAGGCTCATGACTCGTAGTGTACTGCCCCCCCCCACACAGACACATATCTCGCACCACAATAGCCACTCTGAGGCATGTCAAACTTTTTCTGAAGTGAACATGTGACCAAAGGAGTGTTGTGTTAAAATTTAAAAAAACAGAGATCATTCTACCGCTTTTATACATTGATTGATTTCCTAGGGATTTAATGTGCAAAAATCAAATTTGAGCTACATGTGCACCAAAATCGATTGAAAAATCATATGTGTGTCCCTGGGTGCATGTTTCCCCATGCAAGAGATTTCAAAACATTGAGAATCACTACAAAAAAAGACACATCTGTGACATTTTGGGCCGAACAATTTTTTTCCTATCATACATATGACACTTCTGTGACGATAATTGTGACAAAACCCGGTATCATCATAGATGTGGTGGGCTCCTACTTCTAAAACAAAAAATCATGACAAAAAATGGGCTTTTCGTCCTGGGCGGGCCGGACACGCAGCTGCATGACATTCTTTGGGCCGTCCATGACGAAAAAACCGTGGTAGAAGCGAGGGCGAGGAAATTTTTGGGGAGTTCCCGGTTACGGTGGGAGGTCGGGGGCCGAGCAATGCACGTTTCTCTCATACACGTACGCGCGTGTGTGCGAGGCGTTGGCTCTAACTGAACCCGAGCGAGGCATTGGGCTCTAACTAAACCCGAGCGATTGCACTGCAGGCTACGCGTTACTGAACCCGAGCGATCGATCGATGGCTGTTAACTGAACAAGATCGAGTGATTCCTTCGCTACTGCTGCTAACTGAAGCCGATCAATGCTTCCTCTCGGATGAACAATGAGCGTTGTGGGGGGAGGGGCGGTTGGATGAACAGTGAGCGGTGGCGTTGCCTCTGGATGAACAGGACCCCGTGGTGTGGTGGAGGGCTGGATGAACAGTAGACGGTGGAGGGGTGCCCGTGGAGGGGTGGTTGAACAGGACCTCGTGGTGTGGAGGGCTGGATGAACAGTAGACGGTGGAGGGGTGCCCGTGGAGGGGTGGTTGAACAGTAGCCGGTGGAGTAGCGGGCGGTGGAGGCTGGATGAACA